>NC_079166.1:50398737-50461237 GCF_947568905.1 Ostrea edulis | reverse complement strand
AGTATAATACATGTAATGAAATTGGCTTAGTGATATTTTTATTATACTACTACTTTTGTTGATTTTTCTATACTCATTCTGGATTTTATATATATATATATATAGAGAGAGAGAGAGAGAGAGAGAGAGAGAGAGAGAGAGAGAGAGAGAGAGAGAGAGAGATCTTGTAATTATATAAAGTAAAAAAATAAAATCCAATATACTCAAACTTTTATCTATAGCGCTTTCACTATAATACAGTCATGATTGTGACATCAGAACATTATACAATGTTAATGTTAGGCACTTATAAAAATACAGAAATATTTTAAACAGTTCAGTCTATAAGTTTTAAGCGCCTCTAAATTCCTGTACATTAAAGGAGACATTCTATGTAAAATGTACATGTTAAATAACATGGAAGTAAAAACATTAACAGTTTCCTTGGCTTTGTGTAATTGTTCATTTTACTCTTTTACTTTTTTTACTTTTACTTTTATATATATATATATATATATATATATATATATATATATATATAAAGCACTAAATAATCACAACTAGGTACTGAAAATTTTCGCCCCAGCCCGGGGTCGAACCAGCGACGTACGGCACCCACCGCCTAGTAAGATTGTTAAACCAGTATATATATATATATATAAAACACGGAAATAGCAATGAACTCTTAAATAAACATAACTGCCCTAAGTGAAGAAATGTTTTCTATAAAGCACAGAAAATTTCACTTTATTTGGATACCCAATTCCACCCTTACTCGAGGTTGAACTCACAACCTGCAGAACCAAATCTCCTAGCAGCATGTAACCATGCAGCGCGCTAGACTGCTTGATCATCTAGGCAAGTCAAAAAACTTGTTTCCAATGACAATGGAATTCTTGCCACGCTGTCACACGTTACACGGTCAATAAGAATGGAAATGGGATACAGTCATACATGTATGATAGCTTTTGAATGTAATTAATATCAATCATTTAATTTAATTCCTAGCATTCAAAGTTTGTATTGTTCCAGTTTAGTTTCCATCTAGAGTGTCTTTTGAAAATTTCTTGCACCCTATCCACACTATGTTTGTTTTTGAAAGTTTATTTTTAATCAAGAAATGTTTGCAAAAAAAACCCCCAGCTCTCTTAAGATACCATCCATGGATTCCAGTGACCCATCTGAAATTAGAGAAGTGTCATCACCATATTGGGATAGTTTATATTCTTCACCTTCAATTACAATACCTTTAATTTAATATCTTTATTATTTCTTATCAAGATTCCCAATATTTCTGCACATAATATAAAGAAATATGGAGATATTGGGTCCCCTTGTCTATAACCTCTTTTGGGAAGAACTCGGACATGCCATTTTGTGTAACACATATGATTTAATTCCACTGTAGAAAGTTGAAAGTTGCTACCCATCATTTGATTGAAGGTCCAAAGCAAATTCGTTTGAATATAGTGATATATCTGAAATTTGGTCATTTTGTTTCAATTTCTTTTTAAAATATATTTCTTTGATATATCTCTATTCTAACTGACATGCTTTTTGAAGATTTTATCCATAAACTTAAAAAAAGTATCAACAAATAACATTTCCAATTTTCATAAATATTTTTTTCTAAAAAATTAAAAAGTTTCTATCTGAGTCTTGTAGGCATACTTTTTAGATATTCATATCATGCACCAAAATCACAGCAAAATTTGGACTATATAATCTCTTATTTGCAAGCAAAACACCTTTTTTTGTCATTCCAGAAAAAAATCATATATTACAATAATTGAGAGCTTGTATCACTCTTTCGATGGTGAAATCATACTTCATAAGAGGTGTTTTAACGAGCCATTAAATAAAATTTTAGTGTAATGAGCTACCTTAAGTCCAAACCCATCTGAAGTTCTAGGAAACTTAATATGTATAGCAACAGAGGCCACATCCTCTTATACTCATGACACCAACACTTTCTGCGAAACTCTTTATCTACAAGAGTGTCTAGTTTGCTTCACCTTTGACATCTTGACATTAAAATTGATATGGATTATTACTTCAGAGTATCTTGAATCCAGTTGAAAAATGATATTTCATTATTCACTTATGACCCAGAAACCATTTTCGTATCTTTTGACTTTTACCCCAAAACCAATAGCTATCATTCCATGGCGAGTCTGACCGTGAAGTTTTGAGACTCCAGGTGAAAAGGGAAATTACTTAAGGCTCAAGATCATGACAAACCATTGTGCCAAGTACAAGCATCAAATTTCTTCGATATGCCCTACATTTTTTTCATTAACCAGTGACCTTAACCTTAGTCAAATCACATTGGTTCAGACTCATGTCATACCACCTATTATCAGCATTCTTTGTGCCAAGTATAAGCTTTTGCTCTTTCGATGTTACATATTTATGCCCAAGACACAAAGTAAGACTGTAGGATAGACAACAAGGACACAAATTAAGACTGTAGGATAGACAACAAGGACACAAAGAAAGACTGTAGGATAGACAACAAGGACACAAAGTAAGACTGTAGGATAGACAACAGAGACACAAAGTAAGACTGTAGGATAGACAAGGACACAAAGTAAGACTGTAGGATAGACAAGGACACAAAGAAAGACTGTAGGATAGACAACAAGGACACAAAGTAAGACTGTAGGATAGACAACAAGAACACAAAGTAAGACTGTAGGATAAACAACAAAGACACAAAGTAAGACTGTAGGATAGACAAGGACACAAAGTAAGACTGTAGGATAGACAACAAGGACACAAAGTAAGACTGTAGGATAGACAACAAGAACACAAAGTAAGACTGTAGGATAGACAACAAAGACACAAAGTAAGACTGTAGGATAGACAACAAGGACACAAAGAAAGACTGTAGGATAGACAACATGGACACAAAGAAAGACTGTAGGATAGACAAGGACACAAAGTAAGACTGTAGGATAGACAACAAAGACACAAAGTAAGACTGTAGGATAGACAACAAGGACACAAAGTAAGACTGTAGGATAGACAACAAGGACACAAAGAAAGACTGTAGGATAGACAACATGGACACAAAGAAAGACTGTAGGATAGACAAGGACACAAAGTAAGACTGTAGGATAGACAACAAAGACACAAAGTAAGACTGTAGGATAGACAACAAGGACACAAAGTAAGACTGTAGGATAGACAAGGACACAAAGTAAGACTGTAGGATAGACAACAAGGACACAAAGTAAGACTGTAGGATAGACAACAAGGACAGAAAGTGAGACTGTAGGAACAAGGACACAAACTGAGATACTAGGATAGACAACAAGGACAAGTCAGTCAGCAAAAAAGATGTACAACTAGGCATAAGCAATATGGCTCTATCATTGAAACATAAATAATCTAATTTACCACTTACTGTGATGTTGAAAAAGTATGAAAAGAAAATGTAGGCAATTCCAATGAGGGGTACATCCTTTATCCTGCGTAGCATTTCCTGTATAGATGGAATATTGGCTATACTGGTGGTGTTCACCATATCATGGTAGGTTCTGTACTTATAATAGGGACCTGAAATTAATTAGAACTTCAATTTACTAATCATGAATTATACAATTTCATAGCTTTTCCATGAAAGTAATACTGCAAACAGCAAGTCCGAGCAAAAAGTATTCAACCAAATCACTTTGCTCATACAGCTATATACTATATTCTAAACTCCTTTTGTAGTCCCATCTTGGCTCCGGTGTTATGGTATGAATATGCAAATACAAATCTACATTACACAATAATGCTTACATCTTAATTTATACAAATACATACACCTTAATTTATACAAATACATACATCTTAATTTATACAAACTGCGCCCATAATGCAACCTGTCTATGATGGGTGTATCAACATGAAAATAACAATAAACTTACAGATTTTTGTATGGCTATTGATCTAATTTTATCATTATATCATATTTCAAGTATTCTTAAGGCAAAATGTGCCACTTAAATGTTAAAATCTGTGACTGTGCAAAATTTGAAGGAGTAGGTACGGTTTTGGCCAAATTCTGCCCAGTGTTTATGGAGGAAAATAATTTTGCGTTGCAGATATTTTCCTGTCAAATTCCTAAAAGAGTAACTTATAGTAACTCTCAAAAGCATATGGAAATCAACTCATCTACGCGCATGCGTAGTACATAATCAAATAAAGTAAGGGCTTTCAGGCTGTTTGTGGTGTTTTCATGGTTTTTGTATTGATAAACTTGTGAAATTGAACACCTCTTCCCTCGTCGCCCGGAATAATTTTTATATGGATTAAAAATTTACTAAATAACTTACAATTCTTCTTAGTTTCATCCCGGGCGACGATGGAAGAGGGGTTAAAATATCAGTTGAAAGATGCTAACAAATTCGCCATCATGACGCAATTTGTGTTGATCATGGCAGTTGTAGAGGAAACGAGAATCATTTGGGTAGTAAATATATTTTCAAACAAGAGGCCCATGGGCCACATCGCTCACCTGAGTCACCTTGGCCCATATCTGAAGACTTTCCATATATATTTGCATGTAAAACCTTGGTCCCTATTATGGCCCAAACTACCCTTTGCAAACTTGAATCTACACTATGTCGGAAAGCTTTCATGTAAATGTCAACTTCTTTGGCCCAATGGTTCTTTTAAAGCTTTTTTCTATATTTGTATGTAAAACTTTGACCCCCCCCCCCACTTGTGGCCCCATCCTACCCCCCGGGGACCATGATTTGAACAAACTTGAATCTGCACTATGTCAGAAAGTTTTCTTGTAAATATCAGCTTTTCTGACTCAGTGGTTATTGAGAAAAAGATTTTAACTATATATTTGTATGTAAAACTTTGATCCCCCTTGTGGCCCCATCCTACCCCCGGGGAGCCATGATTTGAAGAAACTTGAATCTGCATTATGTCAGAAAGTTTTCATGTAAAAATCAGCTTTTCTGGCTTAGTGGTTTTTGAGAAGAAGATTTTTAAAGTTTTTCCCTATATATTTGTGTGTAAAACTTTGATCCCCCCCCTTGGGGCCCCATCTTATCCCCGGGGGCCATGATTTGAACAAACTTGAATCTGCACTATGTCTAGAAAGTTTTCATGTAAAAATCAGCTTTTCTGGCTTAGTGGTTCTTGAGAAGAAGATTTTTAAAGATTTTTCCTATATATTTGTATGTAAAACTTTGATCCCCTATTGTGGCCCCATCCAACCCCAGGGGCCCATGATTTGAACAAACTTGAATCTGCATTATGTCAGGAAGCTTTCATGTAAATCTCAGCTTTTCTGGCTTAGTGGTTCTTGAGAAGAAGATTTTTAAAGTTTTTCCCTATACATGTATATTTGTGTGCAAAACTTTGATCCCCCCTTGGGGCCCCATCCTATCCCCGGGGGCCATGATTTGAACAAACTTGAATCTACACTATGTCAGGAAGTTTTCATGTAAAAATCAGCTTTTCTGACTCAGTGGTTCTTGAGAAGAAGATTTTTAAAGATTTTTCCTATATATTTGTATGTAAAACTTTGATCCCCTATTGTGGCCCCACCCAACCCCAGGGGCCCATGATTTGAACAAACTTGAATCTGCATTATGTCAGGAAGCTTTCATGTAAATCTCAGCTTTTCTGGCTTAGTGGTTCTTGAGAAGAAGATTTTTAAAGTTTTTCCCTATATATTTGTGTGCAAAACTTTGATCCCCCCTTGTGGCCCCATCCTATCCCCGGGGGCCATGATTTGAACAAACTTGAATCTACACTATGTCAGGAAGTTTTCATGTAAAAATCAGCTTTTCTGACTCAGTGGTTCTTGAGAAGAAGATTTTTAAAGATTTTTCCTATATATTTGTTATGTAAAACTTTGATCCCCTATTGTGGCCCCATCCAACCCCCGGGGCACATGATTTGAACAAACTTGAATCTGCATTATGTCAGGAAGCTTTCATGTAAAAATCAGCTTTTCTGGCTTAGTGGTTCTTGAGAAGAAGATTTTTAAAGTTTTTCCCTATATATTTGTGTGTAAAACTTTGATCCCCCCCTTGGGGCCCCATCTTATCCCCGGGGGCCATGATTTGAACAAACTTGAATCTGCACTATGTCTAGAAAGTTTTCATGTAAAAATCAGCTTTTCTGGCTTAGTGGTTCTTGAGAAGAAGATTTTTAAAGATTTTTCCTATATATTTGTATGTAAAACTTTGATCCCCTATTGTGGCCCCATCCAACCCCAGGGGCCCATGATTTGAACAAACTTGAATCTGCATTATGTCAGGAAGATTTCATGTAAATCTCAGCTTTTCTGGCTTAGTGGTTCTTGAGAAGAAGATTTTTAAAGTTTTTCCCTATATATTTGTATGTAAAACTTTGATCCCCCCTTGTGGCCCCATCCTACCACCGGGGGCCATGATTTGAACAAACTTGAATCTGCACTATGTCAGGAAGCTTTCAGGTAAATTTCAGCTCTTCTGGCCCAGTGGTTCTTGAGAAGAAGATTTTTAAATGACCCCACCCTATTTTTGCATTTTTGTGATTATCTCCCCTTTGAAAGGTACATGGCCCTTCATTTGAACAAACTTGAAAGCCCTTCACCCAAGGATGCTTTTGGCCAAGTTAGGTTGAAATTGGCCCAGTGGTTCTGGAGAAGAAGTCGAAAATGTGAAAAGTTTACAGACAGACGGACAGACAGACAGACGCCGGACAAAATGTGATCAGAATAGCTCACTTGAACCTTCGGTTCAGGTGAGCTAATAATATATGCTCATATAGTTATTTATTTAAACACATTGACATTTATTAAAATCATCATAATAATAATAAAAATCTGGATAAATTTAAGTCTATCTTACAGACCGGATGCCATATTTGTTGTTATGACTATAGTGTAAACATAACGGTGTATAAATAGCACCAACCGACGATTCGTGAGAATTCATGTTACATACCAGGCAAACTACATTTAAATAGTTTATATAACGATGGACGATTCTTTTAATAAATAATATATTCTTTGAAGATTCAAGCATTATTTTTTACCATTCACATTCATTTGATTAAATGGGAAACTGCATGTGGTATATTACATGTAACAGCAGACGACAATATCCACCTAGGTACGTACGAACATCAGTGACGTATTTAGTGCGAGTGTAACATTTTATATTTTTCAAAGACAACAATTTATTTGTCAGAAAGTTAACGATGATTATTCACGAATATAAAATTTTACGCACACTATCTATAAATATACACCGCCGCGGTGGCCGAGCGGTTAGAGCATTTGCCCTGCATGCGGAAGGCTCGGGGTTCAAATCCCAGCCGCGACAGACCTAGAAGTGACAGTTCCATCGCCAAACGCTCGGCATCAGGTGTGAATGTCACGGGTCCTTGGAGATGACCGGTCTCACAATATGGCACTGGGGGTCTTCAGTGTTCTACTATATCTGCAATGGTTACAAAACTATTTCGTTGTTTGGGGAACACTAATTCACTTTCATTTTTGAAAACAATACAAAACAAAAAATGTTTGTGTAGCTAAGATATAGGGATTAATATGCATTTCTTGCAAGGCACTTTTTACTTGCATTAGTCCTAGAAGGAATATTAATTGTTACCCATTAAAATTATTTTTAAATGGTATGATTGAGGTGGCTGAAAGATAATTTGCTCCATATGTGTTACTCGTATTATGATATGTATTTTAATTTACAATCACTGAAATTGAAATAGAATATAGGCGCATAGATCGTTTTTAAAAAAAAAGGGGGGGGGGGTTGACTTCTCGAAAACATTGACAAACACAAAAATAGGGATTCTGGTATCGTTGGAGTGGGTTGATTACATGTATCCAATGTATCACTTACAATTACATTTCATCTATCTTTCTTTACTACTATAAAATGCAGTCCGGGGGAGGGGGGTTACAATACACAACATATGGATATATACAAATATAATATTGAGACTCGCGGTATTGAGCATTCCGTCAAAATTTTGTTTTTCTCCATTCGAGATAAATATACGATGTATGTATATATACTTGCATAATGAGAAAATGCAGTTTATATTTGAAGGGTTTTCTTTTATCATGGGGCAGGGGTTGGTTCACAAGTCTTAAGATTTAATTCTCTTGCATAAACTATCGAATGATTTTTGTATTTTACAACTTTTAAGAGGGTTTCTTTGGGCAAAAGTGGATACAATGACACTAAATTGCGCAAACCAAGTGTTGGGGTGTACAAGCTTTGTATCGCTCAGTTGTACAGTACCGAACACATTGACGATTTTTTTGTGGAGAAGCCTGATAGTGGTGAGTGAGAGTGTGTGTGAATATGTGTATGAGAGACGGTCTGCTTGAGGCATGGTATATTTATGAGAGAGAGAGAGAGAGAGAGAGAGAGAGAGAGAGAGAGAGAGAGAGAGAAGTATTTTGACTTTAAAGTTTTTCATGTTTTGTTTGTTTATTTTACGTCCTTTTGAGAACTTTTCACTCAAATTGAGAAATCATCAGCTGTATGTGAAGTACCACATATAAAACCTATGCTTAGAACTTAAGCTATAGCATTGATTTTTTTTAACGTGCCAACACCTGTTGTGACAAAGGACCTCCTTTTTTAAGGTCACGAAAAGCTGAAGATATCGAATAGTGATGAATTCGAATTTGATTAATTTCTATAAAGAATACAAAATAAAGAGTAGGGCAAACACTGACCCCTGGACACAGTCGAGGTGGCATCAGGTGCCTATCTGAAAGACCCGTGATTCTCACTTTTGTTGAAGAGCACATGTATGTCTACGTCTCAGGTTCGACGTGGCATGTCATGAGCGGGCTTCGAACACACTATACCTCCCGGTTACGAAGCGAATGTCCTACCACTGATAACCGTAACCGTTTCATAATTATCTTCCCTTGAAGTTGTGTTTCTAGTTTCTCAGAAACACTGCGTTTTTTTCTAAGTATACCTATGAAATGACATTTTGCTCAAACTTAATACCACGCATATAATATTGAGAATATACATATAATTGCGTATAACATGCCAATTAAAACAAATACCGATGAATTCTATTGTGTTTCGATTCGTGAAGAATTACATTGGTGATAACCCAAACTTGGCATAAAATTCAGTGATTTGAATTTGAGCTGCCTTTGATGTCATCATTTTTTTTCTTCGAATGCACGCAAGACTCTCAAATATAAAAAAAATCTTAAAATTCGTCACAATAAAGGAAGTTGGAGACAGAAATAAGAAATCACTGTTACCAGTATATAAATGTTTCTTTAATTAATTTGGTGTTCAAACCATTATATTTCTGCACCAGAAAAGCTTTCCGCGAATACCTGCAGTTTTTGCCCCTGTGTAGCATATCTGATGTGGTTTCAATTTCCATTTAATACCCATTCAAATCAGTACAAAAACCAATAATTTCGCATTTATTAAGAATTAATACTTCTGTGTGTGATACAGTTTTTATTTTCCTACTCAAAACATCGCTTGGGGAAAACTCTCGCATATTACGTCAAAATTAACGTCAAATTTGGTGACGTCGTCAGGTTTATATAAAGTTTTCCGTTGAATATATTACAGCTACTATGGCAGATAAAGAATAACAATGGTCATTTTCATAAATGGCACATTCTCAAATACCAGATTTAGTATTTTGGTGAATTTCCTTGACCGGGCAGATTTTGGCTAAAACCGTACCTTGTTCTTCTTTAAATTACAAATTCAACATTTCACTGGTTTGTTTGTAAACATAAACTAGGCTTGAGTCTTGTTTACATAATACATGTACAGAGTTGAAGGGAAAGGCAATCCAAAAGATTTTTACATGATAAATGATAGGATTAATTATATGATAAAGATTTGTCATACTATTCTGTTGATATACGACCTAGATAAGCTTCAGTACTAATTTGAAAACGTTAAAAATTGAAATTCCCTTGATCTATAGAGGCTGCCATGATGTGCAACTCTTTTGTATCCAAGATCACAAAAATCAATAATTTTGACGTCACACTGTTTTGACGAGATTCTAAGATCATCAAAGATGTGCATGTGGTAGACCTTACGAATAAATAGGTTGATGCCTTCCTGTCAAGCAATGAATTACACTAATGTGAAGGGGAGATGTGAAAAAGTTATTCTCTCGAAATTCCCAACCCAACCAAGTAATTTGAAAAGAAAAGACTACATAAACTGTGGATCCATCATTTGCGTAATGACAAGTTGAGGTTCGAGACATTTGTATGAAGAAACGTGTACCGTCTGCCTGGTCTGTGACTCGACTGAACGTCTTCTTTTCTAAATTTCTTCTTGCGAAAGAACAAATCTATACAGCTCCAAACTTAATTGTTCGTGACTTGTCATGTTTACAGTGCTACTGATGAAACAAGAGGTACTGTGAGCAATGCTCACTAAGAATACCCCCCGCTTACCCCAATCTCCCAAATGGTGTTGGTAATAGGTATAAACTACCTCTTTTCTGAGTGTAAAAAACAAATGGCATGACAAACCGAACCATATTCCTACTTCGATGTCCAGTGCGTTTGACCTTTGACCTTTTGACCCCAAAATCGATAGGGAACATCTTAATCCCATGGGTAGTCCATATGTATGATATGGTGACTGTAGGTGGAAAGGATAACGCTTTAGAGCCCGGAAACCATATTGCTACTTCGATGTCCAGTGCGCTTGACCTTTTGACCCCAAAATTGATAGGGAACATCTTCATCCCATGGGTAGTGCATATGTATGATATGGTGACGGTAGGTGGAAAGGATAACGCTTTAGAGCCCAGAAACCATATTGCTACTTCGATGTCCAGTGCACTTGACCTTTGACCTTTTGACCCCAAAATCGATAGGGAACATCTTCATCCCATGGGTAGTCCATATATATGATATGGTGACGGTAGGTGGAAAGGATAATGCTTTAGAGCCCGGAAACCATTGCGTATACAGACGGACGGACGGACAGACAGACGGACAACCCGATTCCAGTATACCCCCCCCCCCCCACAACTTGTTGCGGGGGGTATAATAAACCAGAACAGACAGTGTGATGTCCTAAATTAAACATGAAAGGCCGCTCTCTTTGCGGCGAGTAATTTGAAATACATGATAGATTAATATTGATTTAATTGTTAAGCAAGGATTTTTGTTGTTAAAGACTGTCAATTACCATATCAGTAAGTGATACTTTATTCATTAAAGCAACGATGTGGTTAAGGTTGCCTTTTCCTTTAATTAGGCTAAAATATTGCTCAAAAAATATCCTTGCATTAAAGGGACTGGTTCACGATTTTTGAACACAGTATTTTTCATTTTTTATGTTAAATATTAAATTTATAACTCATTTAATGTTGACAGCCAAAATTTTGACCTTCTGAATGCAAGAATAAAAGCAATATTTAAGCCTTAATTCTGTGTTATGTAAACAAAGACTCGAGTCTTTTTATGTTTACAAACAAACCAGTGAAATACTGATTTTGTGATATAAATTAAATTAAAGCATCTTAAGTTTCCAAAGTCACAAATTAAACTTATAGATGACACACTTTACCTAAAGAATACTTAAAATGTGATAGATTTAATAAACCTATATCACTATCCATTTCTTTTGAAAACTTTGTAAACAATAACGTACCACAATCCTTGTTTACAAAACAAATAATAAACTCTCTAAAATGAGCTTTTGTTATAATGAATAACCTTAATTTTTGTGTGAAACCTTTTAAACACATTAGACAGTAGATTTTGATCATAAAATGAAAAACAAAATTTTGCAGAAAATCATGAATCAGTCCCTTTAAGAAGTATTTTGGTTGTAAACTGTAAATGAGTTATATTATTAATGTTGAACATCAAAAATGAAAAATATATTCTTTTTCAAAAAACGTGAACTATAGTACCTTTAAAATCATTATATACATGTACCATGTAAATAGAAATTATACATTTTAGATAGTATCGATTAATTGTCAACTACTCTATTTCATTGGTATTACAGGTCAAAATTATAAAGGCAAATTTCTATTTGGTCTCTATTATGAATTCCCAATATGTAAATTTTTGTTCAATGAATACAATTACATAAAGTGAATATTCTTTTTTCAAATTGATAAAATTTTGAGACAAGGCTAGACAGACTGACCACAGAAAGGCTAGACAGACTGACCACAGAAAGGCTAGACAGACTGACCAGAGTAAAAACCTCTGCCTTCTGGTTGGCTGTAATTTTTTTTGCTGTGTTTACTTTCTGTATCAGACTAGTTTCAAATTTTGCATTAAGTTTTGTTAGGTTTGGTCTGGTCAGTACTGTATGTACTCACCTGTAAATTGTCCAATGTAGCAGAAAGAATACTGAAACATATCAACAGCAGATGGACTGATGTACTTGTACTCTCTCCACAGCTCTTTCTCTTCATCTAAATCATCTTTGGTGGACAACTCCGAACAGGAATCATGAATTTCAAATCCTAATCCAACTAACTTAATAAGAAATAAAAATTAATCTTTCTGTTTTTAGCTCAACTGAGTTGAAGGCTCAAGTGAGCTTTTCTGATCAAAATGTATTCGTTGTCTGTTGTTGTTGTCAGCATTGTAAACTTTTCACATTCAGAACCACTGAGCCAATTTCAAACTTCATGGAAATCAGGAAGACACACGACGATGGACAATGACCAATTGCAATAGGCCACCCGAGTCACTCTAGTGGTTGCCTAATGATGCATGTTAAAAGATAGGAAAGTGGCCTGGCTTCAATATTTCACATAACAAGAAACTTCAGCTTTTAATTTAGAGATTGAAATGAAGTAGATTTTCCTGACAAACATGGTAATATGATAAATATGATGTTTTCAACAAAAAACTTTCCCATTGTTTCAAATCAAAATTTCACAATCATTGATAAATTTGTTCTTGATATAATCATTTTAAAATGTTTTATTGATATTGTTGTTTTTATGCTCTGTTCTGTATCATATGTAGTGTCCGTAACTTGTGCATATTCAGCTATACAAATTACAGAAAAAAATATAATTTCCTAAGTAGTAGTTGCAAACGCTTCGAGTTTCATATAGACTGCAGAAAATCCTTCTTAAGTTTTTTTTTAAATAATCTAAACTAGCTTCTTCATTTTTCACTCGATGGGAAACACAGACATTCTTATGATTGACGTCAGAACAATAAACAAAAGTCATAATAACAATGGCTACCCCAAGTTCATATTTCAGAATGAAAATTGCTAATATCTGAAGGGGGCATAAAATGACCCATACCACACTTAGTTCTTTGAAGAAGAAAAAATTGGAGAGATAGTTATCAAGAAGTTAGAAATGTTCAATTGTTAACGGACTACACATGACAGCAGACGCATACCAATAGCAATAACTGTCACTGGAGTGACTCAGGTGACCTAGAAATTATTTCCTATATATTCTCTAAGTAAAATTTTGATTCCCTATTGTAGTTCCATCCTATCCTTGCGAGACATGGTATGAAGAATTTAGTAGAATCTACACTTCGTCAGGAAGGTTTTACATAAGTTTCATCTTTTCTATCCCAATCTAATTAAAATCATATCCTAAGATATGCTCACTATCGCTACAATCGGATCTGATATAACCCTATAGGGGGGTCACGTCCGCATGACCTTTCACTTGGAATATTCATGAGAACTATCAGCCAGTCAGATTGTGTCATGCAGACAATGATAGATATTTAGGCGGTTCCCAGCAATTCGTAAACAAGTTGCAGTAATCTCACCCTCACAAAGTTTATTCCACACTATGAAATTGTATATTCACACATAAAGAATTTTTAACTTTCACAATAATGCCTATATTCTATTCCGTTCATACAAACAACAAAATGTACGATATAAAATACATCCAAATTAAATCAATTGTGAATTGCGATAGGGTAAGTCACGTGATGAGCTAAGGTACGGACGTACTTTTTTTGCTCCGTCAATTTGACCGTCATTTTCACTCTTTAATTCGAGAAATTAATGCGATTTTCTCAGAGTTTGGAGTTTGGATAGATAGTGTATATATTTCTTGACTCTTGACACAATTTCTCAAGGTGATCTTGTTTTTGGACTGTTTTTGTGAATTTACACCTGTGCTGAGCGTGAATAGGTGTTCACAATCTACTCACGGTGCCTGTGTTTTTCGAACGGCGTTTCAGAGTCTCATAGTGTCTAAGATAACGAAATTATGGAGTGGACACAAACTCTTAAGCCAGTTTATATGCGGAACAGAGACATTCAAACAACAAAAAGTAAATATTTCACCGACTTTGACATTGCAGAAGCCGCGAGCGCAACAGTCTCGGATGTGATATGTGTACAAAGAGATAGAGATCTGTGGAGGATCTACATAAAGTCTGCGGAGAGTAGATCGAAATTAGTTACTGAAGGATTCTCACTTGGAAGCAGATCAATCCAGGTTTATGACACGAACCCATTCTCTGCGGGTACAGACTCTCCTGATGAGAAAGTTGTTCGAGTCCTAATTAAAGGTATACCTCTATCGGTTGAAGATTCATGTATTAAAAAGATGCTCAAAGGCTTAGGTCTAGGAGTAGAATTAACAAGTGATATCAAATATGAAAAAATCAGACATCCTAAAACCCACAGAATGACTGAAATATTAAATGGAAATCGTTTTGTGTATATGTCGCCTCTAGAGAATGGAAAATTCCTTCCACGCTCTGCGTCATGTGCAGGTTTACGCTGTACCATATCTCACAAAGGCCAACCCCTACGGGAACGAAAGAAGCAGTGCACAAACTGCTGGGCAGATGACCATTACAAAAATGCTTGCGAATTCGAGCAGAGTTGTAGAATATGCAAGCTACCAAGTCACTTTCCGGGATCGGATAAATGCAGATCATATGTCACTCACCAGGAGGACATAGTATGCTTCTCTGGAAAAGATAACCCTCTTTCAAATTTCTTCCCTACTGAGTTAAAGGTTTTTGGGCAAACATATCCTTCAGCCGAACATGCTTTCCAACACATCAAATCCTTACGTTCTGGTGATCTTAACCGTGCAGAAGCCGTAAGTAAAGCTGAAACCGCCTTAGATGCCAAACGTGTAGGAGGTCAGGTCCTGGAATCTGATGCTTGGATTACATCTAAAGACTCCGTTATGCGGGAAATACTGGAATCTAAACTACAGCATTGTTCACAATTCAGAAGTGCTTTAAAAAAAATCAGAAAATCAGATATTCTGGTGGAATCGACGTGGGATACTTATTGGGGTAGCGGGCTGAACGTGACCGGAACATCTCATACTCTAATGCAACATTGGCCAGGTGAAAATAAGCTTGGACGTATCCTCGACGGCATGGCAGCCAAATTGCAGCGTACGGACGAAAATTCAGCTACCAACAATTCCTCTAGATCAACAAGAAACAAGCAGGGCAAAAAACAGAGTTAAGTCTACCAAACAAAAACAAAAAAACAAAAACAAAAAAAAAAAAACCCGCTAGTCAGTCATACGCATGAACAAGTTAAATATTATTTCAGTGAACTGCAGGGGTTTAAATACTGCAGAAAAACGTATAAAATTTTATACCTGGATTAATGATAGCTGTTTTGATGTAATATTTATGCAAGAAACCCACTATATTGAAAAAAATGTACTAAATTATGATGCAAGGTGGAAAGGTATATCAATACATTGCTTTTCCGATTCAATTTTCAGTAGAGGAGTTTCAATATTATTTAATAAAGATTTGAATTTCAAAATACTAAATATACATAAATCTAATGAAGGCAGGAAACTCATGGTTAACATAGCATATGATGAAAAAATTATTACATTAGTTAATTTATATGCTCCAAACGATATCAATTATAGATGTGATTTTTTTAAACGGGCTAAAGAATGGATTAGTAAATATACAGCAAATTTTGATAATCTATTGATATGTGGTGACCTTAATTGCTCAACAGAAAATGAATCAGATAAAAGTGTTATAATTTTAAAACAACTACTGAACAAGCTCGATTTACACGACATGTGGAAAACTATGAAAAGCGGAAAAAAAGGATATTCATGGTGTAACGGAGTAAATATCCCAACAAGTAGAATAGATTATATTTTACTATCCGATACCTTTTGTTTTCAATGTGAAAATATAAGGCTTCAAAACATTCCTGGTTCACACTCAAACGGTACTAGGATGTCTGATCATAAGTGTTTAATTTTTTCTTTGATTGTAAATGAAAACCTTAGAGGTCCAGGATACTGGAAATTTAACACATCTTTAATTGAAAATGAAACCTTCATGAACGAAATGAATACATTCCTGAAAAACTATAATTTCGATAAAGAAAATGCACTAGATTCATGGGAAAATTTGAAAAGGAATATAAAAACAAAATGTATAAATTTATCGAAAAATATATCTAAATCTTACAAAAACAAAATAAATTCTATTCAAGGAGAAATAAGTAAGACAGAAGACTTGCCATATGAAAAAATAGATATGAATAGAAAAAGAAAATTAGAAAATGAATTGACAGAATTAATAAACAAAAAGGCAAAAGGTGCACAGGTAAGATCAAGGGCAAAATGGATTGAAGAGGGAGAAAGAAATACCTCTTATTTTTTAAATTTAGAAAAGAGACGACAAATATCAAATGTGATAAAATCATTAAAAAATGAAAAAGGTACAGTTTTTGATGAAGATGAAATTTTAGATTCTACATGCAATTTTTATGAAAAATTGTATACATCAAATAATGAAAATGATAATAAAGTGAATGAATATTTAAGTAATATACAATTAGAATATAGTCTAAATGATGAAGAAAAAAATGAATTAGACACCCTTCCCTCACTATCAGAATGTACAGAAACAGTATTCATTATGAAAAAAAATAAATCACCCGGATCTGATGGATTACCGTGTGAATTCTATCAAACTTTCTGGGAAAACATAAAACAACATTATTATTGCACTCTTCAAGAGATCTTCCAAAAGTATACAATGACATATTCACAAAGACTATCTTTAATTACTCTCTTATTTAAAAAAGGAGACCCGCAGAGTCTTAACAATTATAGGCCTATTAGTCTTACAAATACTGATTATAAAATAATAGCTTTTCTTTTAGCTAATAGACTACAAAAAGTGTTGGATAAAGCAATACATGTTAATCAATCAGCTTATATAAAAGGGAGAAATATAGCTCTGAATGCAAGGTTAATTATTGATATTTTTGAATATTGTGAAGAAAATGATATAGAATCAATAATGTTATTTCTTGATTTCCAAAAAGCGTTCGACTCTGTGGAATGGAACTTCATGACGAAAGTTCTTAAAAAATTTAACTTTGGCGAAAACTTTCTCAAATGGGTCAACATACTATACAATAAACCTATATTTAAAATAAAAAATAATGGATGGATGTCCAAAACATGCAATATGCAGAGAGGTATAAGACAAGGATGTCCCATCTCTGCAATATTATTTCTTTTTGTTATAGAAATATTAGCGGTAAATATTAGATCGAATTCAAATATTAATGGATTTCAAAAACCAGGAATGACTAACAGTATTAAGATTATACAACATGCAGATGATTGTACTCTTCCTCTTAAAGATGAAACCTCTCTAGAACATTCTTTTAAAGTCATAGCAAAATTCAGCAATGTTTCGGGTATGTATTTAAATATGTCAAAAACAGAATGTATATTAACGGGTCCTCACAAATATCATTATAAACAAATTAGAAATGTTAACGTAAACAATGATAGCATAAAAACTCTTGGAATTTATATAGGACACAACAAAGAAATATGTTATAAAAACAATTGGACAAAAATTGTAGATGACTTAGAAAAACTGTTTGAATCATGGAAAAAAAGAAAACTAACCATTTTTGGTAAAGTTTGTGTCATCAATAGCCTAGCAATATCAAAGATTATATATGTTGGATCAGTTCTGAGCTTTCCAAATGAAGAAGTAATTAAGAAATTTCAAAGTTTGTTATATAACTATATATGGAACAAAAGAGATAGAATTAAAAGAAATACACAGATTGGAAATGTCCTAAAGGGAGGCATTGGAATTGTCGATGTATCTTTGAAATTAAAATCCATAAAAGTATCTTGGATAAACAGGATTTCAAGCGAGAGAAACTCTCTATTCTTTTTTGTAGATAGTTTGTGCAAAGAAAGAGACTTTGATTTTGAATATCTATGTAAAACAAATATTACGAAATCAAATGATTATCAAATAATGGAACATTTTCCTCTATTCTACAAGGAAATGCTTGTATTTTTCAACGAATGTAAAAAAAATAAAAAACAATTTTATCTGAATGCATTATTGAAAGAACCGTTGTGGTGTAATAAAAATTTTATGTACAAAAACAAGCCAATATTTTTTCATAATTGGCTGAGGAGCGGTTTTAAATTTTTGAATGATATTGTAAATGAAAATGGCATAAAACCTTTGGAATGGTTTGATGACAAACTTATATGTAAAAAAAACTGGATGTGTGAATATATGATTATAAAAACAGTTATAACAAAAACCTTCAAAAGTTATGAATTTTCAAATATAAGATACGAAAACATTTTTCATGGGAGTACATCATACGATTTATTATGTAAAGGACATGTTAAAGTGTGTGATATCAATTCAAAGTTGATTTACGAAATTCTTTGTCATGAAAAATTTATACCTCCATTACACCAAACATATTACGGAAAGGTTTTTGAAATAACAAAAACGGCTTGGAAATCTATTTATGAACAAAAAATCTTATCCATAAGAGACAGAAGTATATCAGAATTTAATTATAAATTATTAAATAATCTATTGTGTAACAGAGAATTGCTGAAGAAATGGAAGATAGTAGAAAATGATTTTTGTGTCTTTTGCAGAGATGCTAAAGAAAACAATGAACATCTTATCTTAAAATGTAAAAATGTTTCTCATATATGGGACATTGTTAAACAAATTTTTAAAATTTGATATATCGTGGAAAACAATTGTGATAGGATTTTACTATGAAAACAATGAAAAGACACTCTTTTTGAATAGCATAATATCTCTTATTGCCTGTAAAATATACAAGTATAAAATGTGTTGTAGATTAGATAACAAAGACGAAAAACCTCAAGAAATATGTAACCACATAAAAAGTAAATTGAATTTTTATACAGAAGTGTACACAAAAATTCAGGATAAAAAATATGCTAAAGTTATGAAAGCAATTAAAGACAAATTGTAATTTATACACCTTTGCAGGTATGACTTTTTATAATATGAAACCTGACAAATATCTGTCTATGCACATTTTTAACTATGTTACAATGTGAGTTTATTTTGAACAATTTGAATTGATTACAAACAACTATATTTCTATATCAAATAAAATTTTGTAATAAACCTTTTATATACTGGTATTTTGCAAAAAGTTCCCACTATGAGGAGGGGTCCTGTCCTCCTATAGTGCTGCCATGGGGGTTGTGATATGAACTTTTGAATTGTTAACCCCGCATATGGCAGTTTCAGGTTCTTTATGTACATAATTATATTGTTGTGTTGTTGGTTTTTCCGTAAAAATAAGAACCTTTTTTGCCATAACATGTTAATAAATTTTGTTATATAACAGTATATTATATGTGTGTGTGTTTGTATGTATGCATATATGTTTGTGTTTTCTATATGTAGAAATTTATATGATAAATTTATATATATGTATATGTATGCCTATATACATCTAATCCAAGGGGCCCCTGGCACCCTAGGTAAAGATTATAAGGGGGTCTCTGCGGAGACTTTACCCCGAAATAGTAATGTATTTTGGAATTAAAGACTGATATATGTGAAAAAAAAAAAAAAAAAAAAAAAAAAATTGTGAATTGCGATTTATGTATGAATAGGGATGGGTACGATTTGAATAGTTTTCAAAATGGTTTACTTAATCAATGTGAGGAATATAACGCCAGTCATGTCAACCGGTACATTGTGATGTCGCATCTAGCTGCTATGTGTCTTCTTTCAAACCAAACAATCGCAGCCATTTTCCTTGAATTGTGAACACCGACAATTTCATAGGTGACGCGCTGATGAACAAAAGTTCACATGAACATGACCCCTAGTCAGATTTTCTTACGCAGAGTATACAACGCGGATCTAAGAAGTCTGATTTTATTAAGATTGTTTCTTACCCAGGGATTCTTCAGAAGAATATTGTTAAATCATAAGACACCCACTCTATTTTCACTTTTAAAAAAAAATCTCCCCTTGGGAACAATTTAAATTTCCTTTTACCCAAGATACTTTTTGCCAACTTTGGTTGAAATTGGTCCAGTGGTTCTAGAGAAATAGTTGATGCATATAGTTTACAGAAAGACAGACAGACTATGGATAAAATGGGTGATCAGAGAGGCTCACTTCAGCTTATACCTCAGGTGAGCTATACATTGAATATGTTTGTTGGAGGGAGGTTGGACTTAATTATCAAGTTTAAAACTCCTGCCTGCATATGGATTGACACATGAAATGACTAGGTTCTCTAAGATCCATATTGTAAGGTCATTTGATCATGGGGTGTACCTATAAGGCACACTGGGGCATATTATTTACAAACATATAAAAATTGATTCAAGGACAGAAATGGCCAGGTTGCTTTAAAATATGTTATATAGGAGTTGGTTACATAAAGTAAAAATATAAGTACCATGCTTAAAAAATGACAAAGTTCGATTACATGTAAATTTTTTGAAAAATGTCTGATCACTTTCAAAATGACGCATATGCACTTCTTCAATGTGTCCAACAACTGTACAAAGTTTGAGGAATGTCAAGTTAGAGGTGTCAGAGTAGGACGCTTGTAAGACAGACAAAAGGTGATCAGAAAAGCTCACTTGAGTTCTCGACTCAGGTGAGCTAATATTACAGTAAATAGGTATTGCATATTCCGATTGCAGTAATGAACCTTTTTTTTCAGGAGCATATTATGGAATGACAAACAGGAAGGGACCTGCAATTTTAGTAAAAGTACTTAGACAAAAATAGTGCATTGTAGGTTAACTTAAGGTGCCTGAGACATTGCACTAAAATTTTATTTAATGGCTTGTTTAAAGCATCTCTTATGAAGTATGATTTCACCATCGAAAGAGTGATACAAGCTCTCAATTATTTTATGTGAATTTTTTGTGATTTTTTTCTGGAATGATAAATATGGTGTTTTGTTAGCAAATAAGAGATTTTAAAATCCAGACTTTGATTTGATGCATGATATAAATACATGTATCTGACACACTGTAAAACCTGCGAAGAAGACTCATGTAGATATTCTAATTTTTTACATAAAAACATGTCTATGAAAATCATAATGGCTTTTAGTTAATATTTTTAAAATCTATAATACGTCTAAAATATTCAAGAAACAATTTTCATTTGGTAAAAAGATATTTTAAACAAATACATTTTAAAAAGAAATTGAAATGATATGACCAAATTTCAGAAAAATTAATTGCTATTTCTTAGATTTGAACCAAAACACAGAAAAAAGTACCGATCCACATAAGAATTACTAAAATAATCATACTGCTGCTAATTTTGTGTACTTTTCATCAAGAAAATAGTTTCCTTTATAAATTCATTTAATTTGTAAATGATTCAACACCAAGGGAATTCATTGTAGTTTTCTGATTATATACCCTCGGCGACAACTTTTTTTTTTATAATTCTGATTGGGCTAGGGCTTGGTTCAAATATGAAAAATCACAATGATTCTGCCATTTCATTTCTGAATCAATTTCTGTTTAAAATGCATTTGTCCGATATATCCTTTTTCTAATTGACGTGTTTCATGAAGATTTTTAAGTCATAGATTTAAAAAGAATATTATATTAAAGTTTTTATTTTCATAAATATTTTTTATCTTAAAAAAACAGAGCATCTATCTGAGTCTTTTAGGCACATTTTATTAGATATTCATATCATACATCAAATCACAGTGAAATTTGGTCTCAAAAAATCTTTTATTTGCAAACAACACAACTTTTTCATTATTCTGAAAAAAATCACAAAAAAGTTCATATAAAATAATTGAGAGCCTGTATAACTCTGTTGATGGTAAAACCATGCTTCCTACAAGCTAGGTCCTTTAACAAAACATTAAAGAAAATTTTGATGTAGTGAGCCATGCACTTTGAAGAAAAAAAATATGCAGAATCTTTTTGATGTAAAACTTTCCACTGTGCGACATTGTGATTAGGGTAAATGTTTCTTTTCAATTATTTAAGTAAGCCCCTTGGTGATGGTCAGATAATTCATTCACAAGATGTTTTAGATTTAAATCATTTATGTAAAAACACAGAATGAGATACTGTGGGAGCTAATATTTTGGAAAATTTTGAATCGGATCTGGGAACACACCAGTCAATCTTTAATTGGACATGCATGCAAGGGGTATAAAGCCCTGTTTGGTGACATTTTTAGTTTGAAGTCTGAACTTTACTTTTGACAATGAGAGTAATAATTCATAATGATCACTAATTCATATATTCTTTTATTTTTTCATTCTGAAAACCTTGTACCTACCCTAAGTGTTACAAAAAGTTGCACTGCATTTGACAATGGCGAAACCTTTGGTATTCCAAAATAGTGACATGTTCTGAAGAAAGCAAGGTATCCAAAGCACCATACAAATGTGCAGAAATGACATTTTCTGAAAGAAAGAAAAAAGGGTATAACTGCATGAACAATAACAGCTCCATTGTTGTTCGTACAAACGTATATACCTTTGCAACCCTCGGAGAACATGTCTGCTTAATATTCAATAATTCATTTGAAGCCACATGGATGGCATTGAAACAGTTCAAATTTACTATTATCCTGGTCATGAGGCCGTGCATATTGTGGCTTTACATTAAATATTAATTTGTTTTCAAGTTTTGTTTTGTTTGTTTGTTTTTTTAATTCAAATAACCAGAATACTGAGCAGTAAGTATTTGTTCAGATCAGTAAATTTCATCAATTTACCAGTTCACTTGACCAGTGAAATTTTCTTTATTTCAAAAACTCTGATGTACGTAGCCCTCTCCAACATTTTTTCATTGGGGGGGGGGAGTGGGGGGGGGGGCTACAACTCCGTAATGGTGGTGCATATCACTCCCACAAGATCATATCCATTGATATAGAATATACAGGATGTATTCTGACTCCCAACAGAATATTCATCTAAGTAATATGGCAGATAAGCAGAGAAAAATAGCAGACAATGAGAATTCTAATATATTTAAGACTTCATGTCAGCTTGAATTGAAGTTTCATTCAGTGGTCTTCTTAATTGTTATTTCAAGGTGAAAAGTCGCTAAATTAATCATCATTTTGTTGTCTTTTCGCCTTGAAATAACAGCAAGACGCCAAGCGAAAAGACGACAAAATTGGTTGCTAGCTAATTTGTGGGTTTTCTTTGTTGTCTTCTCATACGTGTCGCATACATGTATTTTGTTGTCTTTTCATTTTGTCATTTTTTTAAAGCTAAAAGACGACATAATGTAAAATGGCATAACTCTGCCACCATCATGCAGGGTTCCAAAATTAGCACTTGTTCACTCGCATTGGCAACCATACTTTGCTTGTGGGCACTCCAAATTTCCATTCTCATAGCCCATTGGGCTACCGTAATTGTCCGATCGACATTTTCCTTTACAACTAATCCGAGTCCTAATATAATTGAAGTTCAGTTTCTGGTTGAGGTTTTGTCATTTGGCGAGGTACCAAACCTTCCAAAATGTAAACCAGAAAAAGTTGAACAATGCAAGGGTTACTTCAAAGAGTACAAAACGAAAAGAAAGGGGAGAATATAGCTCGAGGGGATGACATGTGCTGTGTGGACAAAACATGATGCGACAGGTCCAATCGTTAGGCCCTACGACAGGTTGCCTGAATTATAAACTTGACAGCATTGTAAAGATGAGAACTTTCAAAACTGCATAAAAAGTCTGAAGAAGTGTGTATTAAAGTCAGACGCCGTGAAGATCATGAAGTCCATGAACTTCGATATTTTTGCTATGTTGACAAAATGAGAGTGGGGATAAGAAAGAGAGAGTTGTTTGAAAGAATTACGGAAATGGAAACTGAATTTGAATATTCAATATTTTATTATTTGATTTTTTAAAATAAATTGTAATGTGACCTGATGTTTCTCTTCTTTTATTAAAAAAAATTATGTTTTTCAATTTCATATGTGTGGGGCTGTGGGCTATTAAAATTTCATGCAGGCTCAAATGATTTCTTATTCAGTAGCTGCAGAACTGTAGCTCTCTGAAAAAATATTTTGACGTCAAAATATTTTTTCAGAGAGCTACAGTTCTGCAGCTACTTATTCAGTAGCCCACTCGGCCAACTATGTCATACTGTCATACGCGACTTGTTGAACTTAGTTTTAAAGTTTGAGCAATATCTCAGTTTATATTTAAAAATGCACTGTTGGATTTATAGAAGTAGGGTCAGATATAATACGCACACATTTTTTTGGATAAACACGATAAACTATTTTTTTTCCTGATTACCAAAATGGATACCCCCCCCCGGTAAATACATTTTATTTAAATGAGAAAATCGGGATAGTAAATATATCACGTATATTGCATGTAAATTTACATCTTGAAATTGATATTTAAAAAGTATACTGTAGTCAATTCAATTTTAAGCATATTAATATACATGTATGACTGCATTATTTTTTCTTCCCAACCTCGTCAACTCCACAAATGCCGAAGGATTGTTATCCCAGGTAGATATAACGTTAGATCATAAACATACTCAGAGAAAGATGTTGATTTAAAAGAGAATTTTGAATGCCGCAATTTTGGCTATGCCAATGCCTAAATGTGAAGGTTTGAAAATTGTTCAATATATATAACGTCAATAATGTAGGCTAAAGATTAATTTAAACTAGTGTTTGATTTCATTTGATTTCTACAAAAACTAGGTATATATTAAGCGAAATAAACATACACACGTACTGATTTAAAGTTTCGGACCGATTGAAAGTTGGATCGGGTCAGTGAAAGTTCGAATTGGCCTGCAGTCTTTTCAAACATCTCCGTGATTTGGAACTGGCAGTGATTTTTTTTTTGTTTTTCAAACTACCACCCCTCCTTTTGAATTGGGAAAAATTAGCGACATTTTCCTCAAATTGGGAAAAATCATTCATAGTAAATTAAAATGGTAAAGATGAATAAAATAATCAAATAACAATTTTTTGTTTGACGTTTATTTCAGATCTGATTTAAAATCATAAAATAAATCATTATTTAACATTAAATATGTATTGGAAGTCACACCTTGTATAATTATATATTATTTACTTTTTCTAAGAAATACTTATTGTCTAATTTCATAAAGAAAATAATACATTATTAATTCACCAGCATTTGTACCCATAATCTTGTAAATATTATATTAATAATCAAGTTTCCAGAATGTCTCTCCTGTTTCGTATTTTTCGAATTTTAGTAAAACCCTATACTGTTGACCACTTCCTGTTATTAGCCTGACCCTACAAAAAATGGCGGTCAAAATAAATTGTACACAATATGGCTTAATGTGTATCTGGAAGCTATATACTTCGCTGCATATCTGCTAATATGGATGCCTCTATTGTTTTACATATTCTTTACAAAACCTTTTGCATGTGCAGTGGTTTGGAGAATAAAACTGAAGAAAAAAAAACGTATTTACTCTGTCAGATATATACGGTAACCTTTTTTTTTAAATGGCCTAATTTCCCTAGATTTGAAATTGGGAAAAACATATACATATAATTGGGAAAAAATAGCTAATTTTAGTGAGGGGAAACAGCCGAATATCGGTGGCATTTTAGCCCAAAAAAAATCACTGACTGGCAGTGTGATTCGGAACTGACCTATGAACACGGTTATGGAAAATGCAAAGGCCGGTGATATTTACCACGATTTTCAAATAATTTTAGTTATTTTTCATTTTAGTAACATCTGATCTTCTCACAAGTCAATTAAAACCTACAGTATCTTCGTGGATTATACCGCTAGCAATCGTTAATGAAAATGTGATCCGGAACTAGGCAACCGACTGTGTATATATATATATATATCTATATATATATATATATATATCATAGAGGGCGAAGCCCTCTCACAGCACGAAGGGCCATGAGAGCGGAGCTCTCCCTATAGGTAACAAGTATATACATGTTTAAAAGGAAAATAACGAAAAATTAAACCATACCAATGGAACTTGAAAATTTTGGTCCCAATGGCGTCGATTCGAATATTAGCACGTGGACATGTATTCCTCCATTTTGAATCTCGTCTACCCTAGTTCACGTCGGTCTGAGATGTTACTTAAAATCCGTAAAAGCATGTGAATCTTATTTTCTTAATCATATATAATCACTCCATGATTAACACCATGTTTTTTGTTGTGGTTCAAACGCTATGTTTGTAAATTTGCTAAATAACGACGCTGAATATGACGTCACAATGTACTGTTTACATTAATTTGCGTTATATTTCCCGCGTTCAATATATAGGTAGATCAAATGTCCAAATTTAGGATGCTTTGATACAGCTCCGTCCGCGTGCTAGCTTCGGGTTGTTTTTGTCCTGTTTTGGATATAGATACTAATGCCAAAACTTTTTTGCTTCGCCCTCAAACACGGTCACACCGTAAAACATATTATATATATATATATCATTTTCCACAATCCGGAAGACAAGCCCTAGGCCCCTGTCAGTCTGGGTGGAACCGATATATATGTTTCAAAAACTCTGGGAATGCACAATTAAGATTTGAATTTTTAGCTGGGAAAGACTAGTAAAGTAACATATCTAACGATTTAAAGTTACCTTGGACCCACCACTCTGATAATCACAATGCTGACAATTGTAACGACTACGACATGAATAATGTGACCACCAATAGTAATTAACGCTACAACTAGTCCAACCACTGTACAAACGACTTTCTTAAGTTCTGGAGATGACACTGGTTTCACCAACAATCCCAGTGGGACAGAAAATATCAGAATTAGGGAATACACAACGTCGTCTGTGAACTCCATCCTGAAGCTCGAATTTGTTCAGTTTTTAAGGAAATATAGTTAGGATTATTTGCACCACGAGCCCGAACGATAATGAAAAATAGAGGGCATTCCGAACGGCTATGGAGTCAGAAGTAAGAACGGTAGTAGATGGAGAAGCGTCGGAGTCAGACGATGACGAGTTATCAGAGACAGAGGTAAAATTCTATGCACATTATGTTATCTCTCATGCATATTTTAAAGGTAATTTCCGACTTGCTCAACGCATTGCAGACGCATGATCTGGGCCGGGTAATTTTAGAGGGCGGGTTATATCCGAAAGTGACCAGCTGGTGACGATACTCCTACAGTCTAGACCCTCTTTAACGTCCATATGCTCCTTATATGAGGCTATGCGGTAATAAGAAAGATAAATGAATGAAATAAGATGAAAGTAAAAGGGGGGCTGGTTTTAATCAGACTGAAAGTAAAATGAAATGAAGCAAATTCTTGTGGGTACATTGTACCTCCCTCTTTCCGGCTTTGTCATCTTCTGGCCCCTCCCCCTTCCAGCTTGTTACAGTACGTTGTTTCACCCCCCCCCCCCCCCCCAAAAGAAAAAACTTTTCAAATACAGTGAGGTTGCCTATATAGAATCATCTCCATTACCGAATCACATTAAAGTATTAGTTCCATATTTCCTGATTCGAAGTCCAATACATAGTATAAAGTATCCTGTCATAAAGAGTTATTCTTGCTAATACCAATTATCATTAAAAAATTATTTTCAACTTGTTCATTGTCATAATTTCACGTAAAACAACATCAAGCATTGTCGTGACATAGATTAGAAACACCGTGTGAAGCAGACAACTTTCACTTTTCCATCAAATTTCGCCGGGAACGATACAATGCAGGTAAGTAAAATTGTTACAGATGTTTGGTAGAAATACTCATCTAAAACCTATAAAAACATCATCTTGTTTGGAGATCAGATTATAATTATATAGCCATAAAGTTGCAGGTCGCTAGGTTTCCTATATCGAATCACTGCTACTGGCGTTAGTGAAATATTTTGAGTGAAAAGGATCTTGTCAAAAAAAATTTTTCAAATTCGATTTCCATATATTTAGTTGAAATAAAAAAGAAACACAAGTGAAAACATGCTATCTCAATCATTTGTATCAATTCTCTTTCAACATTACATAATTATTTGGATTTTCAGATATGCCCCCCTAAAAACTGAAAACTAAAACTGGTGGATATACACCTACTCAAAAATCAGCAGCAAACATTGCTAGGAAATATAAAGTATGTGGAAAGAGAATGTCCCCAAAGAGAAGAGAGAGAGTCCGAAAGCATTATATAATGTAAACTTGTACAAATAAACAGTCTATCAAGAAAGTGGTGTAGGAATTCCTCTATTCATTTCTATACCAACCGGTCACATTGGACAATAGGTAAATGTCATCCTTCAGAATCAGTATGATTTACGGAATAGGAGAAGCTTTGAATTCGTTAATTATAACAGTTGAATGCACACAGAATGTTTATCTCATGTAATTGATGTGAATGAAAACTTTGTGTGCCCAAAAAATTACAGGATTTAACTGAATGTTCATTTTTGTGATTTTATACTCCACTAGTGTACATCTGCACATAAATAACAAGGAACCGACAACAACAATACATGTATATATTATAATGTGTAAATTGCCGAACTTTATATTGTAAGTGAGACTACCATAACATATAATGTGTTTTACTGTAACAAATCTTCTATATAATATACACCCTATCCTATTACTCTTTTACATTTTGAATTTACCTCAAGTTTTTTTCTTTTTTTTAGCCTGCTGTGGATGGTGAAATCGCAGCAGTTTAGCTTCACGAAAATTATCATTGACAAATGTGTAGTGAAAGGCTATCATGTGTTTAAAATTCGTCCCCCATATACCCCTCCTCCAACTCGATTAATTGTTGACAGAGAATATTCAAACATAAAAGACAGCAATGCTTGTTTGGTGTGGCTTCCACCATTGAATAATTTCCCCCCAAATATTCATAATGACATTACAGATGAAAAACGTCAGCTGAAAGTTAGTGACATAGCTGGGCTGCCTATTGGACATGTACCAAAATGCCTATCTGCACATTTTCGTAACATTTTGGATAATGGCAGCGAAATATTTGCCGAGGTGACAGGACAGCCAGTAGCAAATTTTCCTCCATGGCCCGAGCCAAATGAGGAAGGGGGCGGTGTTGTGCTTCCCTGCAAATACATACTTGAAAATGTGAATGCTTCAACTTTATTTGATAAATTGAAGACAATTTTGTCACAATTAAAAGAGGGGGATGCGATGAAATTGTATAATTTATAGATGATAAACAGCCTCTGAACTTGACTTATAGATATGTCAGTTTTTTTGTACAATGCAAGGTGAAGATAACGAACAGTGATTAATCTCATAACTCCTATAAGCAATATGAAGGAACATATAAAGAGCGACAAGTATCCTCGGGGACAGACTGTCCACCAGTAGAGATACAAACTTGATGGTTAAATGCAAGGTGAAGATAACGAACAGTGATCAATTTCGTACATAAATTATCTATTTTATTTCTCGATATTATTCAGGGAGCTCACTAGTTTTGAGGACGAGGTCCTTTTAGAATGAGAAATTTATTGAATTATTTGTTTAGATTGAAGAATGTTTAATTAACATACAATCACCCAGGTTTTTGTTTTAACAGCAGAGGACCTTTTCTGTGTTTTTGACAGTAGGTTATCATTTGAGAAATATATCTGGCAACATTGTCTCAAAATTGAGAAATTTTAGGAATTGTTTGCAAATTTTCTCCAATGAAAGGGGTCCTTTTAAATAGGATTCAATTTAAAATGATTGACAGCTGGGCTATCCCAGTATAGGCTATATGTAAATTTGCATTTCTTGAATAAATGTGTAAGGTGAATTAGACTGACTTTAAAGTAATTTAATTTTACAAACACACACTGGGTAATTGTGATTTATTAAACCTTTTATGGATATAGGGTAATTTTTTTAAATTGTCATGTAGCCCGTTTTCGTTTTCAGCTGCATTACCCGATATTTCTTTTTAAATTTCCATATATTGACGGGTAAAATATTGAATAATTCATGTTAAGGTCACACAAAGGAATATTTGTGTCAACATTTCTTTCTTCGTGTTTATTACGACATAAAAATGCATGCTGACATTGTCCTTAACAAAAATGCTCAACTGTAAATCACGTGATTCGGTAATGGAGAAAATGATCCGGTAAAGGCGACTACTGTGCTCATTAACAAACAACAATAATTCCTATTTATTAAGTGCTTTAATTGAGAAATGATATATACAATAGTTTAAGTTATATATGGTACCACTATTCATGTTATATAATAGATTTAACTCGAACTCGGATACAAACTATCGACGTTAAACCATGTAGTGATCCGTTATAGGCAACCTCTCTGTATTATTATCGTCGACTGACCAGTTTCGGTTACCTTAGTGATAAACCACGATTTTCTCATTAATCACTTGGAGTAAATAAATAAATTACACATCTACCTTTAAGGTAATTAAATTCATTTACTTTCATTCAAAAATTCCAAATTTATTGGTATGTTAATTGAATATATTTTCGTAACAAAAAACATGTTACTTTGTGGTCCTAAAACGGTGACGTCACCTATTTCGGTGACCATTGTTAATATAGGTTTGCCAAAAGTTTGTAACTGTTTAAAACGTATATACAGGAGGAATTTGCAACTAAACGTCAATGAATAAAATAACATAGTGTAGAATTCTAGACTTTTGATATACTTTATATTAATTTGAAGGTTTGCTTAAAAAAGTAATAAGCAAATGGGCTTATTTTTGGGGCGCTCAGGTTGATTTTTTGCATATGCTCCTTCTAAAAGTTTATTTTCAGGGGAAAATTGAAGATTTACTCTATATATGTTTGCAAATACTACGGCGAAAATGATGACGCAATCTACGCCCGGAAAAACGACAACGTGCACACATAAACAAAAGGTCACCGATTCTGGTCAGTCACCGAAATGGGGCAGTCGACGATACTTTTTTTCTTTTTTGGCTATCATTGTAAATGCCTATCTAATGCACAGGCACTTGAAGTATGGATATTACTAACCCCCCCCCTTTTTTTTTTTTTGATAATTTCTTTTTTGGTGGCAATAATTTCTCTGAAATGTGTGAATTCCCAGTCTATCTCATCCCTTTTTCAATTCATGTAATCGTTTCACGCTTTTTGTAAGCTTTAGAGATTGGCCTTCTACCAGTACAATAAAATACACAAGGTATGAAACAAAAATTTTTAAACAAACGGGGTCCCCGTTTCGGGGCACATTTTCCAAGTAAATGCAGCATTACCTAAGGAATTTTGGCAAGCGGCAGGTCAGGAAGATGTCATACTACAAGTCTCTTCAACTCAAAACCCATCTCCGAGAGTCATCTCTTTTATTTGACACAATCTTGCGTTCATTGATCGGACAGGGCTTCATCTCTTCCACTGGCAGCCAAAAAGGAGGTCACAGAGTACAAATTTATAACGTGTCATGTGATTGGTCCGCGAATAATCCCGAGACCATTCAGATGATCCCGAAACTAAGCAATGTCTTTGTGAACCAATCACACAGAGCCACAATAGGGATCAAAGTTTTAAATGTGAATATACAGGGAAAATCTTTAAATATGGGCCAACGTAAGTAACTCAGGTGAGCATGGGCCTCTTGTATATGCATTTCCTTTTGCAAGATCTTTCATTTCATATTATGTCTTTTGACCTTGTGACCTTTTACCTATTAAGTATATCAGGAACTATTTTAGGTAGGGCTTTCATATTTTGTATAGAGATTCTTATGGCAAGACATTGTAACACAATGTTGTTTGATCTTTTGACCTTGGAATTTGACCTATTTAAAGGGAAACCTGATCTATTTTCTCCTGAAATTTTAGTGGCTGATTTTAGGCTTTGATCAAAATTATTTGGTTGACCTCTGTATCTTTAATAAGGCTACCAAAGATGCACCTGGTGTGGACCCATTGAATATTAATGCTGTGTCCATATCAGGAGAGGCCTCAGAATCAGAGGAAGAAATTGAGGAAGATGAAGAAAGCATACCAGCACTCAAAGGTACCTTTTTAATTATAACTAACTTTTTATGTAACCAGTCCAGCTGGACTGATAAGTTGTGATTTCAACCAGTCCACAGAAAAATCAAACAGTCCAAAGTTGGAAAAAGCTTAAAATATTTAAAATTTATGTGGCCTATTTTGATGTTTTGCATCAAAATGCTCTTGTGCTGAGTTAATGTGTATTGCAACTTCTGAATTTGTATTGATTGCACAAGTATGATTTGTATATGTAAAAATTGTACCTTAACTTTTATCAAGGAATTTCTGATAAAACACAGCTCTCATGAACCCATGGCCATAATCACACTATTTAAATTTGAGACTGTTTATGTCACATGAAGTTTTAGCCATTTTAAGATTTACTCCATCAAAAAGTTTTTACTTGACATCTTAAACATCATTAAAAAAAAAAAAAAAATAAGGTTTAAAATTTATGATTTGAAGAGCATTTATTGCAAGAGGATGAAAGCTGCTCTGAGAAAATCCAAATTTTTTATGTCCTGGGTTCATGATGAGAGCTGTTTTATCAGGAATTCCTTGATAAAAGTTAAGGTGCAATTTCTATAATCATAAACCAGTCCACAGAAAAATCAACCAGTCCAAAGTTGAATTAGATAGAAATGTTTAACTTCTTGATTACTACCATTCAATTTCTTTTCAAATTTGGTATGAAGTATCTTTTTACACAAGGGGGACATAAATTGTAAATTTCAGGACTCCTGCACCCCCAAGGCAGGGCAAAAACTGCCAAAAAATTGACCAATTTTCAAAAATGTTCTGTACAAGGCCATATCTAAAAATATGTTTGTTTCCCCTCTCCCAACCCTAAATTTCAGAGGATGGTTGGTAGGTAGGTAAAACTTTTTTTTAGCGAGCAGAATTTTATTTAGTATGAAATTCCCATGACCATTAACAAAGCCCGATACCAAAGCACATCATTCTATGTTTCCTCTTCAAACTCGTAAAATCGGTTCTTGCGTTAAGTTCTGCTTTGATTGCCACATTTAGCAGTTAGGGGAAGGTGTTGATATTTCAGACAGTACACCATGTATTTCAGAAATGTTCATTATCTAACCATTGATCATAGACATATTGTACATGTATAACGGTTGATCCCATGAACACTTGGATTTCATAGGGTGACCTATTGCAATTGGTTGTCGTCAAATTTGGTATGAAGCATCATTGGGACAAGGGAACATAAATTATAAATTTCAGGACTTCAGCACCCCTGGGGCCCTAGGGACAGGGCAAAAAGTGCCCAAAATTGACAAATTTTCAAAAATCTTCTTCTCAAGAACCACACACATGTAAGAAAACCTAAATGCATAGTGTTGTAGAGCAGGAAGGCCTCTACCAAAATTGTAAATTTCATGATCCCTGGGGTAGGGGTTCTGACCCCAGGGCGGGGTCAAACTTGGTATAGTATTTATATGTAAAACACTTAAATAACATCTTCTTTAGTTCTATTGATACTAAATTGAAAGTAAATAGATATTTAGAAAGAACAGGTAGTCCTTTACCGAAATTGCAAATTTGATGATCCCAAGGGTAGGTGTTTTGGTATCAGGGTGGGGCCAAAATGGTCAGTTATTAAATGTGTGAACAATAGACATTTTTAACTTCTTGATAACTATAATTCCAATTCTTTTTAAAGGACAAGGGATGTTATTGGCTATATACCGCCAAGATTTTTTTCAACTTTCATACTATGCTTAATATTCTTTTTATTTACACAACTAGGATGTTCTTCTAATCCCACTTACATGAAAATGACGTAATATTTTATTATGACGTCATAAATATACGCTAAAGATGAGCTGTTTAGCGGAATCTGTTGATTTGAAATAAATTATGAATAAAATTTAGCAAAAACTAATACTTTTGCATGCAACAACCAGATTTATATTTTGCATGTTTAATTATCCATTAATATTCTTCTTTCATTATCAATATGGTGTCGGTTGTTGGCTGCAAACAATATTATTTTTAAAAAAGAAGGGGGGGGGGTCAAAGGATAAGTTGGTAGTTAATTAGCAAATGAAAAAAACCTTTCTGCCTGATCTTCGAATTCTTAAATCGTCGGGGGGTGGAGGGTTATCCTTTGCTACATGGGTTCAATTAATAATTTTAAGCCTATTTTTTCTCATTCAATACTACTATCAAGAATATGGGGGGGGGGGGGGGGGTTCACTCAATATATCCTTATTCGCATATGAAAATAAGTGCCTGGGAAAAGCAGTTACATATACCACATTGTCTATACATGTACTCAAACAACTTCCCAGAGTCCGTTCTAGATTTGGACTGAATGTCGGTGCATGCAATGGCATGTCCACTGACTGATGTATTTTCATTTATCAAAGATGAACACTATATGGAGAGAGAGAGAGAGTTGGAACTACTTTGTTGACCATTTAGGGGAATGTAAAGATATAAACACGGACACATTTTTGTGAGGCTTTTAAATACATTGGACGCATTTTTTGTGAGGTTTTTAAATGCATTTGCTATATGAAATATACCATCTGAAGTTACATGCATATTACTTGACGTGCTTTACTGTACCCAAGAAAATGATATCCCATTCATGCAACATAAATTTGTATCGTTTAGTATATGTACATTTACCACACTTTATTCAATATATTTTGTAAATACCCACAGCATATTTTATTCGTATGTACTGTAACATTTATATTGCATACACATGTAAGCAGACCTGTTATATAGTCCTTGGTGTACATGGCATAACAAGTAATTTTATCCGACTCATCGACGTTTTTAATCAAAGTGTTAATATTTATGACCAAAAAACAAAACCAGGAAAAAGAAAATTCAAAAGCCATTTTATTTTTCATATTTCATTTGAATGGGAGGACATCGAACAGCACCTTCGAAAATATGATTGCGTTCTACTGAACAATTTTTGACAAATATACGCATTATTTTCCTCACTCTAATTAACACAAGATTCTTCCGCAAAATGTCTATGACCACGATAAAGTTACATGTAAATGAATTATGTATTTTCCATAGCATGCCAGTTTTCAATTGTCTTTGATCTCAATGAGTATTTTTATATAAAAAGTTAAAATTGTAACTTTTAGAAAAATATTCTAGAAGAATCAGGGGACTGTAAATCCTATAAGGTCGATGACGTCGTTCCGAAAAAGCGACCGTCGGGAGATAGCGTCAGAGTTAACAATGCAATATTGTAACGTTATTTTCTCAATATCAGCAACAAGTAAATGGTACATGTTATATATGAATGAAACAAAAAAATTATCACCTTTCTACCTGCAAAATATGATCGGTTTTTGAAGCGCGGCCAATTTTGGCCAATAACGTCCCTTGTTCTTTGGCATGAAACATATTTGGAACAAGGGGAACATAAATTGTAAATTTCAGGATTCCTGCACCCCTGGGGCCTTAGGGGCAGGGCAAAAACTCCCCAAATTGACCAATTTTCAAAAATCTTCTTCTCAAGAACTGCACACATGTAAGAAAAACTAAATGCATAGTGATGTAAAGCAGGTAGTCTTTTATCAATATTGTAAATTTCACAATCCCTGTGGGTAGGAGTTCTGAACCCAGGGTGGGGCCAAACTTGTATATTGTTTATGTGTATAACACTTACATAAGGCCAATTCAACTTAATTAGTAGATTATCATCCAGGGTTACCAAAATGTATGGGGCAGGTGGGAGGGTTTTATTTTTTAATCCATTGTAAATTTTATGATCCTAGAGGTAGGGGTTTGGTTTCAGGGTGGTGCCAAAATTATTTCAATGATTTGAAGGACTTCTATAAGTTTGCTGATACCATATAAAATCTAAGTGCATATTTAGGAATAGCAGAAAAGGGTGTAGAAAAAAATGTTGAATTCACAACCTCAGGGTTTTGACTCTGAGATGGGTCCAAATTAGTTATAATAGACATATATTATGTAAAGCCTTTCATCAATGTATGCACTTTTGATGGCATTTAAGTTTTAAGAACACATCTTGTTTTATACTGTTGCTGAATATAAGAATTTAGCTTATATATTCAGAACAGGGATTTTTTTCTAGATTGCGTTGGCCTTGGGACTTGTGACACTTTTAACTAGTACTCAGGTGACCGATACAACCTGTGGGCCGCTTGTTTCTAGAGAGCAACAGTTCTGCAGTTAGATGATGGAGGGAATAACAAATAGAAGGCATCTATTTGTAAATGTGCGAGACTGAATAAAGAATTACAATACTGATTTATCATGCTTGTATAGCCCTATTTGATGCTGTTTACAGGAAGGAAAGAGTGGAGTGGATCATAGTTTGTCAGAGATGATGGACTCAGGTGTCATTAGGGTTAATACTAAAATTTGTACTGTTAAGAGTCTCTTCTATCTGTTTCAGTGGAGACCAGAAAAAGTGGTTTGAAGGCTGGAAATATATCTGCTGCCTCTCCCAAACTGTACTCCAGTCAACCCAAATATGACAGGTTAGTTAAAGTTCCTCAATTGTGCCAAGATGGAAGACATAAACTTTTAAGATTTATTAGCTCTTCTGAGCCGAAGGCTCAAAGAGCTAATCATATGGATATGTCTGGCGTGTAGTGTGCGGTGTGCGTCAACATTTTGGAAAAAGGGCTATATCGCAAGAACCCCTTGGCCAATTTTTGTCAAATTTGTCACAGGGTATCCTTGGCCCAAGGGCTTTCATTTATACTCAAACTAGGGTTGTGACCCTTTAACAAGGGGAGATAATTAGGAAAATGCAAACAAAAGTAGTGGTTGCTAAAAAATCTTCTTCTCAAGAACCACTGGGCAAATTATCACCAAACTTATGCATAAGGATGAGGATAGGTTGTAGATTAAAAAAAAAAATGTTCACGGCATCATCCTGGGGCAAAGGGTGTGGTCTCAAGGTCACTTCAAAGTTGACCTTAAATTTTGTTTTGTTAAAACTTTGATATTTTGCTTAGTATAAGGAGTAGGATCATAAAACTTTTTTCAGTTGATGCATCTTAGGACCTAATATCATGTTGTCTCAAAAGTAGGTCATGGTGACCTACTTTTTTAATTTTGCAGGTAATTATTATTAAATGGATTTTGATGCATATCTTGAATACTTTTGAGCCTATGATCAGCAAAAGTTGTCAGTTGATGGATCATGAGACCTTGAAGTGCGTCATGTGAAAAGTATGTCACCATGACCTACTTTCTGAATTTTATGGCTAATCATTTATGAATACATTTTAGGTTGTTATTTCAGATACCGAGAGGTTTAGAATCATTAAACTTTGTAAGTTGTTGCGTCTAGAGGCCTCGAAACATATTTATTTTTAAAAAGTAGGTCACAGTGACCTACTTTTTGAATTTTGCAGACATTCAAATTTCACATTTTCAATTTTAGATGCATATTTTGGACACTATGAAAGCTAGGATTATCACACTTTGTCAGTTGATGCATCTTGAGTCTTCATAGTTTGTTGACCAAAAAGTAGGTCACCGTGACCTACTTTTGGAATTTGACGGCTATATTTTAATATTTCAGATACTATTTGACTTACAATTATTAAACTTTGTCAGTTGTTGCATGTTGAGTCTTCAGAGTGTGCTGACTAAAAGGTAGGTCACCTTGACCTATTTTTGGATTTTGACGGCTATATTTGAATATAATTTCAGATACTATTTAACTTATAATCATCAAACTTTGTCAGTTGATGGGTCTTGAGTCTTCAGAGTGTGTCGACCAAAAAGTAGGTCACTGTGACCTACTTTTGGAATTTGACATTTATATCTGAATATTTCAGATACTATTTGACTTCAATTATCAAACTTTGTTAGTTGATGCATCTTGAGTCTTTGGAGTGTGTTGACCAAAAAGTAGGTCACTGTGGCCTTCTTTTGGAATTTGACGGTTATATTTGAATACTATTTGACTTGTCAGTTGATGCATCTTGAGTCTTCAGTGTGTCGACCAAAAGTAGGTCACCGTGACCTACTTTTGGACAGTTACATTTAAATTTTCAGGTACTATTTGACTTAACATCATCAAACTTTGTTAATTGATGAATCTTGATTACTGAGAATTTTTGTCTGTTCTACAATGTATCAGAAGAGCGATTCTAGGCCCATGGGCCTCTTGTTACCTGATGATAGGAGATCTGGTAGTTATACCCGCACTCTCTAAAGAAAGTTCAGGTATATTGTTCTTACCCTGTTCCGTCCAATCCATCTGTCACACTTTCTTTATCCTCAAATTCCTCCATCTTAAGTAGTAACCAATTGACCTTTTGGAAGATGATTGGTGGTGTCCTGTAGATGTGGAATAAGGTTTCGAAATTTTCATTTTCACCCTGAGGATGAAATAGGGGTAAAAAAAGAGAATTTTATGCATACATCTGGTTCCCAGAACTCCTCTTACATTTAATACAGTAGCAAAATCATCATTTGGAAGATGAATGGTGGTGTCCTGTAGATATGCATTAAGCTTTCGGAATTTTCATTTTTACCCTGGGGCCCAAATGAGAGTCAAAAACGACAATTGTTCTTTATAAAAAAAAATTTTTTTTTTAAAAACTCCTCTTACATTTTACACAGTACCCCAATTATCTTTTGGAAAATGATTGGTGGTGTCCTGTAGATGTGCAATAAGGTTTCAGAACTTTTTTTATTGGCCCAAGTGTGGGGGGGGGGGGCATATAAGGGTTGAAAAATGATGTTTTCTGTCATAAAGCTTAATTGTTACTTGAACTCCAAGGAGTAGTCACATGATATTCTTCAATTACCTTGAAAAGTGTGTCACGGTCAAGGTCACACTTTCTCACTAAGGTTTGGGGGTTAACCTTGAAAGTGGAGGTCAAGGCCAAAGATCAAGGTCAACACATCAAGGTGCGAGTCACCACAAGCGACACAATTCACCACATACCACACACATCTTCCCAAAGAGAGAGAAATCACCCACCTTTCAACAGCTGTCTAGACCAAGTACTAGAGACACAGACAGATGACCGACAATCTATGCATTCCTGGGAGAAACAGTCAGTCTCTGCAGAAAAGCTCGGTCAACGTCAAGGATGACTGCATGCAACTCTTTCGACAGAAACCTGACACAGTGTACAATATCACTCACATCTTTGACATGCCCCAATAACCACTCAAATGCACATTATGGAAAATCACTGTTGATAACTGCAGGTAATTTTCATTGAAATAGCGAAACAGACCTTGTACAATAAAGATCGGTGTAATTGAACCAAACAAGTGCCAATTTACATATCTGCCCAACAACATTAGGGCCCCAGTGGTGATTTTTTTTAGCAATACACAAAATTGACATTCTACACAATTCTCAACTTCTACCCAAATTTTTTTGAATCACTGGTAATAACATGCTAATTTCCATTTTCTGCCTATATCAACTCAAACTGAGCTTCCTTAAATACATCAGCCCCTCCCTTCCCCCAACCAACAAATTAAAACATGCATTCACACATACACACACACATTCACACACAAAGGTATATAAAGTTAAGTATCCAATTGAACTCATTTTCATTTGACATTTCACCTTCTGAATTGTAATGACCAGTTATGACCAATGTAAAAAAAAAAAAAAAAAAAAAAAAAAAAAAAGTAGGTCAAATGTCAAAGTCAAAAGGTTTAGTAAAAAATTGACATTGGTCATAACTTCTAAATGGTAAATATTAGAGCTTTCATACTGCACATGAGCATTTCTTGTGACAAGATCTTTCTGCTGGTACCAAGATATTTGTCCTTGTGACCTTGGCCATCTTCGGAATTGGCCATTATCGGGGACATTTGTGTTTCACAAACACATCTTGTTTGAAATGGGATCTTCTAGTCAACATTTATAATTCTAATATCAATGAAATCACATTATACAGGTGACTCTCGATGGTTCGAACTTTGATCTCTCGAAGTTCTTGGTCTCTTGAAGTGAAATCATGGTCCCTATTTTTTTCTCTATATAAGAAAGCAAAGAACTAGAGCCACAAAGTACTAAAATTGGCCCTTTCGCCAAAATAAATGAGATTTTCACAGTTGATGCTCTAAGATTTATAGGTTAAAGAATAATTTATTTTATAACTATATCTTTTCTAGTTTTCGTTTTACAGTTGTTTAAAGTTTGTGTTGTTTTTAAACAGGAAAGCTATATAACTCGTGATGTTTATGTCATGATGTTGATGTTATGAGAATCACATTGTAATACACACAAAAAATGGACGCATAGGTTAATATATATTTATGGGGCTTATTCTGGTTGTATATCACAGTTGTTAAGATACATAATTTTTTATTCACTATTTATTACAATAAAATTGGTTCTATTGATACTTGTTTTTATTGTGAGAACACTGAATTGAATGTCAGTATAATAGTAAATGATAATTTTACAAGCATACGATATGACATTCTTATACTTCTTAATATTTTGGTCAAATAGAAAAATTTTCTGGATAAACATGTGTATTTATGATGAATGAATTGTATTTAATTTGTTTTATCATTTTTAAAAATGTCCTTTTTAAAAGGCATTACGGGCTGAATACCTTAAATGTGTCATATATTGCACACACACACACACACACACACACACACACACACCCCCTTACATAACACTTTACAAATTTTTTTCCGCTGTATTGGAAATAATTGAAAAATCGTGATTAAAAATTATACTTCCATGCGGTGAAAGGACCACAACAAATAGTATTGTTTTACCGTCTATCTAAAAGACGAGTTTATATTTTCAACTTGCATATCTATTCATATCAATTTCCATTAAAATTGATATTAATTGACAATAAAAAGAGAAACAACTCTATAATTTTAGTTAAACTTGAGTAATTATAGTAACTAATTAGAAAAATGGATTTATTTTTTAGACATCCCCCTCGTAAACTAATTTTTTTTTAAATAAAACACGATGGACCTTTAAAATTGTCGGCACCTGACAAGAGCCTCTGAAGTTTTAATTTTCTGAGCGTTAAAACTGTCAACATTTATAATTCTAACATCAATGAAATCACATTATACAGATGACTCTCAATGGTTCGAACTTCAATCTCTCGAAGTTCTTGGTCTCTTGAAGTGAAATCATGGTCCCGATTTTTTTCTCTATATAACAAAGCACTATTGATCTCTCGAACGTTCGATCTCTCAAAGTGAAGTTGGGTCCCGTAAAACACATTTCATTGTTTTTGACTCTCGATCTCTCAAAGTGGTGGTAGCGTATATCAACCGTTACCCAAGCGTGTAATAATTTCCGCTTGGACCTTACCTGGATTTTGTTGAATGCCGGGAGGGGTAATTAGGTGTTTACATAGTTGAAACATTGCCCTTGCTTCTTGTGGAGGTGAGGTGAGTATATAATTGGCTAAATGGTCAGTTTACACCTTGCAGTGGGGTTTCGTGTCTTGATGATTAAAATTATATGTATATAATCTGGCTGTGAATAAAACCTATAAATTGTTTTGACATGACAACGAGAGAATAAGTTTTATACGTAATTTAGAGATCTACAGACTCTTAAATTTCTCGAGTTTGTTCTTTGTGTAAAGTTACTCTAACATCGTTTTACTCATTCGTTAGAATTTTTGCTTTGGGTAAAGCGACATAACATTGTGCTCTGTTTAGTTTGCGATAGTAAAGCTTCATCGGAATGTGGTTTTGTATACATATCTAAGCATAATTAAAGAACAAATAAATACATAAACTTTGAAATATTTTTATCAATGCAAACTGATTTTTAGCCGAGTTGCAACGAAGTTGAACTCGGCTATTGGTTTGGTGATGCGGGCGGGCGGTTGAGCGTCAACAATTGGTTTCTGGATGATAACTCGAAAAGTTTACAATCTAATCAAATGAAACTTTGATATATTGTTGGGTACCAGGTAAGGAAGACCCCTATTGATTTTGGAGAAAATAGGTCAAAGGTCAAGGACACAGTGACCGAATATAGAATGAAATTTTCAGAAAAATTTGATTTCCGGATTATAACTCAGAAAGTTTAAATCTGAATAAAATGAAACTTTGATATATTGTTAGGTACCAGGTAAGGAAGATCCCTATTGATTTTAGAGAAAAAAGGTCAAAGGTCAAGGTCACAGTGACCGAATATAGAATGAAAATTTCAGAAATATTTGGTTTCCGGATGATTCTTCAGAAAGTTTAAATCCGAATTAAATGATACTTAGAGATATTGTTATGTACCAGGTAAGGGAGACCCCTGTTGATTTTGAAGAAAATAGGTCAAAGGTCAAGGTCACAGTGACCGAAAATAGATTGAAAACTTCAGACAAATATGGTTTCTGGACAGTAACTCGGAAAAGTTTTAACTGAAATTAGTTCTTCACAATTATAAATATGCCACATCATTCCTGACTTTACAATGTATCCCCTGCAACTCGGCTAATGGACCCCTGGGTACATGCATTGATTTTTATGCCCCCCTTTGAAAAAGAGGGGGCATATTGTTTTCCAACTGTCGGTCGGTCTGTAGACCACATCTTGTCCGCTCAATATCTTGAGAACCATTCACTTGATGATAATGATATTTCATATATGGGTTGGTTATGAGTGGAAAATGACCCCTATTGTTTTTCAGGTCAAAAGGTCAAGGGTCAATCTACTCTGGACATAGGAATATAATGTCCGCTCAATATCTCGAGAACCCTTTGCTTGAAAGACATCAAACTTGGCACACTGGTACATCCTAAGGAGTAGATGACCCCTATTGATTTTGAGGTCATATGGTCAAAGGTCAAGGGTCAAACTGGGCATAGGAATATACTGACCATTCAATGTCTAAAGAATCCTTTGCTTGACAGACATCAAACTTGATACACCAGTACATCTTCAGAAGAAGATGACTCCTATTGATTTTGAGGTCACATGGTCAAGGGTCAAACTGGACATAGGAATATACTGTCCGTTCAATATCTTGAGAACCCTTTGCTTGACAGACATCAAACTTTGTACACTAGTACATCTTCAAGAGAAGATGACCCCTATTGATTTTGAGGTCACATGGTCAAAGGTCAAGGGTCACACTGGACATAGGAATATATTGTCTGTTCAATATCTTGAGAACCCTTTGCCTGACAGACATCAAACTTGGTACACCAGTATGTCTTCAGAAGAAGATGACCCTTATTGATTTTGAGGTCACATGGTCAAAGATCAAGGGTCAAACTGAACATAGAAATATAATGTCTGCTTAATATCTTGAGAACCCTTTTCTTGACAGACATCAAACTTAGTACACTGGTAGATCTGCAGGAGAAGATGACTCTTATCGATTTTGACGTCACATGGTCAAAGCTCAAGGGTCAAACTAGACGACGGAATATACTGTCTGCTCAGTATCTTGAGAACCCTCTTCTTGACAGATATCAAACTTAGTACACTGATTCGTCTTCAGGAGAAGATGACCCCTATAGATTTTGAGGTCACATGGTCAAAGGTCAAGGGTCACACTGGACATAGGAATATATTGTCCGTTCAATATCTTGAGAACCCTTTGCCTGACAGACATCAAACTTGTTACACTGGTACATCTTCAGGAGAAGATGACCCCTAATGATTTTGAGGTCACATGAGCAAAGGTCAAGTGTCAAACTGGACACAGGAATATACTGTCCGTTCAATATCTTGAGAACCCTTTGCTTGACAGACATCAAACTTGGTACATCTTCAGATCCCTATTGATTTTGAGGTTACATGTTTAAAGGTCAAGGGTCAACCTGGACATAAGAATATACTGTCTGCTCAATATCTTCAGAACCTTTTGCTTGACAGACATCAAACTTTAAATAGTACACTGGTGTATATTCAGGAGAAGATGACTCCTATTGATTTTGAGGTCACATGGTCAAAGGTCAAGGGTCAAACTGGACATAGTAATGTACTGTCCAATCAATATCTTGATAACCCTTTTACTTGACAGACATCAAACTTAGTACACTGGTACATCTTCAGGAGAGGATGACCCATATATTGATTTTGAGGTCAAAAGTCAATAGTTGAACTGGACATAGTAATATATTGTCTCCTATATTTTAAGAATTATTTGCTTGATTGACACGTACCAAACTTGGTACACTGGTACAGCATAAGGAGTAGATAATAAAAATAATACCATATTTATATAGCACCCTTTTCATACACTATGTACACTATTGAATTTTAGGTCACATGGTCAATTCACTCTTGACATAGGAAGATATTTGTCTGCTCAATATTTTTAATTGATGATAATACTATCAATTAAATGAGATGTGTGTATAAACCTTTTCAATTTTGCACCATGGGGGTATATGTGTTTTACAAACATCTCTTGTTTATTTTGATATCAAATTAACTACCTGACGAATATGAAGGAAAATATGTCAAAACGATATCATGATCTTGTTGGTAAACATTTTCGGTAACTGTAAAATCTGAACCATACCAACGGACCTTCAATTTCCGAATTTCGAACTCGCGATTTCTTGAAGTTTTATCAAGGTCCCTTGAACTTCGAGTTATCGAGAGTCACCTGTACAACTACTTGAAGAATTACTATATTGATAATGTTAACATGCAACTAAAAAAAACACTGAATTCTCCGCTAATCGCGGAAAATTAGTATTTTACAATAAAATTAAAAAGAACTATGAATTACAAGACGTCGACTATTTGAAATTATCAAAGAAATTGTGAAAGTAGCATGCTCAAGATTAACAAAGCTAAGAATATCTGTTCACCCTCTAGAAATTGAAACTGGTAGATAAAAAGAATGTCACTTTTGTAAAACTATTGTTGAAGATAAGTTACATTTTTTATATGAATGCTTCATGTATAAAGATATAAGAAAGATATATTACCCTTTGAACATGGGATGGTACAGAAAGATGATCTAGAAACTGCGCTATATCTTATCCTCTATATGATTCGATAGAAATAAATACATGTATCATCCAGTGCTAATTAATCTTTTATTTAACTTCTACATGAAAACATGTATCATCCAGTGCTAATTAATCTTTTATTTAACTTCTACATGAAAACATGTATCATCCAGTGCTAATTAATCTTTTATTTAACTTCTACATGGAAAAAGAAATGGCATACAAATTGGCAGTATATGTTGAAAAACTAAACACCCCTCGAGATCTACCAGTGGGACAGAGAGTATATTTAAAGGCAAACACATGCATGTGGGTATTTCTGTCTTATGACAGCATCTAGTTATTAGGTTGTAAAACAATGTATTGAAGTAAAGTTGGATATTGCCAGTGAATATCATATTGCGATACATTGAAATATTTGACTTTGAATGTTGCAATATATTGCAGAAGATTAATTTAGATTTATCTAATAAAAATGTGTTAAGCTTGTGAATTTTATTCTTGTTTGTGTCTCTACTATTTGTTTATTTCTTGACTGTGATTGATGCTAATACACAGCTAAGTTACACATCAGGCCTGGGTTTCTTGAAACAATAAAAGTCGAAACTTAGATTTTACTCATTGACTGCTCAAATAAAAGAAAAGTTTGAGATTTTTTCAAAAAATACAAGCCAAGGCTTTGAAGTTCCACTGGGATGGCCGGCTTTAACTTTGCAGTTGCATATCCATCGTTGCAAACCACAGATTGAAATGACTGGTGAAACATTAAGTGTTAAAATGACTGGTGAAACATTAAGTGTTAAAATGACTGGTGAAACATTAAGTGGCAAGACATAAAATATACAGCATTTGTGATGTTCATCTGTTATAGTCAAAACATTTTATGTCTTTTTTCTTATGTTCAGTTGTTTATTCACGAAACCAAAAGATTCAATTGATGTTCAATTTATATTTTTTGTACATTAATTTTCTACAATAATATATTGTTATATTTTTAAGGAGAAGAACTCGTAAGTTATTTGAACTTGTTTCTGATCCTTTTGTATATCATGTATGTACATTAAAATATGTTCAAATGACTGGTGAAACATTAAGTGTTAAAATGACTGGTGAAACATTAAGTGGCAAGAAATAAAATATACAGCATTTGTGATGTTCATCTGTTATAGTCAAAACATTTTATGTCAAGATGCTAACTCTGTGTGGACTGAAAAGATGTAAGCTTATTGCCACGCACAGGTGGGAACATTTATTGGCATGAACTCCCTTGAAAACGTTGTCCAGATTAAAATTCCAATTTCTAATTGATTTTTAATCCACTTTGTTTTATTCTATTAATGATCGAATTATAATGTATACATATATTTAAAAAAAAAAAAAAAGGTATACCGTATGAGGTCTAGAAGAGATAAACATCAAGGGAAACTTAATTATAATTTAGTTCAATTCTAATAATTCATCTTTATAATTACAACTATCCCTGGCTACCGAATTCACCTTCAACTACTATATATAACCGCTTTAACGCAGCTAGTTCAAGGTTGTAAAAATGCGGAAAGATGATTATATAACACTTCAAAGAAGAGGGGCATATTGCTTTGCACCTGTCAGTGGGTTGGTATGTTAGTCAGTATACCACATGTTGTCTGCTCATTTATCTAGAGAACTATATTCACTTGATATTTCATATGTGGATTAGTACCCCTATTGGTTTTCAGGCCAAATGTTAAAGGTCAATCCACTCTGGACTTAAGATACTGTCCGCTCAATATCTTGAGAACCCTTTGTTTTACAGACATCAAACTTAATACACTGGTATATCCTAAGGAGCAGACAATTCCCTATTGATTTTGAGGTCACATAGTCAAAGGCCAAGGGTCAAACTGGACATAGGAATATACTGTCCACTCAATATCTTGAGAACCCTTTGCTTGACAGATATCAAACTTGGTACACTGGTACATGTTAAAAAGTAGATGACCTCTATTGATTTTGAGGTCACATGGTCAAAGGTCAAGGGTAAAACTGGACATGAGAAGATACTGTCTGCTCAATATCATGAGAAACCTTTGCTTGACATACATCAAACTTGGTACACTGGTACATCCTAAGGAGTAGATTACCCCTATTGATTTCTAGGTCACATTGTCAAATGTCAAGGATCAAATTGGGCATAGAAATATACTGTCCATTCAATATCTTGAGCTTTGCTTGACAGACATCAAGCTTGGTACACTGGTACATCCAAAGGTATACTATTAGATGACCCCTATTGATTTATAGATCACAGAGAGTGCTTGCTTCTGTATAGATCTTATGGTTTAAAAAATTGTTATTCACAAAGTCAGTGAATTTTTGTGCCCTTGTGGCATCATATTAATGTTAAAAAAAAATTCAGATAGAATGTTTATTCACATTTCCTTCTCTCTTCCTTTCAGTTTGTTACATAAAAAATTAAGTAAGTATATTTGATTTGCTTAAATGAGCTATATTGCGAAAAATTTATTCATTGTCTGACTTAATGCATGCAAACTATTCACATTTTCAATTTCTTTAGACCTACTAGGCTATTTTCAGCAACTATCAATTAAGCATATCTTGGGATTCTATTTTGCCTAAATGACTGAGTTGTCCTCAACGATTTTCAAGGAGAGATAACTGGTGAGAGTAATACAGTGTGCGAAATTAACCATGGACCGATAGACAATGTCTAAAATTGAGTCGGTCTATAACGATCAAAATAGCTATAGACCGACTTGTCTATAGGAATTCTGAGTAAAAAACTGGTTCCCCACCGCTTATTAAACATATATGAGAAGTTGGATCAGTTTAAATGTAGTATGCTGATGTTTCTGTTCACCCCTTAGCTGTAATAAAATGTTCCACAATGTAATTACAAATCATTCGAATCAGATTATTCCATTTTCAACAGAGTGGGGGTGTCAATTTGATATTTACTTCAATGTACGCTATTTTCGTGCAAATTCAGAATGTCCTTTTTGAACAGTTTTAAAAATATATGGAAGGTGCACACACTTGAACCAAACAAAAAGCGGTCAGTACAACAAGTTCCAGCAAGGCTAAAGTCGCAGAAAATCATGAGAAAATGAAACATAGTAAATGTGACTTAGATGAAGAATCAGGCAGTGAAACTGAGCTGGAACAAAATGAAAAAGAAAATGAAATTATAATCCAAAAGATTGACGTGCATGAAATTGAAAAAGAATATAATTAAACTATGAACAAATTACCAAACCGAATTTGTGTCTATTATTTATTTTTAAATAACAATGAATATTGCATGATAAATTTCGGTCTATAGGAATTTGTTGTGGTCTATAGGAAATAAAATGACTATGGACCGAAAATCTATAGGACTTTAAAGTTAGTTTCGCACACTGTAATATTAGTTACTTTGAAAACACAGTACTAAACATCTTTGCTAGTCAATATAGTGGTTAACCGAAAAGTCAGTTAAACGCGGTAAAAACGCATTTGGTTCTGTTTGTATTTTCTGGATTTCAGTTCAGTTTTCTTTACATTTTACCATATCCCATTTTGTTTGCTACACGTGCTATGATTATGTGTCCCCTCTTTCAGGGGGAGACATATTGATTTTGTACTTTCTGGCTGGCTGTCCATCCGTCCGTCCGTCTGTCTGTCACAAAATCTTATGAACACTTCTCCTATGTGACTTATCTGATAGATTTGAAACTTTGTACAATGCTTCATTGCCATTTGTAGATGTGCATATTGGTGGGATGGGAGGATCCAATTATTTTCCTAAAAGTTATAGTGGATCCAAGAGGGGTGGAGGATGTAAAATAGCTTGTGAACACTTCTCCAATAGGGCTTATCTTATAGATTTGAAACTTTGTACAATTAATGCTTCATTGCCATTTGTAGATGTGCATATTGTTGGGACAGGAGGATCCAATCATTTTCCTAAAAGTTATGGTGGATCTAAGAGGGGTGGAATATGTAAAATAGCTTGTGAATATACTTCTCTTTTAAACATATTTTATTGAGAAACTCAATAGGATGCTCCATTGCCATTTGTAGATATGCATATTATTTGGCAGGAGGATCAAATTATTTTCCTAAAAGTTACAGTGGATCTAAGAGGGGTGGAGGATGTTAAAATTATGAATGCTTCTCCTATATGACTTAATTATCCGATAGACTTGAAATTTTGTTCAATACTTCAATGCCATTTGCAGATGTGCATATTGTAGGGACAAGAGGATCCAGTTGTTATCCTTAAAGTTATAGTGGATCTGAGGGTGGAGGGTGTAAAATAGTTTGTGAACACTTCTTCTACTTGGCTTATTGGAGTTCATAATGTCCATGTTCCTGATCATGCTTTCTCTTCCATACCATGCAGTACGTTAAGGGGAGGAGGTTTCATTTGGAGCACTTCCAATTTGGGAAGCTGGGAACACATTTGCTTTTCATAAAATCAATCTTAGTTGGTTCAATATCTTTATCAATTCTATTCTAACAAATAAAATTCCAAGTAACATAAAATATATTATGACCTAGGTACCTCATCACTGTAGCCAATGGGCATCTTCTTTGTCCTGTAATAGTGTTCCTGCATTGCAAGCACTTGGTATTGGAATGTGTGATAGTTAATGTTGGAGGAAATATGAGGATAATGTAGTGCAGAAAATATAAATGAATTATTTGTCTTAGGAGAGAAAAATGCCAATTTAAGGAGACATATGGTAGATTCTGTGCATCAGATGTATTTGGTGTCTGCTAAAGATTTGCACAACACAAGTCTTCAGCTGCACAAGTCCCAGACTTTTATAATGGTAAGTTCCAGCTTTATGTTCACTAAGGTCAATGGTGCATCACACATTTACCTAATAATGTTAAAAGAATCAAATCTTCTTTCTTTTTGTTTTAACTCACCTGAGCTTTTCTTGATCACAATATGTTCATTTTCTTTGGAGTCATTAACTTTTCACATACGTAAAGTATCTTGTATAATGTAATCCCCCCTTAATATTTGGCAGATTTTTAAATCAAGGTCCTAGTTCCCCAGGATGAATAAACTTTAAATAAAAAATTTCCTCCTATTTATTTGCAATTAGAAATGAAATTATGGAGACAGTAATGACAACCATTGATGAAAGTTGTGTCTATATGTAAGACTCCAAAGTGCGATGGTCACGCCAAACCCCGATGGTCTGCGCCAAACCCCGATGGTGTGACACGCCAAAGTGCGATGGCCCACACTCATGCGCCAAAGTGCGATGGTGTGACACGCCGAAATCCATTGGTTTGTAAACGACACAGTGTTTTGGTACAGACGGTACCAACCGTGTGTTGTTTCACTAAAATAGTGCAAAATCCATGCATGAAAAATAAGAAGTTTGACTTATTTCATTACCATCCAGTTGTCATGTTATCAAACACAAAATTTTCCGACGCGATATCGTATAGAATGTTTTGCATTATAGCATATCCCCAGGATTTTATTATGTGTACGTCACAAGTAATAAATGATCATGAATTAGAGAATGTCTGGGCGAAGTAGATATTTCGACAACAAATGTACTTTGCCGTTCTCACTATTCTCAACCTTGTATACCTTGCCGTTGCTGTCATCCGTGTTGCATTTCTACGGTTTTATTTCGAAAGACGTTAAGCATGACGTGACATCACAAACGCTACTGAACTCAGCACCATCGGACTTTGGCGTGACCATCGCACTTTGGCGTCCGTAACGTTAACAAACCATCGTACTTTGGGGCAGACCATTGCACTTTGGCATGACCATCACACTTTGGAGGGACCATCGCACTTTAGAGTCTTACATATATATTGCACATATGCATGTTTATTTTGAATTTTATTCATTTTGTAATAAAAGTTCTAAAAATTATTAGATTTGTTATCTCTGTAAAAATGTTTATAATCTGTAAGGAAACATTTGAAGCTGTGAGTTTGCGGGTTGCTTTGGGCATTAATGAATATTTGAAGGGATGTTTGGACATGAGTATAGTAGGAAAATATATTTGGAATTTTTTATCTTAAATTTTTATACGACCGTCATTATACAGGATGTATTATGGTACATCGATGTCTGTACATCCGTCTGTCCGTTCGGGGTTTTCTGTTTCTAATTTCTTTTCTCTGTCACATATTAAGCTGGAACGTGCGATATACATGTAGCTTCTTTGGATCACTCTAGATCTTGTTGCAATATTGATCCATTTCTACCTCTCTTGCAGGAGTTTTGCCTCTTTATTTGAAAATTATTGTTAGGTGGAGGTTACATAATTTGTCCGGTTAACTCCTCCCACAATTTTCAAGTGAGGACCATCTTGTTTTCAGAGTGATTGTATGGGTATTGAAGATGTGCATGTGGCAAGGATTTTGATTTTCTTCAATTTTTGAGAAAATTACAGGTTGTTGAACTTAGTCCATTTTGAGGAAATATTACATAGAGAGTATATGATTTGTCTGTTGTTTCTTCCACATGCAGTTTTCAAAGTTTTCAAGTGAGGACCTTCTTATTTTACAGAGTATGGATATGGAAGATGTGCAATGTGGCAAGGATTTTGAATTGTCTTCAATTTTTGAGAAATTACAGGTTGTTGAACTTGGTCCATTTTGAGGAAATATTAAATTAAAGGGAAAGGCAACCCTAACCACATTGTTCCTTTTATGAATAAAGTATTACTTACTGATATCATAAATGACATTCTTTAACAACACCAATCCTTGCTTAACGATTAAATTGATATTAATTTATGATATATTTTAAATTACCCACGTCTAAGAGAGCGGCTATTGAAATTTAATTTATGACGTTACTGTGTAACACCGTCGGTTCCAGTTCATTTCATCAGCATGACAAGTTAAGTTTGGAGCCGTATAAATTTGAGCCCGTTCTTTCACAAGAAGAAATTGAGAAAAGGAGATGTTCGGTTGAGTTGAAGACCAGACAGACGGTACACGTTTCTTCATACAAATGTCTTGAACCTCAACTTGTCATTACACAAATGATGGATCCACAGTTTAGTAGTTTACATAGTCTTTTCTTTTCAGATGACTTGGTTGCATGGGTCAGGAATTTTGAAAAAAAAAAATTTCACAACTTTTAAACCCCTTCGCATTAGTACAATTAACCACTTGACAGGAACGCATCATCCTTTTTATTTGTAAAATCTACCACATGCACATCTTTGATGATCTTAGAATCTCATCAAAACCGGAGCAGATGGTGTGATGTCAAAATTATTGATTTTTGTGGTCTTAAATACAAAAGAGTTCCACATCATGGCAGCCTCTATAGATGACAAGAATTTCAATTTTTAACGTTTTCAAATTAGTTCTAAAGCTTATCTAGGCCGTATATCAACAGAATAGTATGACAAATTTTTATCATATGATTATAATCCTATCATTTATGAGATAAAAAAAATTTGGGTTGCCTTCCCCTTTGAATAAAGGACATGGTTTGTCTTTTAACTCCTCTCACAGTTTAAAAGCTAGGGTCTTTGTAAATAACTTGAAGATGTGCATAGTGCAAGGATTTTGATTCTCAACAATTTATTAATTTTCTTTGATATTTTAAATATTTACAGGTTGTTGAACTTAGTCAAATTTTGGGAAATTACACACAGAACTCTTGGTTTGTCTATCTACCTCTTGTCATAGTTTTATGCTAAGACTCTTTATTCATACAATGCAAAGAAAGTGTGACACAGCCTGATGATGGCTGATACTACCTGAAGCAAAGTTCTACAAATTATAGCTTAAGAAAAACACCCTATGTAAACATTTTCATGGTGACAGTCATATAATGTACCGTTTACAGTACTCTTGTTGAGACTATGATGCAAGAATACAACAATATAAGGCCTCAACCATGTACATTTTTCTGCACCGTAAATTTCTGGTTTTTATAAGGGGTGGATCTGTAGCTCTATATGGTCTGTCCTAATATTTTGCTAGAGAGCTATACAGATCAGCTATAATGATCAGCTATACAGATCAGCTATAATGATCTAAGCCACAGTGTTTCAAGGAGTTCACTTAGATATGTCATTTTGATAAGAGCCAAATTGCATATATGTTAAAGGGACTGGTTCACGTTTTTCAAAAGAAATATTTTTCATTTTTGATGTTAAAAATTAAAAATAATAACTCATTTAACGTTAACAACCAAAATTTAGACCGTCTGAATGCAAGGATATGCCTTAAACAAAAACTCAAGTCTTTTTATGTAAACAAACAAACCAGTGAAATGTTAATTTTGTTATTTATAGCATTTTATTTTGTACAATCACAAAGTTTAACTTTTGAATGACACATTTTGCCTAAAGTATACCTGAGATGTGATCTATAATAAACTTGGATCAATATCCATTTATTTTGAAAAACTTCGTAAACAGTAACACACCTCAGTCTTTGTTTTCAAAACAAAATACTAGACTCTCTATAATGAGCTTATGTCATGATGAATAACCTTTATTTTTTTGTGAAACCCTCTAAACATATTAGGCTGTAGATTTTAATCATTTAAAGTGAAAAACAAAATGGGGGGGGGGGGGGGGATCGTGAATCAGTCCCTTTAATGAAAGATTAATTTATTAATAAGTATAATGTAAAAAGGCTGTGGAAATGATTTGTCACTCCTAAAGTTGTGGGGCATTTCTTTGAACAACCCAAAATTGTAAAATGATTCACACTATGCACTATGTACAATTAATAAAATTAAATATGCTTTGAAATGTAGTTATTTGAACAATTCTTATAGATGACCGAGGTTTTTGGCGCAAGCTCGGTCCGTCCGCCAACAAAAAACGAGGTCATCAAATTTTCCCATACAAAGTCTTTTATTATATACTTTCAATTTCATTTAGAAACTAACAATAATTTTATTTTCAACAATTTCTTTATTGGTTTAACTGAGTAAAAGATGAAAAACACGAATAATTTGAAAATTAACGGCGTAGTAATTTGTTTGTGTATTGATTGTGACGTAATGTTTGCGGGGCCGGAATGTTTCTGGGTATATATTATGTGATATATGCCAGCAAACTTTTAAACAAAAAGGAGAGATGAAATTGAAAGTATATAATAAAAGAGATATATTGACCAGTCAGTTGTAGTACCGAGGTTTTGCCCCATGCACACTCATCTGACACACTTATCATGTGATGGGGCAGTGCACTTCATATCAAAAAAGAAGAAAAATACTAGTAAAAATTAACAATTCTGAGGATCAATCTAAGGAGTGTACAACCTTCATGGATTGTGTGTAGGCTTAGGCTTCTACTGTATTGTAGGATATCTCTCACAACATGAAGCTGCTGACCAATGACTTGTTTTACCTGGAGGACAAAGTGGACATTGTAACTTCTTGTCAGATCTTGCCAGATATCAACATAATTGCTCAGCCAAATTCCAAGTGATGAGAGAGAGAGAGAGAGAGAGAGTCTATCAGGTTGTTATTTAAATTACCACATTGTTTCTAATTAGTTTTTGTCTGTATTTGAGCATGGGAGCATATTAAATTGAATAATCTTAAATATCTTGTGCATAGTTAAATTTTAAATAACATATGTATTAGTAGACTGGAAAAGAAAATCTCTATCGCGACCATTGAAAGTGCAAAATGAAGGGCATTTTAGGGCCATGTGGCTGTTTCTCAATGATGTATGATTTTTGTGTTATTTTAGGTACTTGTATCCTATCTTCTATCTTGTTTCTACAGAAATGCTTTGGGTATATTACCAGGTTTGTTGTAGAGTTCCTTGTTGTGGCATGTAAAAACTTATGTATTACTGAAAGTTGTATATAGGGATAGCACTAAATTATTATAGCTTTGGATCAATCAGAGATTGAACCCATTTGAAACCCGACCCTTGAGAGTTTTCACTCGATTCTAAATCAAAAGGTGCAGAAAACAGAATATATTTTCCCTATCACTAAATCAATGTGAATTTAATGAACCCAATGTTCATGGTAAAAGTTTCAGAAATTGGAATTTTTTTACTCTCATTACATGTACATGTAATATGTGAATTTGATGAACCAGTGTGTGTTGTAGTATTTTCAATCTCTGCAATTGACTCTTTAATACTTTTTAATAATGTCAAACATGGTGACATATAAGTACGGTAGATAGTAGATATTTAGATTTCTGAAACGTAGTAAAATTTGGACGAAATGATAAATAAAAACAACATACAAACTTGAGCAAGTCTAATTTTTATCTACAGGTGTGTTTTTCCCCCTCTCATTATCATCACTGGTATAGCATTACTGCATTTCACCAAATAATGGGAAAAGATAATAGAAGTTGCACTGTGCTCTTTGCAGTAAATTCTCTTTGGTTTGTTTAAGATAATGTGGTGTAAATCATACTGCATTTCTTGAGGTGACAAAGAAGCTGCTAATGTTTGTAGATAAACACAAATTTCAGATGAATTGTCAAACGCATTAAGAATACATTTTCCAGACTCTCATGGCAAACGCAATCTCTAGCATGGGGATGAAAGAAATAACACTTTGAATCGTAGAATACAATTCCATTTTAAAACGCGTGTTCGCATTATTAGACGCAACCGTAAAATTCATAAAATGTATAAAGCATATCAATTATTGTTCGTTTTTATACCCACCATGACTCACTTTAATACGCCGGTTTCGAGATAAGTCCGAGTTATTTCCCTTTGGAGAACTCTCGTACTTAGTAAGGTGCAAAACAACTTGTTTACACGCGGGAGTGGGACATATATTCATCACTGCATAAGTGAATCTGCTCAGTAAGTTTATCATACGCTGTTTCATCACCTAATTTCGACTGGTACACAAACTAAGTAAATGATAAGTATTCAAGAAGTAATTAAATACTTGGAATTCTTATTATATCACGTTATTTTGTTGCTCCTACCTATCATATCCAGGACATTGTTTGGAAATATGGCATTGTATTTATGTTTCCACTTTAGTAAAACATTTATTTTGATGGTATTTTATATGTCCTACATCAAGTATTTAAAAAGAAGTCGGTCATTATAAATTTTATCATCTTTCTCGTTGACTGTAGTACCACTCTGTCCCATCTAAGCATTCAAAGTTCCACTAAATGCACCTCCTACATAGGAGAGCTCCATTCTCGAAACTGGCGTGTTGACCAGCATGTGATTTGATGAAATCGAGGCTATCTACGGCTGAAAATATAGTGTAATCCCACTATTACAGGGTCGATTTTGACAAACTATTTACAAAACTTAAACATTAAGCTAATGCTCAAATACACATTTTTAATGTTCCTTGCAAAATACAAATAAAACATTTTATAAGGCCTAATAAGATTAAAACGAAAAAAATCACAATTTGAAATGTAGAGATAAGAAATTGCAAAGTTTCAAAAAACAATCACAATATTATGAAAGGCTTGTACATTCGATCACATGCAGACACAGGATGTATAAGAAAAGAAGTACCGTGGAAAACACCGGTTTCCAATAATAGACTGGCGTGTTATATTTAAATATAAGGCCAACGTTTTTAATGTTTCATTAACCAAGATAAATAACTGCCACATTTTAGCATTACTGACATTTATATGAGTCGTTCTTTACTTAATAAACCATTTTCCTATTTGGAATGATGAACAGTACAATGTTTTCATAGACCTGTGCATTCATATTACACAACAACCCTTTTACATATGGCATTACTTAACTCCAATATTGTTCTGACATGACTGCAGCGCCTTTGATAGATGTCATAAGTTCATTTGCCTTTGGTTGATAATTCGAGTGTTTAGCTTTGCCTAAATATCGTATGACAGTTGCTACATGAGTTTTTATATTTTCTTTTGAGAAGTCAAACTGTATAACAGTTCTTTTCCTACCTTGACCTATTTTTACTTATTACATGCTGTGCATTTGTGTCCTTTTTCTTGTAGTATTTGTTTAACTTTTAGTCAGCCACAATACCGTTTGAAAATCCTGTGCACACAGGAACATGTTAGTGTAAACAAACGGAACTACAATGATCTCGGAATATATTCCCTTTCTTTAAGTCGTAACTTGCAAATATTAGAAGTTATGATGAAAATTACTAATATGTGTTATAATATATGTATCACATTATAACACACACACACACCCTCAAGAAAACGACCCCCCCCCCCCCAAATGAAAAGCAAATTGAAAAGAAAAATTGGGAAAAATATTGGACTTGAACTCGGAATGTATAATTTAAGTGTAAGATTACCGAGCACCTAAACCACTAGGCCACCCAGGCATGTGAGTTTAAAGGTTTAACGTTTGACAGGCTGCTAAATCTCAAGGTAAATTTTGAGAACGATTTTTTTCATATTTTATCCATTTTCAACAAGAGGGCCACCTTAAACCAAATTTCCTCAAACAGACTTATATACAGTCATAATCAAGTAAAACAATTTCAGTGTTTTATTTCTGGTTTAAGGTGGCCTTTTGCAACAGTTTGCAATTTTTTATGTCCATTACGTTACATCTACTATATACTCTATATAATCACGGTGATGTTTATGCTTATCAAATACAGATCCTATCAACATATAGATATCTTTATTAAGTAATTTGGGTAAACATAAGTATAAACTGACATTGTATAGCAGAATATTTGTAAAAAATTATATTCAAGAAAAAGGTATTTATGTAGGCGAATGGCATACCAAGTGCGCTATACCCCTTTGCCTACAATGTCCGCATTCGAGATACTATTTTCCCTCTGACCCCGACCCTTTCTTGTTTACTGTTTCAATCTGAGTGAAAAATCCTAATATTTGCCATTATTTACTTCTTTCCCTGTTTCTTTTCTTCACCAATGATTGATACACGCAATGAATTTAGCTTCACTACTCGTGACACATTCGCTTTCTCCAACCCACGCTATTTTGTTTACAACCAGGAAAATATGTCATATAAAACATGACCAACATTTTATTTCCTGTATAGGAATTTTATTGACATTGTAAAATGTCAAGACAAACAATCCTGATATTTACATTTTGGTACTATTTTTGCGCATGTACTATTTATGCATGCGCAAAAATTCTGCCGCTACAGTTTTCTACCGTAACTTATAACTTAACTGACCATAATTACTCAAAATAATTGTTTTCAAATACCTTTTTCTCTTCATCCTTAAAACTCAACCTATTTCCAATCAAGAACACATCAGTTTCACTGTCTATGTACAGTGTATTTATAGAAAAGCATAACAGAAGTCCCTGATGCTCATAGATAAAGGCGCTAAGCTGACTTCATAAATTCTGTCTGTAATGTTAATGAGGAACAACAACAGAAGTTTATGCATTATTCTTTATTTTCACACAACTAAATAATACATAAATAAGTGAATAGCAGATATGGATGGGAAACAATGTCCTGAAAAACTGTTAACCATGTTGAAATATGAACTGTGTGTATATATATTTATATATATATATATATATATATATATATATATATATAAAGAAAGATTAGAACGCCGAAAATAACTCAATAACTCGGTTTCGCTCCGTTTCCGTAGTATCTCTTAGGAGTTTGTAAAGGCTTTTGACGTCATAGTTAAATTTTCAATGTATAACTAAGCAATAATGTCTTAACTCTTGAAGATTGTAAATGAAACCGGTTGAATTATTTTCGGCGTTCTACTTTTTTCTTTATTATACTATTACTTGTGTGGATATTTCCTTATATTTTGGATTTTTTACCACTACACAAGATGCCGAAAGACAAAAACGTATTAGCTACACAGTGGATGAGGATTTTATCAAAGAGCTAGAGCCACGAAAGGTCAAAATCGGTCTCCATCATTATGAAAGATTATCTGAAACTTAACAAACAAATATTGCACTAAAATAGTCAATATACATCATAGTAAGTGTATTCATATAAACATGTTAATTCTGTGACGTCGTAAATGTGCCGTACATGTCATAACACGTGACGTTTGCACGTTTTCTCTAAAAATGACAAATTTTGGAACTTTGATCAAAATTTCAGTTTGGCGACACTATTAATCGAACAAATTAAAAATTCTGACATGGGTAAAGAATTGAAAACTGCACAAATAAATATTGGATTTACTTTGCTCGGTGAAAGTGGCCATACGTAAATTTCTTGGTTTGGGATTTTCACAAACATAATTTATCCATCAAATGATGATAGTTTCTCATATCAAAAATAGACGTGTCCTTATAAAACATTATCAAATGGTAGATTTTTACATAGATCTCAAAGCATATCCCAATTATTTTAAAAAGTTTTATGTACATCTATGATCGAGGAATGAAATATAGATTTCGGATGATCATCGTCGAAAATATGTAATGACAATAATCAATGTTCAACATTGATATTTGAACAGTGTATGCCTTTGCTTTTAGGTCCAATTTATCTCAAATGTTGAATATGCAAATAAAATAGTTAAAAGACTTGACACCAATTATCTTCTCGTATTCTTTTTTATTTCGCCGATGAATTGATGTTTAACTGTCACATAAATTCCGTAACAATGGAAGTACAATACAATCAAAGGGAGATAACTCGATTAACATGATTGGCAATAAGTACCCCGATGAAAAGATATTTAGCCTGTCTTGGAGGAATTTATAGCGTAAGTATATTTTCTATATTCAATTACCAGTTCTTACCATAAACATCCTTTGTCAATTTAGTCAGGATTGCTAACTGCCTACATAAATGTATCTTTGAGTTACTGACTTAATTTGAATATGAGAATACAATTAAAACAAATCTGCAGACACCCTGTTAATTAACTTAGATTTTATTTTTCAAACTTTGTTTGATTTTCACTCAGGCGTATGAAAAAATATCATTCTTGATTACCATGTAAAATAATCTTGCAGTATCTAATGTATATTACGAAAAATAAAATAAATTTTTTTTTCGGTGTATGAAATTGGTTAATTGGTTTTGATTTATGAATTCAAAAGCAGTGGTATATTTAGAGGGGGTTGGAGATTGCAACCCCCACCCCACCTCCATTTGGATAAACATTTTAAAGAAAAATTCTTCACCCCCCCCCCCCCTTTTAGGGATGTGACAACTCCGTTGTACCCGCCCCTGATTAGTACACAGTATAGTAAATTAAGCTGTACATTTCAGTATGTATATCCGATATAATGTTAAAGGCTGAGCTTAATTATAAGTAATCATTTACCATTTTGAGAAAATTAATTATTTTACCATAAAGTTGTGCTCGGTGACGCAACCTGCGACGTCAAAAATTTTTCGCGGTGTTCGCGCATCTGATCGAGGAAATCCTTCGAACATGAAATACTTCTTTGATTTCTTTATTTTTAAAAGCTCAACGCGCACATACCCTAAGTATTCATGAATTATCCGATAGAATGCGGTGAAAAGATGACTTGCTGATTCCCAAAATTTCTTCGATCTCTCGTGCGGTCCGACGTCTTTTTTCCCGAATAGCGTCATCATTTCGATGGATATTTGCACCTAACTGTCACACGATATATCATAATTCATTTAAACATTCCATCATAATGATAAAAAATTTCCAGGTATGTAAATGAATGTCTTAACAAAATTCCTCTATAAAAATATACTATCAAAAATCAAATGAAAAATGTTTTTCTGGTGTTTTTTTTTCAGCGATTGTAATTTCGTTTTTGATTATATCAAATCGCTATATTTTACACTGCGCCGCTTTATGGTTCCCTATAATGAAATCCCTGAATTTTTCCAATTCAGTGACAATTTTAAAACTTTTTACATATTTTTAATGAAAACTGTTTGCTCTTCAAGTTGCAAAAGTTTAATTTCTCAGTGACGTTAGATTATTGAAAAACACCGCTTGTCCACGGAATTTTGACAATCCTCGTACATGTTAATGACGTTATATCTGGTCTGCCGACGCAACGTTATATACAAAGGCAACTTTCCATATAACCCTTTCCATCAAAGGAAGCAATATTATGCTATATTTTATTTTTTCATAAAGTACATTGTCATAAGATTTGATTTTGACCATTTCATTAAATTCAAAGAATGGGCCGATTTTGACCTTTCGTGGCTCTAGCTCTTTACCAAGGAAAGTCTCAAGTCAATTACAGAGAGACTGGATGTACTAACTGCGGGATATCAAACAAAAACTTTAAGTTAGTGAAAACTTCTCTAAATCGCCATGATTTAGAGAAAATTCAAAGTAACATAACAGGTATGAAGGATTTAATATAATCATTCACGACACGGAATGATCTGCACAATTATTTCCGATACTGAAATCCTTCAGTAACAGCTGCTTGGCAGAATTACAAAACACACTTCTACAAAGACGTTATCCAGAGCAATATTAATCAAAAACGGAATAAACAAAGGCAAATCCCAAGAAAGAAAGGATCTCCTGAAAGTAAACTAAACCCTGTCACAGTGTCCTAACATACGTTTTAACGCACAATCTAAAGAATCTGGAAGTTTTTCAGGTTACTAAAAACAACCTCCCTATCTTGGAGATCCAGACATGAAAAAAAATATTGGAATCATCAAACATTATCAAAAATAAGCAACAAGCCCTTTAATATCTAAAATCAATTCTAACAAGAGCATGTTTTTCCGGTAACAACAATGAAATCTCTACCGTCATAAATGTATTAAACCAAAGTGCGCCAAGTACCCATATTTATCATCTGGATCCAAATCTTATTTCAAAAAACGGAAGACGATTTGCAGTGAAATCATCAATGACGTGCACCTCTTCCAACATCTTGTATGTGATAACTTGCGCTGGTTGTGGAGAAAATTATATCGGGCAGACAGGCGACACCCTACAACGCAGGACGAATGTACATCGTCAACAAATAAGGGAACCAAAATACCAATGCCCCAAGTCAGTAAGGACATTTGAAACTATGCCAAAAATCTCAGTCCGAACTTTACCATTTTTCCATTTTATAAATTCCCGAGAGATACTACGGAAACAGAGCGTGAAACTAAAGAAAAGTTGTTTATTCGGGGATACAAATCTGCATTAAACGCTCCATAAAATGCAGAACTTTATATAATTTAGAAACATTTCACACATTATAAAACTGTTTTATTTGTTAAGACATAGGTCAGGAGTCATCTGCTATTAAACAAACTTGATAGTCATATATAACTTGTCATTATTATTATATATATTGCATATTTCATATCTTGCAAAGACCAAAAGTCGGCTGTGGTTTTTTTTTCCCTTATGTAATACGTCATAACGTTGTATCATGACGACATAATGATCTTTGTTAAAGCTTTAATACAATCCGTCACTTTTGATGTCATAGTTAAATCTATAATGTGTAACTAAGCAATAATGTCATAACTCTTGAAGATTGAAAAT
>NC_079166.1:50381336-50398537 GCF_947568905.1 Ostrea edulis | reverse complement strand
TTAGAATATACTGTCCGCTCAATATCTTGAGAACCCTTTGCTTGACAGACATCAAACTTGGTACACTGGTACATCTTCAGGAGAAGATGACCCCTATTGATATTGAGGTCACATGGTCAAGGGTCAAACTGGACTTAACAATATAATGTCCGCTCAATATCTTGAGAACCCTTTGCTTGACAGACATCAAACTTAGTACACTGGTATATCTTCAGGAGAAGATGACTCCTATTGATTTTGAGGTCACATGATCAAAGGTCAAGGGTCAAACTAGACATGGAAATATACTGTCCGCTCAATATCTTGAGAACCCTTTGCTTGACAGACATCAAACTTGGTACACTGGTACATCTTCAGGAGAAGATTACCCCTATTGATTTTGAGGTCACATGGTCAAAGGTCAAACTGGACATAGGAATATAATGTCCGTTCAATATCTTTAGAACCCTTTGCTTGACAGACATCAAACTTGGTACACTGGTACATCTTCAGGATAAGATGATCCCTATTGATTTTTTAATGTCACATGTTTAAAGGTCAAGGGTCAACCTGGACATTGGAATATACTGTCCGCTCAATATCTTGAGAACCCTTTGCTTGACAGACATCAAACTTAGTACAGTGGTGTATATTCAGGAGGAGATGACTCCTATTGATTTTGAGGTCACATGGTCAAAGGTCAAACTGAACATAGTAATATACTGTCCACTCAATATCTTGATAACCCTTTTGCTTGATGGACATCAAACTTAGTACACTGGTACATCTTCAGGAGAAGATGACCCATATTGATTTTGAGGTCAAAAGTCAATTGTTGAACTGGACATAGTAATATATTGTCTCCTTTATTTTAAGAATTATTTGCTTGATTGACACCAAACTTGGTACACTGGTACAGCATAAGGAGTAGATGACACCTATTGATATTTAGGTCACATGGTCAATTCACTCTTGACATAGGAAGATATTGTCTGCTCAATATTTTGAATTGATGATACTACTATCAATTAAATGATGTTTGTGTATAACCCTTTTCAATTTTGCACCATGGGGGGCATATGTGTTTTACAAACATCTCTTGTTTAAATTTAGTTTTTTAATGATAGATTTTAGATGGAAACACAATTTTCTTTTACTTTCACTTCTTTGCATGTATACCATTTATATATGGTGTGATATACATGTATATACCTATCAAAATTGGTAGGGATCACCCTAGTTTTGACAATTCTTATACGTTTATTTCAATTAAAAAATAAATACAGGGGGAAAAAATCAGTGCAATTGCCAAAATTATGTTTTTTGAACATGAAAGTAGGAAATAATATTTCAACTAGAGTACTGTTTTCAAGCCCTTCCAAGTTTTTAAATCTATTCAACTTTTTCAAAAATAAGGAGGGTGATCGCTTAGTATATTCAAGCAACTTGAAATTTGCACTATTGATTATGTAAGCACTCTTTAGTTCTAAGTCACTTTCTGTCTAATGTTAGATGACTTGTAATAAGTGTTTACAGTTTAGCATTTTAGTGGTATCTATATATTGGCTGAAGGAAAACGGGTCAAAAACTTATATATATTGTGGTATATACTATACAATCTTGAAAAAAGGTGTGCATTATATTCAGCAAAATACGGTAACTGATTTTGGAAATGGTCAAAAAATGTTTAGGGTTGGGGGTAAAAACTAGGGACGGTCGGGTAACCGGAACCACACATATTCTTTAATTTGGCCTGTTCACTGTAGGGCTCTTGACTATAGGCAGGGTTTTAATTAAACAAATATCTTATATACTCTTAATTTTAATTTTTTTATTTGTCTGCAGAGATATTTATACAATACTACATATACATATTGTATATATGCTACATCTATAATGTGAACTTGTTGTCTTACATAAAACAAAATTTTATTTATCGAAATCACAGGAAAGTTTCAAAGTGATTAGAAGCATTCCACATTACCTAAACCTGCATTTATTATTAAGTGTGCAATAAACATGATACAATGTAAATAACAGAATCATTAATAAAAATCTTACTTCTTTCTGATTTTCAATTCATTAATCACAGATCTCACAAATATCTCCATAGACTCATACATAAATATTTAATGACATTTGATTTTATTCCAAAATTGATTTTTAAAATTATCTTGATTCCAATATGCACTGCTAAATAAATTTTCTGTTTATAGAACAAAAAAACCTAGTAGTTAAACTACAGTTACATTAATATTAATGCACACCCCCTCCCTTCAATCATTTCTATTATCATTTTCTTTAAAAGTTAAAAAATGTCTAAAACCTACAAAACTTACATTCTCCAGAAAAATCCTGGACCTGAATTTTACTTTATTTGTTTGACTTAATTCAGTTTCCATCCATAATTATATCAACTTATATGTTAGTTGTTTACCTAGAAGGTGTCACTTAAATTCCTATTAGATTTTATTCAGACATTTGTTTGCATCATACCTTTCAACTCTTTCTTTATATACATCTGTCTTAATCTGGACACAATTTTTGTGTCTGCAAACACCAAACACATATATTTCATTATATTTCCTAAACATATTGTAACAGTATTTTAATCTAGAAAATTGTGCATTGAGCAAATTGATATCTTAAAAATTTTAAATAGAAGTAATATTTTAAAAATTTCATTCATGAGTATTTATGCATAAGTGCATATTTCAATATCTGTTAGTGCAGGAAGATATAAAAAAAAAATTAACTTACCAGAATCAATGGAAGATGTGTTGTCAGCTTGAGCAATGTGGCAGATCTATTGGCTTTGGAGTCACGGAGTCACCCCCCCCCCCACCCCCACCCCACCCCACCCCTCCCCTCTTTCACATCTGAGTTAGATTTGTCATGTAATGGGTGACAACATGTTGTTCTTTATTCAAAGTCAATGTCCATGATTGGCATAGGCATGATGATGTCTGTTAAGTCTAGATCATAGTTAATGCACACCAGCTGTGCAGTGCAGTGAACAAAGATTCTGGAATTCACACAATTTCTGATGAACATTTAAAAATCTCAATTGTGCTGAAGTACCCCAAATAAATGACTTTCTATTTATTTGCAACTAAATTCCCGTTTAGAAGTGATAATTTATGCATAATTCTGTGTTTTAAACCACGAAACTATTTATTTTAAGCGTTTCTTGGGGTTTTATGACTCACTAAAAATAGCATTTAATTTGAAAGTTACATAATCTTACTAGTTCAAACACTATACGACTTAAATCTGGAGAATGAATTTTAAAGTTATGTTCACCAATTCAAAGATACCGTTCGAATAGACTATGCGGAACTGAAATTATATGTGATTATTCTGCTTTTGATATTTTAATGACTAGCTGAAAATACACCATTTTTGCGTGAAATTGATGTGTATATTGTGCTAAAAATGGAACGGCCCATTAGGTGTTAGTTCGGGAGGTACTCATCGATTTTTCCACAAAATATGATAAAAATAGTTAAATCCTTTTGAAATATCATAAAAAGGTCTGAAAATTTGACAACACCTTCCATAATTTTTTTTTGGTTTTGCATGGTTCTATCGTAGACAGCCTCTTAAACATAAACCAACAATTCTTAATTGTAATTTCTTTTCTTCTTTAAAAAGGGTATTGACATCCCAATATTTAGTGGGAAGTTCCCAGGTATCATCCGCTAGCGACAGTCTACTGGCAAATCCAGACATGCATTGGAAGGATGCTGATGTGGAGGACACAGGGACACCTGATCCAAGAACTGTGGCATTTCATTCGGGGTGACAACCTGGCATTCAGTTGGTATGACTCTTTGAGGTTGAATATAGGGTTAAATCAGTATAAATTTGGTTAACATGCAAATAAATCCAGATAATACATTCACAAATGGAATTGTGGTACACTGATATGCGTGTACCATTTTACTGGGTTTTTTTTTTGGTTTTTGTTTTTTGTTTTTGCTGCATTACTAGGGATCGCATACATACAAAAAGAGACAAAACACGGAAAATCATTATTCTTTTTCTAATTATAAGGTATGACACGTTTTCTAAATGCTGACAAATAAGGTATGGTGGCCAGTACTGATTTTACTTGCAATTTTCTTTCAGATATGGGACCCTATTATTCGAAGAACTGCAGATTTTATGAAACTGTCTTTGACAGAAGATTTGGTTTTCTCCATCTGTGTTGCCACCAACAATTATGCTGAGATGGTAAGGGGGAAGGATTGCCATATACTTCCCAAGGAAGTTTGCAGCCTCTCACTGAAGAGGAACTGTACAGGTATTACTAGTTTTAAAAACCGATATTGTGACAGTGATTTCCAGTTTAAAAAGAATAATGAAATGCATAGTAAAAAGATTACCTTTACCAAAATTAATCTGACTGTGCATCTAACACATTCATTAAATGTGTACTACAATTACCTCTGATAAAATTTCATAAGTAATTAAATGCATACTTTCCAGAGGGCCTGATTATCAAAAACATTTACAGAGCCAATTGAGTATTCAAAAGCTTTGACAATACATTAGTATTTACAATATTCTTTTTTTCCAGATTTTTGTGCATTATCTCATACATGCCTGCTGTGAAGTTCCAGTTGATAGACAGATATTGGTGAACGCATGTCCCTGTCGGAACAACTCATTATCAAGAATTATGTCTAGAAATAGGTTTCAAGAGGTTGAATATAAGAACATTTTTGTTAAATATGATGCAAGTACATTTAAATCTAGTGATTGAAAGTAAGTACTTGAACATTCGTATATGTTGAATTTAGAGAGGAAAAACGGTTAGTACATGTACTTTTTGATAACATTTGATAAGGTGTTGTTGCTTAGCAACCAAATATAATTGAATAAAAAAAATAAAATTATTTTAGATTAACAATAATTGAAAGATCTTTGTTTTAATGATGCAATACTTATTCTAGTTAATGGAACATAATGGCAAAACGTCATATTATTAGAAAATGATGGACAAGTATACAAAGTACGAAGTTTCCATTTGATGTCCTTTGACCTTAATTCTCTTCATCATATTTTTTGTTAAAAACCTTTTAAAATGATTAAGATCTATTTAATGATTATATTTTTAAAACAATGTGACATTTACTAATCATCATGGAATGTAATTACGTTTAAATTGTGTCGAATGGATGCAGAAAGGCAAATTATGGTCAAAATTGTACTATGAGTGTTGTTACTTAGCAACCAAAAATATTTGTTTGTCAATAAAATTGATTAGTTTGATTGTGATGTTTTTGTAGTATTTTAAAAGGCACATTAGCTCACACATTTAGAATTTCCTATTTTTGACTCTAATCTATTGAGAGGGGTCGTAATATATATATTTCAGAGAGAAAAGATTGCAAAAATGTGCACTTATATGACCTTTGACTCCGTAGACCTCTGAGGTCATGGGATACCTTGACAAACTTTGCAATACCTAGATTTAGACCATCTTACAGACTACGTATTGAGGGATATCTTGATCATTCTTCATTTGGTTGTACATGTACACAGATCTACTTGGATTTATTCATTCTCTCAAAACATGGATATTTTACCTATCTATTACACCCACGACACCGCGAACTCCCAGGACACCAGGAAGTGCCCGGAAACGCCGGGTAATATTATATTTAGGAAATTATTTATATACGATGTATAACAGTTTAATTAGAAATTTTAAAAAGCACAGGTATAGAAATGGGCTAAACCTGTTTATCTGCAATACATAAATATGACCAAGTTTGAAGGTTTACGGGAAATAAAAATGCGGTATGCATGTAGGTAGACTTTTGGGGGGGGGGGGGGGGGGCATAAATCAAGACACTAAGCATAATTTGTGATAACCTGAGAAGTTTCCTGTGTATATCATAAAAATGTACACAACAGCCGATCTCTTGGCCAGGTAAATTCCAGGTAAATAACATTGACCATGGATAACTTCCTCCCACATTCAGTGATCCGTGAAGAAACCGTACGGTGGTTTTTTTTGGGGGGGGGGGGGGTCTTTAATCCACCTACGTGTTCCTGTTCTTCATCTTCTTCCAACTATAGTTCAGCTGAACATGCCATCACTGGTGATGTTGATATGACTTCAAATCACCTATTTGAAAAGGTCCTAAATACAGAGAACCTCTGTCTTTCAATTGGCAACAGAACTTCATCATCTATCATGAATTATGTCGAAGATTATGCCAGACGATGGGCTAAATAAGAAGAAGAACTTGATACATTGTCAGAATGGATTAAAAGTATATGAGGAATTTCAAAATCCCGCATTAGACACATCAAAACAAAAGTACGTACCATTTATCCTTCTGTGTTTAGTAAACCAGAAGTGATAAAAGAATTAGATAGTTACATGAGGAATGTTTTGGTTCCAATTGACAAAGCATTGTCTTTATTTGTAAGGCTCATTATTACTGTATTTTAAATGAACTTGGCATTAATTCCACTTTTGGTAATCGTACTATTCCAACTGCCCATTCAAAAGATGAAATTCTTCAAAACCACGCTTCAGTTTTAGACACATTTAATATCCCAGTCAATGGGTCAGATGGATATGAGTTACTGTACCTATAATGGATTCCTAAACTTCATAAAAACCCTTACAAACGGAGATACATTGCTGGATCCCGTAAATGTTCTACCAAGCCCTTATCTTTGCTCCTCACGAAAATTTTAACAGCTGTGAAGGAGAAACTTCAAACGTACTTTGCCACTACATGTGCCAGAAGTGGTGTAAATTAAATGTGGATTCTAAAGAAAAAAATCTAAAGAACTTGTAGTAAATTTAAAATCGCAAAACTTTTCTCAAATCAACAATATTAGAATGTATGATTTTTCTGCATTTTACACGACCATTCCTCACGATAAATTAAAGACTAGACTTTTTTAGATCATAGACAGTTGCTTCTTCAAAAAATTTGGAAAACGGAAATACATGTATTCATATCTAGTGATCAGTCATCCAAAAAAAATTCTTTTGTAGACATCACTCTGATTCCATGCACAAGTATTCTTAAGTTGAAATAAAAAATATGCTGGAGTTCCTCATTGACAATATCTTCGTAGTCTTTGGTGATCAGGTCTTCCAACAGTCTGTTGGAATTCTCATGGACACGAATTGTGCTCCTTTGTTAGCTGACCTATTTTATATTCTTATGAAGCAGAATTTATTCATTTGACTTCTACGTGAGAAAAATAAATATCTTGCTGTGGCCTTCAATTCGAAATTTAGATGATATATCTACGACGTTTCATCTATTAATAATAATAATTTTTCATTCATATGTCGATTCAATATATCCCAGTGAACTCGAAATAAAAGACACCACAGAGTCGTCCACTTCTGCTTCATACTTAAATATTTTATTGGAAATAGATATAAACGGCAAACTAAAACTCAACTTTATGACAAACGGGATGATTTCAGCTTCGCCATCGTCAACTTTCCATATTTCTGTGGCAATATTCCATTATCACCTGCATATGGTGTGTGTGTCTCAACTGATTCGATACGTAAGAGCTTGTTCTGCTTATGGTCGGGTTTTAAATCGGGGCAGGTTGCCGGTAGACATGTTGATGGTGCAGGGATTTCGGCGGTCTCGTTTTGAGTCAGCATTTTGCGGGTTCTGTGGCGATCTGGTTTGAAAGTGCGGCCTGTCATTGGGTCGGGTGCTATCTAGCGTGTTTCATACCCATTGTTGGGCCGTTCTTGGCATGCTGATTTTGGCTGCGGATGGCTCCATTTGCCTGGTAGGAATATAGGGCTCGCGGCGGGTGTGACCGGTCGGTGGTGCTTGCTCTTCCTGGGCACCTGGTCCCACCTCTGATACATGTATGTCCAGGAGTCCGTGTTTGACCAGCTCTCTATTGTGTTGCTTATAGGAGTTATGGGATTGGTCGCCGTTCGTTTACTTGACCTTTTGATGAAAAAAAAAGTCTTTAAAATCACAACAGCTGAACAATGGCAGGGCCAAGGTGACTCAGGTGAGCGATGTGGTCCATGCGCCTCTTTTTTCAACAGGTTCCCACATTTCCTCTTTACACATAATTTGTCTAAAAGATGCTAAATCTAAGTGTATACATTTTTGTAAAACTAGGTCCAGAGCAACCGATTTTGAATTCACTATCGGATTTTAGAATAAGTTAGAAACAGTTGATGATTATAAGTACTTGTATCTGGTAATAATGTTTACTTATACTGGTAATTTCATGAAAACTGAAAAGAATCTTGCTAAAGCAGAAAGACGTGCTCTTGGGAAAATTACATCCACAATACATAGTAATAAAGACTTCAGGTTTAGCGCTTATGAGAAACCATTTTTTCTCCGTGTAATACCTGTATTGGACAAAGCATCTAGTTTCCGTTTTTTGGGGTTTTTTAAAATTCCAATTATTAAATGATATTCAAAACAGGACTATTCGGTATTTTATTGGGGTACACTGTTTTACACCTACATTTGCTGTTTACGGAAATACCTGGTACTGGATGGATACCCGGTCAATATAGACGTTGGATAAATGTCATCTGATATTGGAATTCAGTTTTGTCCTTTGACAATGATCGAATTACAAGAAATATATTTTAATTTGAAGTTTTGCATGCATTGCATTTGGGTTTGTCTTTTCCTTATACTCAGTATCAGCTGATTTTAAAGCATTTTGTCGAGTTTGTGGAGTTTCTATAGTATGCCGGTCCCCAATAGTACGCGACTGTGCATAAGAAGTCATTCCCATTTGCTGTTTCTAAGCGGAATGTACAGAAACACACCGCCATTTGCATTTTCGCCTCGGATGCCGGGACGTGAATCTCGCCAATGTTTCTTGTAATGAAATTGATTAGAAAACAGAGCGGCGTTTGAACGTAATAAAGCCGGGGCTTGGATTCTTTAAACTTCACTTTACTCAAGGAATTAAAATTGGGGCTTAAATTTGCGATGTTTTGCCGTTTTAACGATTTTACCGATCTCTCACAGCGTGTCTTACAACATCATTGAGATTCAATGGTCTTGCCTGTTTGACCCTTAATCTCATATCAGAATCAATAAGAACATCTATAAATTGTTCCTTCGCTAAGGTTTCTTGCATGTCCCCAGCAGCAGTTGGGTATGCCTTTGTAAGACTCCTTATAGACTGCCCTAGCTGCGGTCAAGTTTCTGTTGCCTTTTGTCTGCGTTGTCGCGACTGTGCCCGGTAGAGGTCAATTTGATTGGATGGTGCAAACCTCTCCTCCAGTGCATTAACTATAACAAGTCGTAGTTATGTTTCAGCCTACTTGGTAAATTTCCCAACACCTTGGGCCTCACCACGCACAGAAACTGCCAAGTAGGGACTTGGCTCCTGTTCTGTCCAATTACATGTATTAAGCATTCAAAATGTAAGCGATCGTCTAACCAGGATTCAAAACCATCAGATATAGCAGGATTAATTAAAGATGGTTCCTTATTTGTTGCAGGTATACTTTCTCTATTAAAACTATCAAATTGGGAATCCTTATATCGATGCGTTACATTTGTGACCCAGGGTCACCCCATTTTAGTATGACCTTGGGGCACCCTATTTTCTACACAGTTTACTACTCTATACAAAAAGTCCCACATAAAAGTGAAAGTACAATGCAGACAATGTGTATTACACACTAACAAAGGAAAATGAATATTGAATAAGTCATTATTGATCATTTACATGCCATCCTTTCTTAGCAAAGAATAGCCTACTTTTCAAAATGATAATTCACTGTTATCTGCATACCCCAGATTTTCCCAAATACGAGAATGTGATATGAACCTAGCTCATGATAAATATAATGCAGTGAAAATGAAATTGAACTTGGAATATCATCCTTTCATTTATTTGCAATTTATTTACAGATAATTATAAGATAATGTTGCACCTGGAGGGTGACCTCTGGTCACCTATTGATTTCAGATTTGAAAATTATGTTACTATAGATTATATTTTATGATGCTACAACAGTGTAAAGGTGAATGTTTAATCACCCGAGTCAAAAAATAAAAAATGAGCTTTTTGATCATTTATCTAACTGTTTGTAAATTTTCTTATCTACTGGGCATATTGTCATCAAACCTTAAGTAAGGGCTGTCCAAGTTATGTTCAGATATTCCATGGGTATTTTGTCTAAATTATGTTATGGTTTGACTTTGTAATTGTCCATTAGAATTGTTGTAAATAGAAAATATAACGATGACGGTAGTATGAATTTCGGACTTAGCAGAAGATTGGTCATGTGGTCACTCTATCTGTTACTTGGCATAGAAGTAGAAATATAAACAAGGGTGACTTAAGGTCACCCATACACTGATATGTCAGTTACCTCGGGACACCTTTTATGATTTTTTTTCAATGGTGACCATTTCAATGCATGACCATTACATCAATGGGTGACCAGAGGTAACTCTTATATGACATTTACACCAAAGGGTGACCAGAGGTAACCCTTATATGAGATTTACATCAATGGATGACCATTGATAACCCTTATATGATATTTCATCAATGGGTGACCAGAGGTAACCCTTATATGACCAGTACATCAATGGTGACCAGAGGTAACCCCGTTATACCCATTGCTAATATGGGTGACCAAAGGTACATGTAACCCTTATATATATATTTTTTATATATTTTTATATATGGGTGACCAACGGTTGCCCTTACATGATTATATCTATGGTGACAAGAAGTAACTTTTTGTGATCATTACATCAATGGGTGACCAGAGGAAGCCCTTATATGGCCATTAAATCAATGGGTGACCAGTGGTAACCTTTATATAATCACTACATTATAATGGTGACAAAGGGTAATCTTTGTAGAACCATTAATCAACAGGTTGGAACAATTCCCAAATATCGACATGGTCCCACTAAAGCATATTATGTTAGGTTCTATATGATGAAATTAATTCATCTGGAAGCATTGAAACAAAAAATCACTCCGTTAGGAAAGAGATATATAGAATGGTAATAACAATAGCAATATACATAAGAAAAACACAGAAACGTGGAAAGACCTAGTAAAAGGATTAATAATAGAATGTAAATTGGAGCATGCCTATCCGCCGAAAGATCTGTGTTTCGACAATGACAAAGTCATGCAGAAAGTAGGCACATTTACTCTTTTCTAACAGATAAGAGTTTCACTTCTATTTATTAAATATTACGCGCATTTACTTCGAGATAGAAGAACTACTTTCGGGTGACCCCAGGTCCTACTTGAGCGTACGAATTATCCTTCTGCACATCTGTTATACCATTTATCCTTATCATTGTAAAATACACACATTTCTCATTATATACTAGTAGCAACGGCGTAGCTCCACCATATAAAGTGGTTAAAAAAAATTCCCCTTGAATTTAACATTTTTAAAGGAATTTTAGCAAAATTAAAAAAAAAATTGTTCGTTTTTTTATTTAAAAACTTGATTGTTGATAAGGGGTATCACCGCTAAAGCACACGCCACAACAATCTGTTATTGTTTTAAGATCATCGTCGCTGTTACTTGTATTGTCGCCGCCATCTTTGAATTCATTTTCTAACTTGAACTGTTTAATGGCTGGTGTACATGTTTTGTTGGCACTTCTTTCTGTATCTTTGAATCGGCGTCACAAACATTAGTTACATCAAACGGAATATATTGTCTGCTGTTGTGAATGTTTAACTTTTGCCGACCCTCTGAAAGGATCCTCCTTGTCCCAGATCTTTCTGTTTGTTAGAAAGGTACTATAGTAACAAAATGATTTGGTTCATACAGCGATCCTTTCCTGATGTCAAAATTATCATCCCAAGACCACATGATGGTTGCTTCTAGCACGTTCCGATTTGATTTCCTTTTTGTTAAGAGGTAGCATTGAATAGCGGTCGAATACCAGGATTGGCTTCCGGATATACTGAAAGAATAGGAACCTTGCAATACAGGTGCCAAAAGTCATTATATGTATAAGACTTGGCCGTTCCCTATCTTGACACGTTAGCAAGATGACATCGTTAACCATTTTGACCTCGTCTGATTGGTTCTGCCCTACGACTGGAAAGATCATAGATCGTTTACATCCATACATTTGCCCATCCCTTACATTCCTGCACATGAAATCTGGATTCTTTACCACATTCAGTAACATAGGGTGGTATAACTGAACATTGAAGTACGATTTACAAGCTGTAAGGATGCGTAAACTTGTTTACAAGTGTTCAGCGCCAGTAATAATAAGTGATCAACAGTCTCGTTTAAAGTCAGCATTTCGCAAATTATATGGTCGTTATAACGATCTAGTTTGCCAATACAACCAATTATTGGGTCAAATGTTATCTCGCGTGTTTCATACCGATTGTTAGGCCATTCTTGACACACTGATTTTGACTACGAATAACTCCGTTTACCTGATCAAGATATAGGGCTGACGGCGGGTGTGACCGGTCGACAGGGGATGCTTACTCCTCCTAGGAACCTGATACCACCTCTGGTGTATCCAGGGGTCCGTGTTTGCCCAACTCTCTATTTTGTATTGCTTATAGGGGTTATGAGATTGATCACTGTTCGTTATCTTCACCTTTCAGTGATCAGGGCAGGCAGTATAAGAGTAAGTTGTTTCTGGAACTATGTAGCCTGCTCGGTATCAGATAAACTCGATCGAACTACAGCTTTTCACCCAAAGTCTGATGGAATGGTGGAGAGATTTAACAAAACCTTAGCTGCAATGCTTACTGCTTATATGTCTGACCACCAGCATGACTGGGATAAATATTTGGCAAATGTTCTCATGGCATATCACTCTGCAGTACACGAAACCACAGGTAATACCCCAAATATGCTTATGTTGGGACGTGAAGTATCCACTCCACTGGATCTAAGGTATGAATTACCAAGTGGCATGAAACCACGTAATGTTCATGATTATATATGGAACTTCGTGAAACACTGGAAGAAGTGTATAGATATACACGCCAGATTAGTAAGCAATCTATGCTATGACAAAAGAAATATGATCAAAATATGGTTGTTAAGGGATTTACCGTGGATGATAATGTTTTAGTGTTTTTCCCACAAAGAAAAATTGGAAAATCTCCAAAGTTGGTGAGTTCTTGGTATGGTGCTTATAGTACAGAAGAAAAACACACCGATACTACATACAAAATACGAAAGAAAGATGCCGATAAAACACTCATTGTGCAAGTAAATAGATTACATCCTTATGGGACTCAGGTCAAAAGTAATGAATCTGAACAGTTTATTAAGAGTCAAAAAAAGTACACAAGACGAGAGTTTGCGTGATAAACCAGAAGATGATAAAGTTGAGATAGAATTGCTTGGAAATTCAGAACCCATGACATTCTAATCGCAGAAAGCCAAAGTGGCACAGTGATTATCAATTTGATTACACTTCGTAACTGAGTATTGTTACATTTTGTAATCAAAAACAATATATATACAGTATTGAAAAAAATTAAGATTGTTAAAATGTAATTTTGTTTATTTGTAGGATAGGATAGGCATTAGGATGCCACTTACAAAATTGACACCTAGAAAACCAGGACTTTTATGTTCGATTTGATTGGTTCGCCTTCCGTCAAAAGCAAGACGGAAGTAACATAAAGTTTGTTGGCATGTGGTTTGGCTGACATGAACAAACGAAAGTTTGAATGTGACCAAGCTTTTGGGAAAAAGGTGATTCTTACCAGACACATCAAAAGGATTCACCTGAGTGTAGAAAAGATCAAAGCAGCTATTCCAGAGCAAGTAGAGTCTACACCAAAGCCTTCCCTACAAGAAGAGTGGGACAAAGACCCAAGAGAACTGATCTTTGATGATGCTGAGGTCGGTAGAACCCAGCGTAAAAGAACAATACCACGTTTACCAGACGTTAAACGCAAAGCTATAGAAATAGAAACTGGGAATCGAACAGAGATCTGTGAACCCGATTCCCAAGAGGCGCCCTTGATCACCACTGCTCCTGTTGCAAAAATGCCACAAAATAAAAAATTAATGCTGGAACGCAGACCAACGCGAAGCTTGATGAACAGAAGAAAAGAGGTAATCAGAAAATACATGTGTAATTAGAGTGATCAGGAGATACCAAGAAAAGGGTGAAAGTGTAGAAAAATTTGAAGACATTTGGTATGATTAACTTAAAGAAAAACAAATTGTATTGGGTTTGCAACGAAACTGGGTATCTTAATTCTACCGCTAATAGACTGTTACATTGGTACATGTATTGATCTTTATGTTGGGTAAATAAATAATAAAATATCTTTAATATATATAAAGATTTGAAAGAATCAATAAACATGCGCGACGCATGAAATCTGAGGCATGGGATATCTAATGATAATATCCTATAAAGAGAAACGTTCTAATGAACTTGATGTCTGCTTTAGTTGTGTTTTATGTAGTGTATAAACAGTGATATTATGTATCTATTAAATGTATCTGTGATGTCTGCTTTAGTCTGTGTTTTAAGTAGTGTATAAACAGTGATATTATGTTTCTATTAATGTATATGTGATGTCTGCTTTAGTCTGTGTTTTATGTAGTATAATCAGTGATATTATGTATCTATTAAATGTATCTGTGATGTCTGCTTTAGTCTGTGTTTTAAGTAGTGTATAAACAGTGATATTATGTTTCTATTAATGTATATGTGATGTCTGCTTTAGTCTGTGTTTTATGTAGTGTATAAACAGTGATATTATGTTTCTCCCAATTAAGGTGACTCCATACTCGCAGTGTTATCTGATACAATTTTAAATTGTGTATTTATTTCCATTCATTAGAGTTAAAACTAACAAATTATCAAATAAAATACATAGGTCATCACACTTTTTAAGATGTGAGACGTACATAATCAGAATCATATATCACCGTCATAAAATTGCAATTTTCATTAAAAATCTCATAAAAGCTGGTTATGACGATATAGTAGCATTCATAACAATTTCATGAAACTGTATCTTCACAAAAATATACAAAATGTATGTAAAAAATAAAGGAAATCATCGCATAACAGACTTGATAAAGAAATCAATAGAAACAGAGTTATTGCCCTTGGATTCAAAATTTTGAAACGTATCATTGATTATTCATCTATAACTTAGACTTTTGAAATATTTTATTTTTAACAAGATTTTTAACAATAGCTATAGGAAAAGACTCCAACAAAATTTATGTTCCTATCATGCATAAATCTAAATAAATCATTGATTTTGCAAAATCTGATGACATCACAGGAGGGTGGAATTACTTTAATGTATCTGTTATGCCTTTTTTAATACTCAACACCTGAAACTTTTGTGTTTTATGTCGAATATCTTCATTCATTTTTACTAAAACTATATGTCGGTCAAAAGATTGCAGTTTTGCAATAATTGCCAGTACCAGGTTTATAAAGCTTTATCGGAATATGACCTAAATCTAGAGGGAAAATGTGTGTCTTTTAATACTTTAAAAGTTAATGGCAGATTGATGAATCTTTAGAAGATTCCAGGTAAAAACCATCGAATATATCTTATGGATTGGCAATTTTTAAAAAAAAAACTAATAACGAAGCCTTTAGAAAAGATTTTAAAAGTGGGACTTTTGCAAAACTCAGAATTTTAAATTGAAGATGTACAAAATGTACTCATAGTATCTCAGAAAAAGCTAACATTTTTATATATTTACCTTCGCTGAATCTTTTCTCTTATATTTCTATTGAAATTGCTTTCAACTATGACAATGAATGCATGTTTGTTGCAAACTAGTTCGATCTTGTTTTTTAGTACCACCTGTCTGTGTAATCATTACCAATATGGAGCATCATCAAGCTCAAAATTGGCTGTTCTGTTTAACGTAATGAATCGGAATGGGTCAATCATATGATATTTTAGTACTTAAATCTAGTCTATATTTTAAAACAATACAGGAAAATATAAATAATCAATATATGCGCCCTGGGGTGCATGAGCCGAGTAGCATGGGATACATTGTAAAGTCAGTAATGATGTGGCATATTTATAATTGTGAAGAACTAATTTCAGTTTTAAACTTTTCGAATTACTGTCCAGAAACCATATTTGTCTGAAGTTTTCAATCTATTTTCGGTCACGGTGACCTTGACCTTTGTTCTCCAAAATCAATAGGGGCCTTGGTTTGCTGGTATCCAACAATATATCCAAGTTTCATTTGATTCAAATTAAAAAATTTTGAGTTATCCTCCTGAAACCAATTTTTAAAAAAAATTTTAATCTATTTTCGGTCACTGTGACCTTGACCCTTGACCATTTTCTCCAAAATCAATAAGGGTCTTCCTTACCTGGTACATAACAATATCTTTAAGTATCATTTGATTCGGATTTAAACTTTCTGAGTTATCATCCGGAAACCAAATTTTTCTGAAATTTTCGGTCACTGTGACCTTGACCTTTTTTCTCCAAAATTGATAGGGGTCTTCCTTACCTGGTACTTAATACATCAAAGTTTCATTTGATTAGATTGAAAACTTTTTGAGTTATCATCTGGAAACCAATTGTTGACTCCGCATCACCAAACCAATGGCCGAGTTCAACTTCGTTGCAACTCGGCTAACAATAAAATGTCTTTCTTTGTCGTTTTCTCAGGTGATGAAGGTAGGAATCATTGCAGAAAATTTTTACATAACCCGTGTAAAAAAAAATTCTGCAATACTAGCTACTTTCATCACCCGAGGAAACAACAAAGAAAGCATTTTATTGTTTAATGGTACGTAATGCAATAGTTGTGGATGCATAAACTGCAATATATAATCAGACTTGTGTAGTATTTGAAATATTTATTTCACCAAATTTCATTCATTAGCATACGAGTATTCATTATATGTTGAGCACTACAATGTGAACCAGACCTTCAATGACATCATACACACAAAACAGCATTATACACATGAGTGACAATGACAATGAAACAGCAATGATCATATCGATGTATTAATCAGTAAAATCAGACCAAGATGAGATCCTGAGGGGTTCTATACTATGGACACTTTCTGTATCTGGGGAGTTTCCAGTTTGTGATTGGTGGAGTCAATTGTCTTAATAGTCTGTTCACCTCCTATGTGGGGTTTATTGAGGGCTACAGGAAGTGGGGTAGCCCTAGGTGTGGTCACTGGTGAATCACGGATACATTCTGTTGCATGAGGAACAGAGGCCTT
>NC_079166.1:50351336-50376336 GCF_947568905.1 Ostrea edulis | reverse complement strand
ATTAAAAATTAGCTTGTAAAGACAGAGTTTTTATACTTTCTGTTCTTACATAAGATCCAAGTATAAAATGTCTTTTAGAATCTGTCACATCAATGTGGATCTTGTTAAATCAGAAAGCATCAAAATCATTTAATAAGTCTTCACATTCCCATAGAAAGTTTCAGTTTCATTATTACACAAAGTACATTATGTTTATAGGAGTTTGTTGATAGAATTTTGTGGTTTATTCAAAATTCAAACCATCTACCGTATATACTCGCCTATAAGTCGGATTTTTGGGAGTTAAAAATTGGTCCAAAACTCTACATCCGACTTATATAGGCGATCGAGTCCTACTATGATTAGCATTTCTCTGGACAGCGTAATGTATAGTATTTTTCAAACAACTTCGTACTCCAACGATTACTGTGATTAACATTGACTGGACATATTATATTATTCATGTATTCTAGGATTACATACATAAAGTACAAGTATTTACATATTTTAATGATTTTATATTATTGAAATTGATTTGTTGAGAAAATGAATAAATATCAGCACATTTCACGAAAATATTATTTGAAACAGAGTTGAAAACGTTAGAGCATTGATTTGAAATTGTCAACCGATTCTTGAAAAAAAGTTATACTGACTTCAATCTAATTAAAATTATATCTTTGATCCGCTCATGCAATCGCTACACAAACTAATTAAAATTAGATCTTTGATCCGCTCATGCTGTGTAGCGATTGCATGAGCGGATCAAAGATCTAATTTTAATTAGATTGTACTGACTTATAAGCGGGTCAATGGCAAATCCCTCCAAAATATACAACCGACTTACAGGCGAACCGACCTATAGGCGAGTATATACAGTAAGTTTTGTATTCTTGGTAAGCTTAAATGGGAGAAGAAAAATATTTTCTCACTCTTCATCATTCAAATTAAATATTTAATTCCATCTAGTTTTACCTGAGAATTATGAAAAATCAAGAAGTGCCTTCTTGATTTTTCATAATTTTTTTTTGATTTTGTTGCTCTAAGTAAAGAGTAGATATTTTGGGATATGTAGGGACCAGATATTTTTGTCAAGGGATTTAATTTATTTTCTCCCCCCCCCCCCCCATCATTTATTGCAGCTATAGAATTCCATTTTATATTAATTCATCTCATATGTTATATAGAATGTTCAAGACAATAAAAGAGCTATCTCCATAAAAAATACCTTAATTCACACTACGTACTTTTTTTGCAATGAAGAATACAATTTACTGATATGAGTATTTTTTTGTTTCTGTCCTACTGTTTTAGAGTTTAATTTCAATGAGCTCAAGTACAGCTAGGTGTATTGAATGCAATGATTTAAATTTTGGACCCAAGCATTGAAAATTCTTTGGTTGTTGATTAAAAAATAGAATACACCAGAGCATTGGGAAAACTGCATCTTCCATAGTTCTAAAAATATATTCAATCTAAACAAAGTGAAGTGCATGTATTAAAAGTACACTGCTCATGAGATGGTTCGTGAAATGATGGTAAAGTCAACAGCATCAATACATGCAGGAAGCATATGTGCAAATAAAACAAATTACATATACACTGAGAATAATGTTACATGCATGTACAGATATACATGGAGAAGTAGGGGGAAAATACATGTTTTCTAATATTTAGAATTCTTTGCATTTTCATGATAAATCAAGAATATTGGGGCAAAATCGTGGTATCATATTTTGAGTGGGCCTTAAAAAATACATTGTACATCAAATTATACTTTCACAAGTTATTTGGTATTTTATTTTTTTTGCACGAGTATATAAATCAAAAAGAAAAGATTATTTTTCTTAATTAGCTTTGTAGAGATCTACATCCAAAATTTACAGGTATGACTTTTAAACTTTACGGTCTCTGCGTTAGAGGATACAGATAATTAATGAACACTCAAAAATCCTACAATGGGTCAAGATATATGTATTAAACAAACAAGGAACAATATAGGTACCCCCAAGTCAACGGTGGGAATAGGCTGTAATGCGAATAAAAGATCTGAGACAACAATCCAAGAAGTACATGTATATTAAGTACAAAATTAATCAACCATAGATTGCCTTTAGACCATGCAATATTTGTATTTATTATATAGCTAATAAATAGTCTATTATAAAATCTGCATAAAATCTAGAGAATGTTACTACCATTCAATATCCTGAGAATTTATTGAAAGCTAACTTTGCATTGCATAAATTGTGTGCGCCGAAACATTCTGACTATGAGCGTTCAATATTGATCTTACCGTAACGACGTAAACAAGCCAAAATGGCAAACGACGGTCCTCTGAATCTGACAGAGCTGGTATGATATCGTGCCTGAAGAACTTACTGTACATAAATTATGATGTCCCCATTCACAAAATCAGTTTGCTTCATGCATCAATGACGGGTTTAATACTGAACAGTTAAGAAATGCATGTTGATCGATATTGCACACTTTCACCTTAGATGCCAATATTGAAGAATTCTTCATGAGGCGAGGTTTTAATATTTTTGAAGTATTTTCTGATATCAAAAAATAATTTTTTGATATCAAAAAGTATATATTTTGATATCAGAAATGATTTTTTGATATCAGAAATTCGAATTCTTTGATATCAAATAGTAAAAGTCATTTTCTGATATAAAAAATTATATTATTTGATATCAAAAAATGATTTTTCTGATATAAAAAATTCGAATATTTGATATCAAAAAATCATTTTCTGATATAAAAAAAATACATCATATTTTCTGATATCAGAAATTCACATTCTTGATATCAAAAATATAAGACATTTTCTGATATCAAAAATTCGAATTCCTGATATCAAAAAATCATTTCTGATATCAAAAAATCAATTTTCTGATATCAAAAATTGATTTTCTGATATCAGGAATTCAAACTGATTTCCTGATATCACAAAATACATTTTCTGATATCAGAAAATAAAAGAAAATGGCGAAAAATCTTTACATAAATAATGAATACTCCCTTGATCCTATAGAAAATCGCTTAACTAGGCCTACAGTCTACAGTGCCCGATTTGCTTTCTAAAATTCGTTGATATTTCAGATTCTTTGAAGATTTTTTTTTAACGATAGAAGGAATTTTATAAAGTTCTTGATAATTCTGGACATATTCAAGGTCGGGTTACTTTCTGCATCCGGAGTTTTGGCGGTTGTCTATCTATTTTGCTCTCCTCGTTTGTCATTGTAAATCAGGTAAAGAGTTCATATATATATATATATATATATATATATATATATATATATAATGCAAATGTAATGAATATCAACCCTTTTTACCGGTAATCCTATTTATGATGACTTATTTTCTTGAAATCCTTCTATAACATCAGTATATGTGATTTGAAAAATGGCAGATAATGGGACTGCTGAGCAGGACATGTTAAGGAACATTCAACAAGCCATCATGACTGGTAGCCGTTGTTTTGAAAATGGCGATGTTGATTGTAACATTGTATTGAGAGATCTAAGACAAGCTCAACGGTCTTTGGATCTTGTCAATATAGGAGAAAACAGCAAACGTGATATCGAATCGACAATCTCTGCTCTAATAGATCAAATTGAAATGAAGATTGCAAATCATCTAGCATCACTTCAGGAAAACGCATTTTCTGCACCTCGGGAAAACGTTTCAGGTATTATATTATATAAATATTAGACCCATTTATGTTATCATGTACTATTAGTAATACATGTTAATATTAACTTAATAATATTAAAGGCAAACCAAGTGTCGTTTATTATTTTCAGTCTTAAGTTGAAAATTATAACATGACAAATTATAATTTGTCATGTAGATCTAATCATTTTCAACTTTAGATTGAAAATTAATAAAAGACACGGGGATAATAAATTCGAGGAAAATTAAATAAATTAGTAGGGGGAGTAATGAACAAGCTCCCCCCCCCCTCCCCCAAAATGTCTCGAAGAAAAGTGAATACTCAAGAAGCCTATTTTGTAGGGAGGTGAAGGGATTAGGACCACATTTTTTTTGGTTCAGAAACAAAATGTGTGGGATTGGGGGTGACTTTTCAATTAAAATTTACATACTAAAGATCTTTACATACATATTATTAAGGTAACTTACATGAACTAAAAATTAGCTTTAACGGAAAAAGTGGGGACAGATCCCCTCTCTGTATTTTGTCTGCATCAAAAAGACAAAAAATTGTAGATATGGAGGAATTTTGCCATAATGAATTAGATCTAGATTCACCATTTAATCCCCACGTGCATACAAGGTTCGCAACTTCAGGCGGGAAGCTGAAGGTTGCATCACGGGGAGCATTCATTAAGTCGATCGTAGTTTTATATGAGTCTTATTTTCTGATATCAAAAAATCGATTTTCTGATATCAGAAAATACAAATCATTTTTTGATATCAAAACATCATTTTATGATATCAAAAAATCAAATTCTTGATATCAGAAAATCAAGTTATTTATTGATATCAATAATTCGAATTTTTGATATCAAAAATGTGATTTTTTGATATCAAAAAATACAAATTCTTTTTTGATATCAAAAATTCAATTTTTGATATCAAAAATTCGATTTCTTGATATCAGAAATGATTTTTGATATCAAGAATTCGATTTTTTGATATCAGAAAATGATTTTTGATATCAGGAATTCAAATTCTTGATATCAGAAAATGATTTTTTGATATCAAGAATTATTTTTTGATATCAGGAATTGGAATTATTGATATCAATAATTCTTTTTTTGATATCAGAAAATACCTCAAAAATATTAAAACGGCACCTCATAAATTCTCGTCTATCTTGGAGTATTTTGAGTGAAAAGGGATATAATTTAACTAAATACTTTAGCTATATAATAAAAGGGTTATTGAACTTATATTGGTGAATATTGGCACTCGTTGGCTGTCAAAATGCACTTGCAAGCTCATGCATTTTGACAGCCAACGAGTGTCAATATTCACCAATATAAGTTCAATAACTCTATAATCTTCAATATCCTAGATAAGAATATATATTGTACAATGTTTACATTTATTAATTGTGGGAACAATATGAAAAATGCATAGGAAAAATGATTACTAGAGATGAATATTACACAATGAGGATGAGTAATAATAATTATGAATACATATGATATCACTTTGATATTTATACTGGTACATTTCTTCTATGAAAATATAAAATTATCTGTACTATTCTTTGAAAGATCACCACCGATACCATCACTGAGGTCGATATTTATAGGTTATAGACTTTGTATGGGAAAATATGACGACCAAGTTTTTTGGCGCGTAGAAAGACCGAGCTTGCGAGGTCCGTCCACGACAAAAAACGAGGTTGTCATATTTTCCCATACAAAGTCTATAACCTTTTTATTATATACTTTCAATTTCATTTAGAAACTAACAATAATTTATTTTTTACAATTTCTTTATTGGTTTAACTGAGTAAAAGATGAAAAACACAAAAAATCTGAAAATTAACGACGTAGTAATTTGCTTGTGTATTGATTATGACGTAATGTTTGCGGGCCCGAATATTTCCGGGCATATATCGTGTGATATATGCCCGCAAACTTTTAAAGAAAAGAGAAGAGATGAAATTGAAAGTATATAATAATGGCACTTACTTAGAGCTGATTTATTCTCACTTATATAATTATATTGCCAAAATTAATTTTTAGTTTGAAATTTCAAACTTGACAATGTGGGTGTAATATGTTTCCATCACTGTAGAGAATGAGATAATCAGAATTAAAACAGTTATAATGATATAAGTTAATATAAGTCTATATCAGCTATAATGATATAATTAAGTTAATATAAGTCTATATCAATTTTAATGATATAAGTTAATATAAGTCTATATCAATTATAATGATATAAGTTAATATAAGTCTATATCAATTATAATGATATAAGTTAATATAAGTCTATATCAAAAATAATTATATAAGTTAATTAATATAACTCTATATCAATTAAAATGATATAAGTTAATACAAATATAGACTTATTTCATCTTTATGGAATAAATTAATTATAGTGATATATTAATTATAGTCAGATAAGTTAATATAAACCTACGGTAGGATTATTTCTTCTTTATGGAAATAATTAATCATAGTGATATAAGTTAATATAAATCTAGGTTTATTTCTTCTTTATGGAAATAATTAACAACACAAATGCATATACATGTATATTAAATATCCTTACAAAACACCTTCCTAATTTACACATGTTCCTTTTTCACTTTGTCATCATGCATTATAGAAATTCAGATGATCCTTTCACTTTGGAGTTCTGAATGACATAATGAAGAAACAATAACTGAATGATGAGTGAACGATGAATGAATGTACAGCACACGATTAACAACACTGTGAGTGGATGATGGATGCTTTGGGAATGGTGACTGCAAAACTGTGAATATAGAGAATTCATGCATGGAGAGCAAACGGAAAAATGGGAAAGTAGAACTTTTCAGGGACTATATATCAATAAGGATCTATCAGACTAAATTCATAGTGCTAGATCATGTGTAAAACACTAAAGGATTGTTAGATATGCACAGATCTAAGAATTGATGAAAAATAGCATGTAAAGAGTCATAATAAGACAGCCATGTGGTCTGCACTCAATCAGCTCGTTTCGAAAAGAAATTGTGCATTATAGACGTCTTTTGAAACTATTTTCATTTATATATCTACAGCCATAGTTTTTAATTCCATGCATATTTAATATAGGTTTTCTAGTTTTAATTTATCTTAATTTAGCATACTTTTTAAAAAAACATATTGTATCTTAACTCTTTAGTGCATTTACTTCTGAAAGAAATCTGACATAACTTCCTGTGACACAGCCTTGCAAATGATTTCCATTATTTTCCCCCATTTAATTCTTAAATATCATAATTTTGTTTACATAGACTTCATTTGGTGTCATAATGTAATGTAAATACAAATGAAATTGCATGTTAAAATATGTTAGTAGTACAAGCAGTCAACAAAGTTCTATATATTGAAATTGCCAAACAAAACCAAACTTGAAAAACATTATACATCACTGTGTACTAAATCTATACTGGTACCTGAGGAGGATTCCCCTTGTTTAGGGAAAGGCGTTGGACCTAATAAAAATACATAAAAGTGTTTATCCCATTTTCAAACAATAATCCTTTTTTAAGATCATATCACACAACAAACATAAAGGACCTTTGATGCCTGGACTTAAACAGACAGATAACTGACATACCTGGACTTAGGCAGACAGATAACTGACAGCTAGGGTGGGCATCTTGATACCTGGACTTAGGCAGACAGATAACTGACAGCTAGGGTGGGCACTTTGATACCTGGACTTAGACAGACAGATAACTGACAGCTAGGGTGGGCACTTTGATACCTGGACTTAGACAGACAGATAACTGACAGCTAGGGTGGGCACTTTGATACCTGGACTTAGGCAGACAGATAACTGACAGCTAGGGTGGGCACTTTGATACCTGGACTTAGGCAGACAGATAACTGACAGCTAGGGTGGGCACTTTGAGAGAAACATCTATTTAGAAAATTATCAATACAGCCACTATGGAAAGAGTAAATTGGAAATTTGACTACTGGTGATCCAATATATATTTACTGGGACTTCGCTTTGATGTTTTAGGTGCTTTACACTAAATCATATATTTTAAACAAAATCAATGTACATTAAATGAAAGGCACCATGCAATTTATCAAATTAATTAAAATGTCATAGGGAGAGGACTAACAAAGGTTTATCCTGCGGCCCAATCCCATTTAGAATTGAATTGTTTTAGAAAAAGGTCATACAATACTTGAGATTTAATTGGGATGCATCAAAAGAAGCAGGATTTTGCCATTTCTATTATTTCATCAAACAACAATGTAAATTGGTCACATGGAATGCACCAGTAAAAAGATGAAAATGATTTCAAAGGATTTCAATTTGGGGTAACGTTTTTCCATTGAATTTTCAAGTAAAAGATTTGTGAACAAGAGACCCATGGGCCACATTGCGCACAAGAGTCACTTTGTCCCTGCTGTTGTTCAGGTGTTGTGATTTTTAAATTTCATTAATCCCATTAAAATTTTTGACCCCAATTTATTGTGGTCCCAACCTAGCCCTAAAAGGTTATGATATAACCATACACAAGGTCACAAATCATGTATAAAATGTAAGGTCTTGCCATAACAAATCTATATTCAAAATATGAAAGCCCTACCTAAAACAGTTCAGGAAATATTGCCTAGGTTAACTTTTCTTAGAAGTAAAGTAAAACTCCAAAGTCAAGGTCAAAAAGTCAAAAACTTGGGTACAAAAAAAAACAACAACACCCCAACATCTTATCACAAGGAATGCATATATCAAACATGAAAGATATATCACTCACCACTAAAAAGTTATGGTAACGAAATGTAAGGCCATAAGGCATCTTAGTATATACAAAATATGAAAGTCCTACCTTAAACAGTTTGGGAGATATTCCCTACATTAGGTTTCCTTAAAATAGGTAAAACTCTAAGGTTAAATATTTTGGTACCAGACAATGGTCTTTTCACAAGGAATGCACATATGAAAAATTAGAGATCTATTACTCACCATTCAAAAGTAATGAGTTTTTGACAGAAAGACAAAGACAACACAAAACTTCTCGACTTTTGTCATGTATGGAAAGCCAATGGGGTCAAAATTCTATCCTTGTAACTGTGTATTTGTAACTGTGTTAAATATAAAGCCGTGATAAATTATAAATAGAAATATCTCAGTAACTCTCTCTCTCTCAATATAAAGCCGTGATAAATTATAAATAGAAATATCTCAATAACTTATTTATGCTTTTTTACTGTTGTTTGATTTCTGATTGCGTAATTTATAATCTATGTGGTATCTCAAACAGAAGCATTTTTTAAACTACTGTAACAGTTTTACGCATGGGCAATATAACCATTATACATGTTGATGTGCTGCGCCAATAAAGAATTGTTCATGTTTTTATAAATATAAAGCCACAATAAATCATTAATAGAAAATATTCCAATAACTTATGTTTGTTTGGGTTTTTTTTTTTTTTTTTTTTTTTATTATTGTTTGATTTCTGATTGTTTAATCTATAATACATGTATAAAGATGGAGAGAGAAAATACGATGATAAATTGCATTGTATAGGGGACGTTAGAAATTAAAATATTCTAGGTGCGAGTCAATGCTATCAAAACTCAGGTATACTGGGGCTTTCCTCGAGATCTGAAGACTGCCGGTCATCATTAGCCATGATTGTTATCAAAACATCTTTCTCAGGTAGCTGTAGACCATGGTCTCTGCAAACGTCAATCAATCTAAGCTCTATTGTTAAAAGTTTGATTGACCAGCGGCTTATCATTGATCGCGACACAGGTAAAATTTGGGGGTGTTAACTTAAAGTTGGGTCTTTAAATAGAAATGCATATTTAAAACTTTTAAGTTATCAGTGTTGAATTTGTTCTTTGATAAGTTTTAATACAAAATTTAATTTTGTTTTGAGGCATAGGTAAATCCATCCTTTCTTTTATTAATCTTTGAAATTGAATCCTTTTGGTTGTAATCAAGGCAGGCTACTGAAAAACAAGTTGATGGTACAGGGTTTCAAAAGTCCTGTTTAAGTCAGCACTTCACAAATTATATGGTTGTTATTATTATAATATAACCTATCACTGGGTCAAATGCTGTTTGATCTGTTTCATACCGATTGTTAGGCCATTCTTGGCACACTGATTTTGACTATGGATAACTCTGTTTACCTGATCAAGAAATAGGACTCACAGCGGGTGTGACCGTTCGACAGGGTATGCTTACTCCTACTAGGCACCTGATCCCACCTATGGTATATCCAGGGGTCCATGTTTGCCCAACTCTTATTTTTTATTCCTTATAGGAGTTATGAGATTGATCACTGTTCGTTATCTTCATCTTTCATCAACATTCATTATAAGTTCAATGTCAATTCAACATGGGATAGCTGTAGTGCCTCATTTTGATGACAGGGAGTGTGTGATGTATCAGAAACATACATATTATAACCTTTTGAAGCTTTATTAGTCTTGAGCTTGAGTCATAATCAAAGCATATCCTTTCAAGTGTATTTTCCATTCTGCAGGTCTGACTAATGTACTGCAGTAACACTTAACATTACTGTCCTGTGACACCCTAACCCCATCCTTGTGGTTAATATAGCAAGCGAAGCTCGTGTTGCGAAGCGACGCGATGAGCTCGCTCCAATGATTACGCAATTGAGTCATGTGGTTTGCTCTTCATCAGCTGAAAAATGATGGTCCCCATAATGCCTCCGGAAAAATGTCGCCGTCACTGCGGTATACTTCATTGACAACCCCGTAGATAAAACAAATAGTTTGGAAAGTACCATAAATGATTTTAAATTCCAAACAAGCTTTCCCATACCTTCGTACGTTTTGTTGTGGATAATTGATTGGTTTGAAAGAAAAAAATATCGCAGCTAATGATGACGTCACATAGCACTGTTTACATCAACCGCGTTATATTTCCCACGTTAAATGAAATGCCAAAAGTCGTATTGTAATTTTAATGTCATGGGTCTTCGCTCGTCTCAACGGTCACACCGTATACATATTAAAAACAATAACTAGTTCTAATTGTAACAGGGATCATTACCAAATGTCCGTTCCCCAATTACAAATTGGTGCCATTTTGTCTGATTAAGTTCTATTGAATCATTCAATCTACATCTTGAATTTATGAATCCACTTAATTTCCTTGAGTTATAAGAGAGCTATGTAAGTTAAACCAAAATCAAACTGTATGTGGAAGCACTTGTTGGTCAGTAATTTTGACCATGTCAATCTGTAATTGTCTCAATAGATATCTACAGTATAATTTTTAAACCAATTCAATTGAAAAGGAAGGAAGTTTAAGGTGGCTCACTATACCTGGTAACAGTTTCTCAGATCAGTAGGAATTGATTTAATTATAAAAGATATGATGATATACAATAAGTATATATGCCAAAAAGTATACAAATTTGGACAAAAACATGATTTTCAAAAAAAAAAATCCATTTCAACACATATGAACAAAAGACTGGGGGATTTGAACTTGAGATCTGCGGTTCACCAGCCCAATGCTTTAACCACTTAGCTACGATGATACACAAACAAGTCGATCGATACAAATAATTTCACAAAACATCGCCATCTTGTGGTGTCATACAGTCTGTATAAGCTTTAAGTGTATTGAGCTACCTTAAGATGTTTAAACAGGATTATCCAATCAAAATTAAGGGGGCGTGCGCACGTTGATATAAGTGATTTTGACCATGCCAATCAGTTAAGCATCTCAAGGTGTACTTATATTATGACTTTCAGTCCCTTTCATAATCAAAACAATTCAGTTATTGACATTTAAGTATTATATATCCAATCAAAATTAAGCACACATGCTTGCTTATACTGCAAGTGATTTGACCATACAGATAGGTGCAAAACAATATGCCGCCTCTACATAAGATTTGTTTCCTGAGGCTTTAATTCACAATGAACACAGTCATCTGAAACAAAAGTAACTAGTGTTTAAGTACTATTATAACTTGAGATCACTATATGATGAAATAACGAAATCAATTACAGTAGCGTACATACCTAGGATAGTACATGTCCATGATAAAATAAAAATGGAACCAATAGTAATACAACATGTAAATTCCGGATTGATCGTTACCCTCTCCCCTCAAATCTTTTTGACTGATCAGATACATTAAAAAATAGTAGGGTTGGGAAAAACGACTGATGAATAAGGACTAAAAATATAGTTCAGGTATTAATTTCATAATCAGCATGAATACTATTTTATTGTTATATCCAGTTTTTGTGAAATTCTTATAAGGCTGTAAAAGGAAAAATGCAATTTTCTGATGTTGATATATAATTCTGCTTATATGCATGTCTCTTTAAAAATGTGATGAACTATATATTCTATTTAATAATTTGTTGGTTTTAACTCAAATAAATGGAAATAAATACACTTTCTATACTTTTATCGGATAACTCTCTATCTCTCTCTCTCTGTGTGTGTGTGTCTGTGTGTGCATGTGTTTTTCTGCATGTTCGAGGATCCAGGATGTTCAGAGGGGTTTGAAAAAATCTGAGAGACTGGGTGTCAAAAGTGCAAAAAACCCCGGAAGCTCTAGTTATTTACAGTATTTTGATGATGTAATCCAACATAACGAACAAATTTTTTTAGTACAAATATTGTAATCTAATTTGGGAATAAACAATTATTGTGCATGTTTTAGCTTCATTCAATCATGTTTGATAGCACTGCTGGCTCCAGTGTGTCTAGCATCTTTTTTTCATACCCAGACTTGGATGATGTAAACATTCCCTCCTGCATGACAGAATCTCAATGAAATATGTTGAAACCAGAGATTGTTTTTATGAAAAGCAAATGTCTCCCCAGTTCCCTAAATTGGAAATGCTCTAAATGTACTGCATAGTATGGAGAAGAAAGCATGAGCAGGAACATAGACATTATGAACTCCGATAAGCCACATAGGAGACATGTTCACAAACTATTTTACACCCTCTGCCTCTCAGATCCACTATCACTTTAAGGACAACTGGATCCTCCTGTCCCTGCAATTTGCAGATCTGCAAATGACATTTAAGTATTGTACAAAATTTCAAGTCTATCAGATAAGCATTCACAAGCTATTTTAACATCCTCCATCCCTCTTAGATCCACTATAACTTTTAGGAAAATTGGATCCTCCTGTCCCACCAATATGCATATCTACAAGTGGCAATGAAGCATTGTACAAAGTTTCAAATCTATTGGATAAGCCATATAGGAGAAGTTTTCACAAGCTATTTTACATCCCCCACCCCTCTTAGATCCAATATAACTTTTAGGAAAATAATTGGATCCTGATCCTGTCCCACCAATATGCACATCTACAAATAGCAATGAAGCATTGTACAAAGTTTCAAATCTATCTGATAAGCCATATAGGAGGAGAAGCATTCACAAGATTTTGTGACAGAAGTACAAAAACTTTTCACAAATGTGAAAGAGGGGAGACATAATTTGTGTTTTGTGTATATTTTTTTTACCCTCTACTGTTCCATTAGGTTCTAAATTACTAAGCAGCATGTGCATGCATGTGTGCTTAATTACGATTGGCTAAAACTTAAACACCCTATAACTTTTTTATGAATGAGAGAAATGGAATGATATTGACATCATAGGTACAAATTATAAGATTCTAAAATGTACATGATTAAGTGAGGTAACATCTGCATGTGTGTGCATTGTTTTTTAACTTTCTATTTTGGATTCATTTTCCATTGAATTCTTTTCATTGAATTCTTTTGAAAGTTACTTTGTGTTTATATATTTAAAAGACTTGTAATATATTGATCAGCATGTTTAAAATTACAGACACTCATCTGCATGAACCTGAATTTTGATTGGATATTAATACTTAAATGTCTGCAACTGATTTGTTTCATTATGAAATGGACTGAAAGTTATAAAATAGGTACATATCAAGATGCTTCACAGATTGGTATGGTCAAAATCACTTGTACTAAAACAATTAATGACACCACTTGCTAAATGGAAACATCTATAATGGTTCCCGTTAGAAAGTTTGGGAACATATTGTTTTTACTGTTTCTTATTATCATTACTAGGTATTTCATTTTCAATGGAAGACCTTATTGTTATTCTTAAAGTTTTTTATCTATTATTTTCTTTCCTTACAAATTATGTGCATGCGATTTCAAATATGTGTGGACCAATTTTCAGGAATGATAGATACTCACTTTAACTCGATAACTTTATTTTGATTACGTCAATCATAACGTTTTTCTGAAATTTAGGGGGTCTGCAGTTTGTCCAGGAGTGTTCTCAGAAACTTCAATATATCAAAACTTTTCTGTAATTACAGAGTTGAGTTCATAGTTGTGCCTAGTCATATTCAAATTTCTTTAATATAAAAAGTGCCGGAGTTCAGTATGGCTCAAAAAAGGACCACAATTTTTTCCTGTATTTTTATACACATTTTCGTCAGTATCTTCTTAAACAAAAATAATTTGTAAAGACTACATGTAATTGACAAAATTTGTATATAATGAAGAGACTTAATTATGCAATGATATCAAGTTTTAGGGGGTCAGCCTATAAAGGGCCGAGAAAGGTCAAACGTATTTTCAAATATCTCAAAAGGTAAAAAGAATTTGTTAAGCATAATTAAAGTGAATTTGCTAAATTTGACATCCTGCAAGTGCTGATATCAAGAAAATGATCATTAAACATGTTATGCATATTTATTAGGGAATAAAGTAGGAAACTTTGATGCTTTCTATCTCTTAAACAAAACTTTTTGGGAAAGAATTATAGAACATAATTTGGTCAGAATATGACTCTAAACAATATGCCATCTTCAAATTCTGTCTTACATCCCCTTTTAAGGAAATTAGGGGATAGTCCCTAAAACTGAATATCCTATAATTATATTGAAAACTGGAAACATTTTGTTATATGTTATATGTTGTAAAACAAAAGTTGTAGATATATATAATCAGAAGACCTATTTTAAAATGACATCATGTTTTAGAGGCCAGCCCCTTAAATAAAGGGCCAAAAGGGTTCAAATGTGTTTTCTAAGTATCTTGAAAACTAAAATAAATTTGTTATGCATTATTGTTTGTATTAATGTTCTGCAAGTGCTGTTATCAGCAAAGTGATCATTGATTATATAAGGGGTTTATAAGGAAATAATTAATGTACAAAACTTTGATGTTTTATATCAATGTATCTCTTAAATAAAAACTATTTTGTAAAGAATTATACAACATAATTTGGACATAATGTGACTCAAAACATTATGCCACCATCAAATTGTGTCTTGCATCCCTTTTCAAGGAATTCAGGGGCTGGTTGTTTAAACTAAATATATCACATATGTCAAAAACTGAAAACATCTGGTAATATAAACTAAACCTATATTCAACAATATCATGTTTTAGGGGTTAGTCTCTTACATATAGGGATGGGTATCGCCATATATTTTGTATCATGATATATCACAATTTTTTTTCACAATAGCATGATAATATTGCGATATTTTAGGACATTCTGTTTTTCCTTAATTCTCTGTTATTTTCATGACTGCTTAATTGGTGCAAAAGTGCAAAAGAAGCCAAATTCAGTTTAATTATTTTAAATATTTATTTTGTATACTAACTGTAATAAAACAAATAACAAAAAAATCAGATCAAATAATAATCAAATGACTCACACCCTGTGACTAGAAAAATAAAAATATAAGTAAATGATTCCTCTGCATATTTATCATGTTCGGACACCATTTTGTTATTTTTTGTTACTTCCTATAACAGTTGATATGAAACCATAAATGTATAAACATTATTTTTCCGAAATTTACATATGTCCAAAAATATTTGGTTTTTTCTCTGTCGTATCATAATATGTATTGCGATACGAATTACAATGTGTATCACAATATACCAGTAAAATTGCACATGCCTACTTACATATACAGGGCCAGTAGGGGTCAAAAGTTTTTCCCTCATCATCTCAAAAACTGGAAATAATTTCTTAAGCAGTTGTTTGTTTTGACATTGTACAACTGTTGATGTCATTGATTATATAATTAATTATGAAACCTTGATCACATTATTTTGAACAGAAGACCTATTTGTTGCTTGCAACGAGATCGTGCCTTATATATAATAGTTATCATCATTTTTCTCCAGTACTTTTTTGTCTGGGAGTGTTCTCAGAAACTACTCAAGGGATGATAGGGATCAATATGAAACCTTTTTAGGATGTTAGTATATCATTTGTACATGTGCAGAACAAATGTCATTTCCCCTGAAAATGCATGCATGTGCAATGCATATTTTGTACACAAATTTTGTAATCAGTCTAACTTTCTTGTTTTTTCAATGAAATCGTTAGAGATTGATATCCTATGCATATATGCCCTTAACTGATTGGCATGGTCAAATTACTAATCTGCATGCACATGTGCTTCATTTTGATTGAATAAGACAACAAGAGGACCATAGGCCTTATCAGTCACCTGATTACTGGTTAAAAATATCACTAGTCACAAGGGCTAACAATCTAGAAAAAAAAAATCCTGTTCTGAATATCTAAGCTAAATTCTAATATTCAGTTGTTATAACTTCAATGCCCTCAAAAGTGCATATACTGATGAAAGGCTTTACATTATATACATGTATGTATTAATTATCATAAAACAATACCACTAATTTGGACCCACCCTAAAGACCCTGGGGTTGCCAAATTCAAAATTTTTTTGTACACCCTTTTCTGCTTGTGCATTTAGTTTTTACACTGTATCAGTAAACATAAAGAAGTCCTTCAAATCATAAAGACAAAAATCACTATAACAATTTTGGTTCCACCCTGAAACCAAACCCTTACCCCCTAGGATAATGAAATTTACAATTTTGGTAAAGGACTTCCTTAAAATATCCATTTAGTTTCAATTTAGTATCAATAGCACTAATGATTGATACGAGATATTGGAACTAGAAAATTTTGGAATTCTTCAGAAAAAGAATTGTTACGAGAATTATGCGTCACTTGAGCAATTCTTGTAAACAAATTAGTCATGGCTAAAGAGGATTCATTTCTGATTCAAAAATATCTGCCAGGTTTGAAGATTTATTCTTCAGAATGTTGTGTGAATGCCCTTGAACCAAAACATGAGTTTTTGTTTGGTAGTGGAGATAAAATAAAAGTTTTTTTTTTTACCATATGCATGTATGTGGATATTTATTCAATGAGATTTTCTTGAGTCATTAAAATAACGACCACTATCAAATGATATAAATAATCACAATTTATGCATCGATCTCCAGACACACACATGCAACATGTAACAACAACAACAACCCGTTTTCTTGACATCGCGTTAAATTATCACGTATAACATTTGTTATTAGTACATGCAAGGATCGATTTATTAGCTGGTCACTTGATATAGTAGCAGTGAATGATAATGGAAGCATAAGGTTAAATTGATGAATTGAACTCACACATGTACTGAAGGATACCCCCTCCCTCTTTACGATTTAGGGGTTTGGGCAGAACTGCTTTTCTTGCTAAATAGGATTTTCCATATAAATATAACGGCACCTTTTTTTTTTTTTTGTTCCCCACCCCTCAACTTTCCAAAATGGTGCTAAACTGTGCCTGAACTCACTACATCTGATAGTAAGTAAGTAACATGTGCTTGTTTTCTGAAAAGTTGCCAAAGTTAACACAGAAAACGTTATCTCGTTGAACATTCTAAATATTAAAACCAGGACGGAATTGGAGAAGAAATAATGGTTCAGATATTCTTTATTAATTGTATACTGTTTAACGTAAAACTAAAAAAGATGTTATCTAAGTGGTTTACACATGAACACTAGATACCAAGTTTGGCCTGCCCTGGGGTCAAAACCTCTGCCCTGGGGATCATGAAATTTTGGTAGCTGATCAGGCCTTCTTGCTCTACATCACAATGCATTTAGTTTTTTTTTTTACACAGTCACATGTATGGTTCTAGAGTAGAAGATTTTTGAAAATTGACCAATTTTGGGCAGTTTTCACCTGCCCTTAAGGCTCCGGGGGTGCAGGAGTCCTGAAAATTATAATTTATGTCCCCCTTGTCCCAAATATGCTTCATACCAAATCTGAAAAGAATTGGAATGGTAGTTATCAAAAAGAAATTAAAAATGTTCAATTGTTAATGGACGACGACAGATGCAGACCAATGTGCCAGTTTCCCTTTGAAGAACTCTCGTACATAGTAAGGTGTGAAATAATTTGTTTATATACGGGAGTGGAACAAATATTCATCACTGCATAAATGAATGTGCTCATATGCAGTTTCATCACCCAAATTTGCCTGATACACAAACTAAGTGATAAGTATTCAGAGAGTAATACATGGAATTCTTATAATGACATTATTTCGTTGGTCGTATATATCATATCCAAGATATTACTTGCAATTATGACATTGTTTTTATGTTTCCACTGTAGTAAAACATTTCTTTCGATAGTATTTTGTATTTCCTACATTTACATATTTAAAGAGAAGCCACTTTTAATAAATTTTATCATCTCCCTCACTGACTATGGGTCTACTCTGTCCCACTTTGGCTTTCAAAGTTCCACTAAATGCACCTCCAACACAGAAGAGCTCTGATCTCGAAACTCCAGGCGTATTGCAATAGGTCACCTCAGTTGACCTAAAAACTTCTGTAACTCTCTTATGAATAAAGGGAATGAGATGATATTCACAACATGATAAGGTTGATTATATACCTATCAATTGGTGTAATAAAAAATACCAATGAGCATGTGAATCATCTTTTGAAGGCTAATTTTTGAAGGACCATAATGCTTTTAGTTTGCCTTAAAATCTTCTGAAGTTGATTTCTTGGTACTCCTTACTATTTGCTATGGTCAAAATTACTGGTCAGCACGTGAATGTATGTGTGCTGAATTCTGATTGGACTGTGAATCTTAAAATCACCATAATTCTCTAATATATGATGCAAACACAATGAAATTCATACTGTAGGTATATGATACAAATGCCTGTTGAATGACATCAAAAAAGTTCTGAGTCATACTCACTTGCAGGTGTATGCAAGTGCATATAATGCTTTCCAATAATTTTTTGTACTGAAATGGCTATAACTTTCTACCGGTAATTAAAGATTAAAATAAAATGAATTGTTTGTGGTATGTTTACAATATGAATGCCGAATGAATGATGTCACCCACAGATGCTAAATCAAATTTGAATGCATATGCATTGTAATTTTTGACTTCTTTTATCTATAACAATTTGAGATTTCGATGAAATGTTTTGAAATTTAGGTGACAGATATATTTTTGGAATCATACCAATTGTTAGACTATTCTTGGCACACTGATTTTGACTAGACAGATTACTCTGTTTACCTGATCAAGATACAGGGCTCAAAGTGGGTGCGACCAGTCGACAGGGGGAGCTTACTCCTCCTAGGCACCTGATCTCACCTCTAGTATGTCCAGGGATTCATGTTTGGCCTACTCTTAATTTGTATTCTTTATTGGAGTTATAAGATTGATCACTGTTTGTTATCTTCACCTTTTCACTCTCTACTTAGTAGAATTGTCACTTATACTCAAGCGCAAACGGGTGTTCAATTTTGATTGTGTAATATCTAAATAACTTGTAAATCTCTTATGAATGAGAAAAATGGAATGATATTGACATCATAGGTACATACTACAAAAACTTTGAATGTAAGATGACTGGTTATGGTGAAGCAGAACAACACCACTTTTTTAAATAGGGGAATGTTTGGGGAACACCTGTAATGGTCCCCATTACAATTAGAACTAGTTTTATCTTGTTTTTGCTTGTCAAGATTTTTTTCCAGACTTAAAGTCAAGTTTTTCTCCAACTGCATCCCCTATACTTTGAAAATGATGCCAAGTACAGATTACAGCTGGTATTAGTTACTGATTTGACATATATTTATTTAGAAAGATATACAACTTCAATTGGATAAAAAGACAATCATTTTACAAATAAGTTTAGACATCTTTGTAGTGGAGCACTCTCAGAACTGGTGATCACCTGTGGTAGGTTGGCTTTTTTATCACACTGATCCCAATTAAGCCAATCGATAATTTATTACTGACAGAGTTAACTATGCCAAGTATTAGAATACATCAATGCTCATCAAAAACCTTTCTTTTTTTCAGTTGGAAATTAATCATATTTCTGCAGCCTGTGTAAATTTTGCCCTCGTGTATATTACATATTTATTAATTAATTTCATACACGTTTCAACCTTTTTGATAAGTGTCTAATCATTTACAAATATTAAGTATTTAAATTGTTTGATAATTTTATCAACTTTTTAAATGATTAAATAGTTAACTGCATCAATCATTTCACTATCATATTACCTTTCATAGCTGGTAAGTTTGTAAGTACACGTAAAGAACAATGTAGGTAAAAGCCTCAAAAGCTTGTGACTATGCACATAACTTGCATGCTACAGTACTAGATTAAAGTAGACTTTCAAATTACCTCAACTTCAAGAATAAGAACCACAGAATCCTTAATTTCTGTTTGAAAGATGTCAACTTTTGATGATTGATACTTGTGGTTTTTGAGAAAAAATTGAGATGTTAAAATGTTCTAATTAATTGAAAAGTTTACAAATGATGACAGATAGGAACAGATATCACAATATCTAAACAGTTTAAGATTCGATCTCACTGTATTTGGAACAAAGTGCACTGCTTGGGTAAATGATACGTCCATCTGGAACTACATGTACATCATGTATATCATTCTATGTTTGCATAGTCAAAGTCACAATCCATCAGCAGATCAGGTTTGATGGAGTTAAGCCTTACATTGTGCAAGATATGATCTGGTGTATAACCATGATATTCCAAAATGAAGCCTACTTTTAGGTCACAATCCATCTTCTCCCAAGATGCATGAACTGATGATGTGCAAGATATGATCCGGACACAATTTGAGTATTCATATATAGCAATAAATGTCTAGAAGGAGGCCATATATGGCCCAGACATGAAAAAGCTGTCAGATGGACAGGAAAGCCCACACCATAATAAGGCCCGTCAAAAGACAGGCGTATACAATGTATCGAATTGTAAATGCCAAAAAATGTTTTCACATCCATAAAGAGGACATTGGTGTGACTACTACTTATGTCAGCTACATATAGGACTTACATCCCTCCTCTTCATCGGAGTTGTCCCCACTCCCGCAGTTTGGAACCTGGTTACATGCCAATTCACTGTGAATGCAGTATTCACTTTTTGAGCAACGGAAGAAATCGCAGCTCACTGGAAATGGAAAAAAATTAAATAAGTTATTATGTAGATTTAATCTTGTTCTAACACTGGTACTAAACAGTTTATGTACTGATTACATGTGCATTGTGCATAGATCCTTGAAAAGGGATCCATGAGGTTTAACAAGTCACTCAAGTATCACACATAAGAAGTGTGCAGATGGTGCAAGTGTACATCTTAAAAACTCTGAGAACTGTATGTCATTATGGTTGAAAAGAATGTTTTCCCTATTGTCACAGGATTAAATATCATTGCATGTGTAATATATCAATATAATTTCATTATATCATGCATTCACCACTCATTCATTCATTATATAACACAAATAGCATCGTAAACCGTTCCATCTCATTCATATTCATCAGGATGAATGCTGATTGGCAGAGAGAGGAGTGTGAAAGGTCGGTATGGGTTGTGTATAGGTGTGTGAGTGGGGCGATTGGATGGTGATTATGAGTTATCTTGTAAGTTGTTTCACTGGTTTTGGTGCTATATAAGCAAGATTCGCACCAATATGCAATTTCCGAGTTGCCCAATAGTTATTTCCCTTTGTTGAACTTTTACGCACACGATGACGCACAAAAAAATGTTTTCGTTTTCATGTGGTGGGTACGAATGCTTATCGCTGTGTTCATTTATTGCCTAAAAGATGATTATCAGATGTCATGCAACCACCCGAACTGCAGGGACAAACAAATTAAGTGAGTTTATGAGTATTTGATAATAAGATAGCTCAAACAAAAATCGATAATCACCATCTTTCTTTGATAAAAGTATCACTCGTGTAGCAGAGGAAATAAATAATAATTTTATATTTAGTCTAATGGCCTAATTCAAACAAATTATTCTTGATATGGTCAGTTTAATGCATACCAATGGCTGATATAAACAAAATTGACGCTTTCAGAACTTTTATCCTTATTTACATAGCCAGTCTATACTGTATGTATACATCTTGTACCCATCAAAGCGTTCAACAGAATACTGAACATACCTCCATCACAAAAGAGCTGGTATCTCAGAAGTTGCGTATTCCACACAAACCCGACAGCACTCTTACATGTATCCAGACAATGATTCTTTTTAATATTTAAGTGCGAAGTCACTTTAGAAACTTAGTTTCACCAGTTTCTATTTTTTCTGAGATCACGATCATCCTCCAGAATTGGAATGGAAACAAATAAAACATAAAGAACCCAACCACCACTTTCATGTTTTTTAAAAAAAATATGTCGAACGTACATTTGATGATTAAAATCATGTGTATTGTTTACTTAATCATGTGTATTGTTTACTTGTATGAAAGGTGAAAATAATGAACAGCGATCAATCTCATAAATCACATAAGCAATACAAAATAGATAGTTGGGCAAACACGGACCCCTGCATGGACAACACCAGAGGTGGGATCAGGTGCCCATGCAGGAGGAGTAAGTATCCCCTGTCGACCGGTCACACCCGCCGTGAGCCCTATATCTTGATCAGGTAAACGGAGTTAGCCGTAGTCAAAATCAGTGTGTCACAAACAGCCTAACAATCAGTATGAAACACGTCAGATAGCATTTGACCCAATGATAGGTTGTATTGGCAAACTAAATTGTTATAACGCCTATAGAATTTATTAAATGCTGACTTTAAACGAGACTGTTGAAATCCCTGTACCATCAACTTGTTTGTCAGTAGATTGTGTCGATTTAAAAACTGACCATACGCAGAACAAGCTCTTGCGTATTGAATCAGTTGAGAGATATAAACACCATATGCAAGTGATAATGGAATATTGCTACATAAATATGAGAAGTTGACGATGGAGAAGCTGAAATCATCCCGTTTGTAATAAAGTTGAGTTGTTAGTTTGCCATTATAATCTATTTCAATAAAGTTTTGTTTAAACGACATCAAAATTCAAGGTCAAATTCAAAAACATTGGTACCGAGAGAAATGTCTTAAATTGTCACAATTAGGAATGCATGCATACATCAAAATGAAAGATATATCACTTTCCATTCAAAGTTATGAGCAAGGTTAGTTTCGAAATTTGAGTCAAACTCTAAGGTCAAGGTCATTAGGTCAAACATCATGGCATCAAATGAAATTTCTTAATATAGGGAATCTTTATGCAAAATATCAAAGCAATACCTTAAATACTTCATGAGATATATTGCCTAGGTTAAGTTTTCTTAAAGTAGGTTAGACTCAAAGAAAGCTAGCTATAGCTCTTGACACAAGGAATACACATATGAAATGTGAGAGTCTATTGAAATATGAGAGAAGATGAAAATGTGAAAAGTTAATGACAACTCTGATGCCATCAACAGATACCAGACAAATTTTGATCAGAAAAGCTCACTTGCGCCTAAAAATTGGCTGAGGTGAGCTAAAAAGTGAGGAAAACTGAATATTTGCATTAATTTTTTTAAGTCCAAGGATCATAACTCTGCAAAAAAAAAAAAAAATCAATGGACTGTAACAAATTTTGAACGTGATCTTTTCATGGTAAAGCAATGTACTACTATCAAATGAATATCTGCAAACATGATGAAAAATGTACAGAAAACTGATTTGCCAGAGTGACAGACAGAGGGATGGACAGAATTAATGCAAACCTAAAGTTCCCTTTGCCAGTAAGAGTCTAAAAAGCTGTTTCCATGTCATAAACTTGCAACAAGATCTTCAATATAAGAAGGGAATTTAGACTGAGTGGGATAGCATTCCCATAAACTATGTAAAAGACTTTTATAGTTTTATATCCTACAAATATACTCCAAGAGGTACTCAGGATGAAAGGAAATCTGACCAAATATCAAGGTAAGATTTTAATTTTACATATCCACAACTTTCTAACCTTGCTAATTAGTGGATGTGTGTTTTCAGTGGCCATTTTGCAAGTAGTAAATAATTATGTCCTATGACTAGTTCTTTATGCATTACTTCGATAAAAGATATTAAGGTTTTTAGAATAATGACTAAATTACACCATCAATGAACTCACAGTCCTATTGCATTTTTGATCATGACTAAAAGTTATAAACAAGAAGGATATAAATGGCACACAGTAATTTGAAAATTATACAATACCCCCTTCTCTATGTACTTCTGTCCAAGTTATTTTGAATCCTTTGGCTCCAAGGGCTCTGCTAGATGTGAGAAATCTATCAAGAGATAAGGAAAAAAAAATTGAAATCAAGTACTGTAGAATCCTCTTCTTCTAATAGCTACATATAGTAAAGTATCTGTATCTCAAAGTCCAGGGGTCTTGGACAATACTTTGAAATATTCAGGGGTTGAAGATACAAGGGCGAGTCAATAAGTAACCAGCCTAACTTATTTCCGGTTGAGATCCATCTCTTCTTTTTCGATGTAATTGCCCTCTATGTGTGATGCACTTAGATAATGGTGTACAAGTGCCATCAGCCCAGAACTGAAAAAGTCAGGGTTCTTACCATTGACCCACTCCTCAACTGCTGTCACGACTTCTTTGTCAGACCGGAAATGACTTCCACGGATATCCTTTTTCAAGTTTGGGAATAGGAAGAAGTCGCTAGGAGCTACATGTAGGTCAAGCAAATAGGCAGGATGTGGTATTAATTCATATCTGTTTCACTCTACAGCATCCATTGCAATTTTGCAAGTGTGGACTCTTGCATTTTCCTGTTACAGCAAAACACCTTTAGAGAGTTTACCTCGGCATTTTTCACAGATGGTGGTTCTCAGCTGGTTTAGCAATTTTCCATAGTACACTCCAGTTATTGTACTTCTCTTGGGTAAATAATAATGCCTTTTGTGTCCCAAAATACTGTGGCCATCATCTTGCCAGCAGATGATTGCGTCTTGAACTTCTTTGGCCTCGGGGACCCAGGCCCTATACCCACTGACGACTGAGCTTTATTCTCTGGCTTATAATAATGAACCCAAGTCTCATCTACAGTCACAAGACGCAAAAGAAAATCATCTTTTGATCTAATTAAACACTTCAACAAGGTGCTGCATACTGATGCTC
>NC_079166.1:50281336-50348836 GCF_947568905.1 Ostrea edulis | reverse complement strand
TAGGCGCGTTCTAAGAAGATTGGTATTTTTCTGGGCGGCGTAATGTAGTATTTTTTAAACAACTCCGACGATTATTATGGACTACCACACAAATGATTATCTAGACATATTGTATTGTTTATGTATTTTAAAATTATGTATAAAGTACAAGTATTTGCATATTTTTAACTAGTTAAAAATCATTTACATACCGCTATATAATTAATACTTTCAATATTCAACTAATCTATCGTTTATCGCGGTAAAATTGAATTACGAACCCGATTTAATATTGAAATATTCATATGTATACTGGCTGAAATATATTTCATAAAAGATTGAATATTGTTAACAGATAATTTAGATCATCATTCTTGACTCTTAAAATTGTTGATACAATGAATTATACCGGAATCCCACAATAACAGTTTTCGCGAGGCTCGTGCCACTAAGTAAACAGTCACACAGTGTCAGGTACTGGTAATTAGGAGACCATAATTGCATAGGTAAACAAGGGATCATTGCCCAGGGCTTTCAACAAATTTAAAAGTAGGAGGCTAAAATGAAAAAGTAGAAGGCGATCCAATGCTCGGCGCCCTTACGGCCGGGGGTCTGGGGGTAAATGACGCAAAATCCTGCATTCTGGCGGTTTCCTGGCACTTAAATGCAGCTTTGAAATTGTCATTTTTTTGCCTGAAATTTTTACTTTTGCCATGAATTTATTGTTTCATATGTGAAATTTTCTGTTCATGTAAAGACTTAAAAAATTCAACATTGCAAAGTACTAATTTTGATGCAAAATGAAAAATAAAGTGCATCAAGATAACTACATGTAATTATTTTTTGCAATGATGTATCAATTAATTTTTAAGTGTCTTTGCTTGAACAGAAACTTTCACTTTTATTTCTACATTTGTACTGAAAGTTTATAAGACTGAATTGTTTTGTAAGAAAGTTTCTACATGCAGAAAGTATTGTTGAAATGAACTAAACTGCAGGTTTTGCTCACCCCAATATTTTTTTAAATAAAACCCAAACAATCTTTATTACAAATTAATAAGTAACATTTAAATGACCTACAATTTTATTTTTCCACAAATTCAAGTTAACAGCTACAGATTTGTTGGTAACATAGCGAATTTGTGCTGAAAAATTCTACTTTCGTTTTTATTTAATACCACATGGGCATTTGCAAATTAAAAAGAATAGCAAGTCTGAAATCTTTCCTGATTAAATTCTGTTTTCGCTTTAAAATTGTTGATTGATATTATACTCGTATCACTTTCACTTCTGGCCTTTTTAAAGCCGAAACTGAACAGGGTATTTGTTCTCTTCATTCTGTCAATATCATTGATTTTTACGTTCAGGACTTGTTGTTATCTTTCGGAACTTCTCGTCTGTGTTGTCACGACTTGGGTAAATCCGAGGCTTTCCGGCTATTGCAATTGACGTATTATTTTCTACACCAACCGGTGCCGGTATTTACCTGAACTAAATTTAGCGCAAGTAAACACGTTTTTACATCCTGGTTGATACGGCCACGATTTCTGAGTCTACTAAAGTTTGGAAGATGTTTAAAGTTTTATAAAAGTTTTTTTCATTGCACATACATTTTTGTCACTAAAGTAGCCGGCACCTAATGTTACTATAGGTGGCGGAAATCCGCCGGCTACCGGCTACTTTTGAAAGCCCTGATTGCCCATAACAGATCAAGGGTTGCGTTTAAACCCCAAACAGGTATGGCTTGGATATTGAGCACCTCTTAATTATTAATTTCTCAAAATATTTTTTGAAACATAGGTAAAAACAGTAGAGCATTGACTTGAAATTGTTGACCGATTCTGACAAAAATTTGTACCGACTTATAAGCGGGTCAATGGCAAATTCCTATAAAATAACCTTAAAAAATACAACCGACTTATAGGCGGACCGACTTATAGGCGAGTATATACGGCAACTCCATATAGGGTCACGTCCGCATGACCTTTCGTTAAGCCAATCAAATTGACCCTGTCGATTTATACCAACGATAATTTTTCTCCCATGAACCTTTGCGTCATTATTTATGTTAGAGATGCAAAAAAAAAAAATAAAAAAAAAAAAAAAAAATGGCTCCGCGTTTGACAGACGACTGCACACCTGTCAAAACATGCGATTTAAACAACGTCTGTATTCTCTGCGGGTTTTCTTTCATTCAAACGCTAAAAAATCCCAATGGAGTTCACAATTCAAGGAAAATGGCTGCGATTGTTTGGTTTGAAAGAAAACATATCGCAGCTAGATGCGACGTCACAATGCACCGTTTACGTCGACTGGCGTTATATTCCTCGCGTTATTTAAGTAAACCATCTTGAAAACTATTCAATTCGTACCTGTCCCTATTCATACATAAATCTGAATTCACAATTAATTTAATTTGGGTATATTTCTTATCGTACGTTTTGTTGTTTGAATGAACGGAATAGATTAGGCATTATTGCGAAAGTTTAAAATTCATTATGCGAGAATATACAACTTCACAGTGTGGAATAAACTTCGTGGGAGAGAGATTACAGCAATTTGTTTACGAATTGCCAGGAACCGCCTAAATAGCCATCATTGTCTGTATGCAGGCGCAATCTGACTGGCTGATAGTTCTCATGAATATTCCAAGCGAAAGGTCATGCGGACGTGACCCTATATGGGGTTACGTCAGATCCTAGTGTAGCGATCTAAGTGAGCGGATCTCAGGATCTGGTTTTAATCAGATTGAAACATTAGCTAATTATGAAGAACCATGCGCAAGTACAACAGATGACATCCATGATAAATTTACCACATTTAGGGTAGTCTACACTTACAAGAATATTTTAGCGCTATTTCAATATTGTGGTTATTTGTATCCTGTGGGGATCTGGGTTAGAATAGGTCCTTGAGCAGTACCCCTTTGCTTGTCGAAAGAGGCGGTTCTTCGGATGAGACCGCAAAAACTGAGGTCCCATGTCACAGCAGGTGTGGCACGATAAAGATCCCTCCCTGTTCAATGACAATAAGCACCGAGCATAGGCCTAAATTTTGCAGCCCTTCACTGGCAGTGGTGATGTCTCCATACGAGTGAAATATTCTTGAGAGGGGCGTAAAACAATATTCAATCTCAATCAATCATCTTATAAAAAGGAAAATGGGATTGCCATTACAGATTTTAAACTATTTCATAAATGAAATGTACACGTTCAAACGACTAGAACTAATCTTTTTAAAATGATGTATGGACATTACTACCCCCCCCCCCCATCTCCATTCTGATTTTTTTGGTGGCGATAATTTCTCCAAAATATGTGGATTCTCTGTCTAACCATCCCAATTTTGATTTATGTAATCGTTTGACTTTCCCACTTTTTGTAAAATTTAGAGATTGGCCTTCTACCGGCTTTATTGTTACCTGTAGAAGGTCAATCTCTATAAAGCTGACAAGAAGTGGGAAAGGATTACATAAATCAAAATTTGCATGGGATAGACAAGGAATCCATGCATTTTGGAGGAGAAATTATCCCCGATAAAAAAGTCAGAAAAGGAGGGGGTAGTAGTGGCCATACTTCAGCTAGTGTTGACTTCTTCAATATCATCCTCTGTTGAAGAACGTTATTCACTTCCCGTGCATCATTCCTGACTGGTTTAAACTGATATTGTTGAACCACAAAATCGGGCAGTTCGTCAGAAAACAAAAATTAGTCCATATCCGTTAAATGCAGTAGATATTTCGTTGAACAAAACGGTAGGCCTACACTATTTTCATTGCGTTATTTACATCGATGGGTCGTTGAGACATCACAAACACACATAATTAAGAACGATAAGCGGGTAACAAATTCATTCTATGTACTGCAAGTTTACAGCTTTATTTCTTATCAATCCAAAGACAATAATTTTTTATTAAACGCTGTTAGACCTTCATTCATACCCATCTTTATGTTTTTAAAGTAAAATACCATTGTTAGAAATCATTTCATATGACCTTTAATCAGAAATGAGATTGACTGGTTACTTATTGACTCGCCCTCATATTAGAATTTGTCTTCCGATTTCATTTCAGTGACTTGACATTTCATTTCTTTTATCTATAAAACATTTCATTGTACAGTCAAAACTGCCATAGCGACCCACTGTATTAAGCGACTCACTGTCGTATGTGACCATAAAAATTTCCCCCCAAGACGTTACTCTATACATTGTACCTGTATTAAACGACCACCTGTCTGACGCGACCAACGACCATGATTTTTACAACCTTTTCGCGTATTTTCACGAAATTTTACCTCTATTTACGACTGTACATTTTTCGATTACACCGCGATTACTACTTTCGATTTTGGTTGAGCCGACTATTCTGGGAATTATCGCCCATAACACTTTCGTTTTCAAATGCATGACTATTCTGGGAATTATCGTCCCTAACACTTTCGTTTTATAACGCATAGTTTGGCGGTGATCTTGTTTAGTAGGCTCTCTGAATTAATTATTATACCCAATCTGTCAACATTCAGGGTCATGTGTGGTTAATTAATAAAACCAAAGTTGTTGTTTATTTAACAAAATCAAGGATCAGGGAATCATTCAATCAAGGCCAGTGTATTTGAAAATTGAAAGTGTGAATTTCAACAAACTTTAGCACATCTTACCTGGCGCAGGTACGCTAGATCGGAAATGAAAATCTACCACTTGTTATACCATTATGTGAAAAATTTGCCCGATAGCGATATAAATCAGGTAAATATTGTGCTTAGGACTGAAATTTTAAACGGAGTATTCACAGTTTTTCTGCATGAGATACTCGAGGTTTCTAGAATAATGGCCGGAACTAGTGGCTCACTTCAACATGTCCCGAGTACATGTATTTGATACGTCCGAGTTCAAGAAAGTTGCCTGCATTAGTTCAAAGCTTAAAAGATTTACTGTGCATGTACAATAGATATTGTGATTTATTTAATGTTTCTGAAATTGAATAACATTTTTCCAGCATGTATTGTATAAAAGGAGACACAACACTTCATCATTTGCTTTCTTACCACAAGCATTGCATTTTTTAGTTACAGCTAGTGTACAAGTAGGCTATACATAAATACTCTTTACAACAAAGTGTTTATAAGTTTTAGAAAATTTACATGCAGTTCATAAATGAGATTTAAATCTCATGTAAATGTGTAATATGAAATGCATGTTTATCATTCTTAAACAGATTAAAATGTAATGAATAATGAATTATTATACAACACATTGCATTCTAGATTTTTAACTACAGTGTATTATTAATTTTATTTTACAACTATTTAAACTGTACTTGATATTCTTAATGATAAATTCAAAACACATGTAGTCATTTTCTCCATTGTACAAATTATTTGCAAAATTTTATCCATTAACTGCGGAAAATAGGCAACCTGTATTAAGAGACCACCTGTCATATGTGACCTTTTTGGCCATTCTCCGTTGGACGGTCTCTTAATACAGGTTTGACTGTATATAACTGTGCAGATTTTGTGCTTTCCATATTGACTTCCAAGCTTGAATCAGGGATGCATTATTGCATTGTTACAGTAGTTAACGACTCTACCATGTAAGAAATGAAAAAGTCGGATTTTTAAATAAGAGGCCCATGGGCCATATCATCCACCTGAGTCACCTTGGCCTTGCTGTGGTTCAGCTGTTGTGATCTTCAAAGATTTTTTTTTTCAATCTTGAAAAATTCCAAAGAGTTCTAACATAACAGAACATGAATTCACACAGCATGGGGAAGCCTCAACACTAATATGACTAGCATGACCTTGTTGCTCTGGGAAAGGTCAAGGACACACAGATGATGGTATGAAATGAAAGGTCTTGTCATAAGATATTTACATACTAGTATCAAAGGCCTGAAGGGACTGAGAGTCGACTCACACTTCATTGTCAAGAATGGAAAAGGTAATTTTCAAGGAAAAAGATAATAATTAAGGATGAAGGATATTGTGTGTGTGTGTACTTCTTTTAGCAGGATTTATAGATCTCTATTTTAGTGCCTGTGTAAAGTGACTAAAGTCACCTAAGTCATGACCTCTGAATTGATATCATACATATTTTGAATAGAAAAGCCTTAAAGTAGGTCATGATGCAACAATCTACATGTATCTGACATGTGAACTGATTATGTATTTCTTTGAGAAGGAGGTTGTGACAAAACGTCATTGCAATATCTGTTTCATGAGAAAAAATTTAGAAAACTATTTGACTTATTGTTCAAAAGTTATTAGCAAGGTTAAAGTTTTCAAAAAGTAGGTCAAACTCCAAGGTCAAGGTCACGGTGTCAAAAATGTTGGTACCCACGGAAAGGGCTTGTCACAAGGAATACTCATGTGAAATATCAAAGCTCTATCTCTTACTGTTCAAAAGTTATTATCAAGGTTAAAGTTTTCTAAAATTAGATCAACCAAGGTCAAGGTCACGGGGTCAAAAATGTTGGTACCCATGGAAAGGTCTTGTCACAAGGAATACTCATGTGAAATATCAAAGCTCTATCACTTACTGTTCAAAAGTTATTAGCAAGGTTAAAGTTTCAGATAGAATGACGGAATTACAAAATGACAGACAGGACAAAAACAATATGCCCCCCGATCTTCGATCTCAGGGGCATAAAAAGTGCAGTAAACTGAACTAACAGACAAATGGGTGGATCGCAAACCTAAAGTCCCTTTCGACTACGCCGGTAGGGGACTAAAAAACTACATGTGAAGTATGAAATCAATGGAACAAAAATTGTGGCCAGTAAAGTGTCAACAAGTTTTTTGCAAGAAGTTCTGTAATGACCTTGACGTTTGGACCCCAAAATCAATAGGGTTCAGTATTCTTCCTCTCTTGATAACAAAGCTACATGTGAAGTATGAAATCAATGGAATAAAGAATGTGGCCTGTAGAGTGTCTACAAGCTCAGTGTTACACACTCACCCACACACAAATAGGCCCATTGTGAGGGGATTATTAATTACAAAACAAAGAAAATCAGGTACATATGTATTTCATTTTCTATTATTTCAACATTGGCTCTTTCTCAGTGACCGTAATTTGTTACTTGATGCCATCGTTGTTATCTGTATCCACAAAGCTCGGGAGAAACAATTTACTGCCATTCAAAGTTATTTTGTGATGTCAGTTTAGATGCACCATCAAATTAATCATTCTTTAATATTTACCATTTAGAAGTTATGACCAATGTCAATTTTTTAAAAGTAGGTCAAATGTCAAGGTCAAAAGCTTTAGTACCCATGGAAATGTCTTGTCACAAGGAATACTCATGTGAAATATCAAAGCTCTAGCACTTACTGTTCAAAAATTATTAGCAAGGTTAAAGTTTCAGATAGGATGACAGAATTTCAGAATTACAGACAGGACAAAAACAATATGCCCCCCCCCCCCCCCCATCTTCAATCTCGGGGGGGGGGGGCATAAAAATCATGGTATGAAATGTAAGATTTTGCCATAAGGAATTTCTATATAAAATATGAAAGTACAAGCTGTGATGCTGTCAATTACAATTCTAAAATGAAGCCACAGTGACCCTCTTTTGGGTCATGACACACCTTCCACCAGGAATCCGATGCATCAACTGACCAACTTTGATGGTCCTAAGTCTCACAGATATGATCCGGACACAATTTGTATATGTTTAGCCAGAAGATTTTAAGGTAGATCTATACTCGGCCTTAAATGGACACAATCATGAAAAAATTGCCTTTAAAAGAAGATCGGTAAAGTTGGCTACTAGTAACCAGCTACTAGTAACTGGCTACTTAAAAAGAGAAAAGTTGGCTACTAGTAGCCAGCTACTTGAACCAGGAAAAGTTAGCTACTAGTAGCCAGTTACTAGTAGCCAGCTACTAAAAGTAAGAAAAGTTAGCTACTCGTAGCCAGCTACTACAAAATATAAAAGTTATAATTACTGATAGCCAGCTACCAGATAAAGGTTAATGAGTTTGAAAATTACTATCTATCAGATTTATTTCTAAAGAGGACGAGGAGTCGTATGAAATTTCATGCTCAATTATCCCCAATTACATAACGTTGCATTTATCTTTTAAAAGATAGATATATATTCCAGTAATAGATAAACATTGAAAAATATATATGTTAACATGCTATTTTCATTGTTATTGCTTCTCAAAAGTAAGTACCCCATCCACATATAATCAGCATTTAATGAAAATGTACTCAGCCTTCTTATTTTTTTTTCCAAACAAATGGGTTGTAATAAGCAACATAGACTATATACCCATTATTTAATGATATGTAATCATTTATTTTAATAAGTGTGAATAGCTATATTTTCATAGTGTACATTTTGTGAGCCCATGCAAACATGTTAAAAGAAATGCTGTTGAAAATGCCATTTGATGTCAATATTGGTCTTTTCCCACAATTTTTATGGACTAAACCTTGAATAAATTGTTTTTAATTTACAGATTATTATCTCAGAAAAAGGATTTGTGTAAGAAAATCATATGTTGACGTATCATTTTATAAGCTATAAGCTTTACAAGTACCCCCCCCCCCCAAAAAAAAATCTTGAATTACACATTATCATATTTTCATACCACATGTGAAATTTGAGTATATTTACAACCTTGGATAATAATTTGAACTATGTTAAACTATAAGTATTATAAGATACATGTGGTTTGCAATTAGATTTTACACTTTATCTGAAAAAAAAAATCATTCTAGAAGAGGCTATTCACAATGTGAATGTAAAACGAAAGTAACAAACTGAATTTTGATAGTTTTGCTTATATGATTAATGCATGTGTGTAATGTGTGCTACGGTATATCTTTAATCCTGAGACTAAGTTTTATATGAATATCTACTGGTCATGAAATCATGTACATGTACACCACTTACGCCGATCTATGTAGATGCAATCTCAATAAGGAACTAATCGCATTATACAGATGCCGCCCCAATAATTTTGAAAAAAAGGAGAGGGGATAAGGAAAAAATCACAAATTTATGACGGTCGGTAAAATAAAACAATTCATTTGCAGTCGTTCATTGAAGCTTGCGTCAATATTTGCAACATTGGAGCAGCGAACACAACTACGATATCTGTGGTCACTGGAGCAGCAAAGTGTGAATTCTTATTTTTACATAAGTTTACCATGTATTTGTTCATGATAATTTGGATTCAACAGCTGCGTAGTTTTGAATTAGCATTACGCTCAAGAATTTTTTACTCATATGGAGACGTCACCATTGCCGGTGAAGGGTTGCAAAACTTAGGCCTATGCTTGATGCCGACGACCTTTGAGTAGGAATCTTTAGCGTGCCACACCAGCTGTGACACAGGGTCTCGGAATTGTGGTCTCATCCGAAGGACTGTCCCATTTAGTCGCCTCTTACGACAAGCATGGGGTACTGAGGACCTATTTTAACCTGGATCCTCACAAAAGAAATAATATTATTATGATGCTGGTGGAAATATGAATTAGTCCCCCTTTCCCATCCGTCTCCCCAACTTTCTCATGCCCGCGTAATTCCATATGTTGAACATGGATCATTGTAAAACTTTTGCATACATGAATAGTCAATGCATGTACCTCATGGATGCCCGAGTGGAGGTCATCCGCCAAAATGTTGTCTGTTCTCCAACCGATTTTATTCTAAAGCTTGAATCATTTTTAGCCCCCCCCCCCCCTTCCCTTTTTTTAAATACAAAATTTGACCGCAGCACATAAGAACGCCTTGGTAGGAATCAATATCGAACATTCATATCTTCATGAAAAAATCAAACCGATATCTTTAAAATACCACATTTCGGAAAACGGACGCGTGATTCCACAATTTACATTTGATTGTGACGTAGGCCAAGTATAGGTCTACTTTAAAATGAGAATATTTTACTCACTCTAACTCAAATGTATCATTGTTGGATAAAAAAGGTTCTCCATTGAGCTGACCGCATTTTTCTTCTGGTGCCTCCACATATACAGTATGAAATCTGTTTCTTGCATTTCCTCGATACAGTCTTAATACAGCATTCTGACAGCCATAGTTAGATGTGGTTTTATCATCACTTGACACTGTAAGAATAACAAAGTTGACTAAAATTATATCAAATGATATTGATATTGCTTAAGCATTAGAGGCCCATGGGCCACATCACCTTGGCCCTGCTGTTGTTCAGCTGTTGTGATTTTTAAAAAAAATCCTTTTATCAATTCCAATTTGGGAATAAATCCCATGAAAAATATTGACCCCATATTGTGGTCCCAACCTAGCCCAAAAGGATCATGAGATAACTGAAAATAAATTCACATAAATGGAGATGCCTCAACACCAATATGACTATTTTAATTATATTGGTGTTGAGGCATCTCCATTGCTGGATAAGACCTAGGTCACAAGGTAATAGATCATTGTATGAAATGAAAGATCTTGCTATAAGAAATCTATATACAAAATATGAAAGCTCAGTTTTAAATAATTTAAGTTCAGAAGATATTGGTTAAGTCAGATTTTTAAAAAGTAGACCAAACTCAAAGGTTAAGGACACAAGGTCAAACACCTAGGTTTAACAAGGTCTTGCCATAAAGAATCTATAGACAAAATATAAAAGCTCTACCTTAAATATTTCACGAGATACTGATTAGGTCAGAATTTTTTAACAAGGGTTGTCAAATGACAACATAGCTTGCCAAGAAGCATGACTCTACTTAACCTATTGTTCAGAAGGTTAAAGTTTTTGAAAAATAGGTCAAAGTCCAAGATTACTAGGTCAAAAGTTTTGATTCCATATCAAAGGCCTGGTCACGAGGGATCTAAATATGAAATATCAAATCCCTATTCCCTTGGTTCAAAAGATAAAGCCAAGGTCTAGAAAAGTAGGTCAAACTCCAAGGTCAACAGTTCTGGTAACAAAAGAAATGTCTTCCAATGAGGCATCTATATTTGAAACATTAAAGCCGTATCACTCTCAGTTCAAAAGATATAACCAAAGTTAAAGTTTTTGAACAGTAGGTCAAAGTTCAAGGCAAAGGTCATTAGGTCAAATGTCTTCTACCAAAACAAAGGTCTCTTCATGAGGCATCTATATGTAAAATATCAAAGCACTATCCCTAATGGTTCAAAAGATATAGCCCAGGCTAAAGTTTTTAAAAAGTAGGTCAAAGTCCAAGGTCATAAGGTCAAACATCTTGATACCACAACAAAGGTCTCTTCATGAGGCATCTAGATGTGAAATATCAAAACCCTATCCCCCTTGGTTCAAAATATATAGCTCAGGTTAAAGTTTTTGAAAAGTAGGTCAAAGTACAAGGTCAATCAAGGTCACTAGTTGAAAAGTCTTGGTACCAAAACAAGGGTCTCTTCATGAGAAATTAATATGTGAAATATCAAAACCCTATCCCCCTTGGTTAAAAGATATAGCCCAGGTTAAAGTTTTTTCCTTAAAGTGTGATACCAACGTCTACACCAGGGTCATGACAATATCTCTCTGAACAGTTGTCCCGGCAAGTGAAAAAGTAGGTCAAGGTTACAAGATCAAACACAATTGTATAAAAAAAAATATATATTCAAAACATGAAAACCCTAACTTAAATTGTTCCAAAGATATTTAACAGGTAATGTTTTCTTTAAAACATGTCAAACTCTAAGGTCACAAGGTCAAAGTATGAAATGAAAGGTCTTGCCATAAGAAATTTATATGCAAAATATGAGATCAAACTTTTAAGGAAATATTGAATAGGTCAGATTTTAAAAAGTATGTCAACTACAAGGTAAAGATCAAACTTCACCGAATAACAAGGTCTTGCACTAAAGAATCTATATACAAAATATGAAAGCCCAACTATAAATAGTTCAGGAGATAATGAATAGGTCAAACTCAAAGATCAAAAGATCAAACACCATGGTGTCACAAGGTCTAGGTCAAACTCTCGAGTTAAAGGTCACAAGGTCATGATATGAAATGAAAGGTCTTGTCATAATGAATATAGATAAAAAATATGAAAGATCTACCTTAAAACGTTCAGGACATATTGAACATGTCAGATTTTCGTTAAAAGCAGCTACAACTTTTAGGTAAAGGTCACAAGATCACACACCACTGCATCACATGAAATGTCTTGCCATAAAGAATATATAAACAAAATATGAAAGCCCTAGCTTGAATAATTCAAGAGATATTTTTAAAGATTTTTCCTATCTATCAGCATACAAATCTTTGATCCCCTATTGTTGCCCACCCCACCCCCAGAGACTTTGATTTGTCAACTTTCTGTCGGGAAGCTTTCCTGTGTATTTCAACTTTTCTGGCCCAGTGGTTTTTGAGAAGATTTTTAAAGATTGTCCCAATATATTCTCATGTAAAACTTTAATCCCCTGTTCTGGCCCCAACCTACCCCGGGGTACCATAATTTGAACAAACTTGAATCTGCACTATGTCAGGAAGCTTTCATGAAAATTACTTTTTTGGTCCAGTGGTACTTGAGAAGAAGATTTTTAAATGACCCCGCCCTATTTTTGCATTTTCTCCCTTTTCAAGGGGGCATGTTCCTTCATTTGAACAAACTTGAATCCCCTTTCCCAAAGGATGCTTTATGCAAGTCTGATTGAATTGTCCCAGTGGTTATGAAGAAGAAGTCGAATGTATCAAAAGTTGATGGACGAACAGACAGATGACAAACAAAATGTAATCAGAAAAACTGACTTGAGCTTTCGGCTCGGGTTAGCTAAAAAACAAACATGTAAATAATTACCTTTAATTGTGCTCAAATTTCATTAAACCAGATTTGTATAAGCAAAATACATGCATTTAAACTGACATTGTATATTTTCTATGCAAGTAACAATCACATAATTTTAAATATTTACATAACAATATAATTCTTTCTTTGGGGTGAGCACAGCCAGAGTATACTTTTATATAGATTTATCCATAACAGGAATGTAGAATCAGAAAATCCTAAGTTATCTGGACATGTATTAAGACAGTTGTGATGTAGAGAAGATTTTTGAAAATTAGTCAATTTTTGACAGTTTTTGCCATGCCCCTAAGGCCCTTGGGGGTGCAGGAGTCCTGAAATTTACAATTCATGTAGAAATATCACTGGCATTAGGTGAGGTGCCACTGAACTTTTTTTGTACAAGTAGTAAAAGTTTCATATTAATACATATTAGAAACACACATCAGGGACATGGGTCTGAGTACTGTATACACCCCTCCCCTTCCGAAATATGAAATTTGTAAAAATTTCATTTTTTATGCCTTAATGTAAAACCAGTCAAAATATACAATGTAAATAACATCTGCATTCCCTGCAGGTTTTGTTTTATTCAGCCTGTTAAAAATACCGATGGAGAGGAAACTATTAAAAAAAATCTTTGACAGAAAATTCAAATTGACCGACAAAAGTTGATTAGCAGCACTCTAAACCTTGACATCATTGAAAGTACCAATACAGATGTGTGCAAGAAATGTTTAGGCGAGAACAAAAGATTAAAGAATCCTTAGAGCTAAAAGATAACTACTGTAAATTCCGTATTTTACGCGAGTATGTGGCAAAACAACTCCTTTATGTCAAATCGTGTGAACATGAATTTATGAGTTGTCTGTTAATCAAGAATTCTTAGATGTATTTTAGCCATAGTTAAATAAAAGCAAGAAATTTTATTTCGCGAGTGATATCTGTCGCTAAATTATGCGATAATAAATTTCTCGCGTATATTTAGGAATCTACAGTATTCAAATCGTACCCATTACTATTCATACATGAATCGTAATTGACAATTTATTAAATTTGATTTAATATTTATCCTGTGCTTTTGTTGTTTGTGTGAATTGAATGAATTAGGCATTATTGTGAAAGTTTTGACAATCCTTATGCGTGTCAGAGCTCCAGCTATTAGGTGTGTATCAGCATAAATACTCATTAAATTTGACCAAATACGCATTTAAGTTGAAAATCATGCGTACAATTACGCATTAGCGAATATAAATACGCTATACACTCCCAAAGTAAATATACCAAAGTTGTAAATTCTAAATTCCATGATAAATAAAGAAAATCTTGAAAAAAGTGTGGATTATATTCGGCAAAATACGGCAACTGATTTTGGAAATAGTCAAAAGAAAGTTTAGGGTTGGGGGTACATGTAAAAACTACGGACGGTCGGGTAACCGGAACCACACATATTTTTTTATTTGGCCTAATCACTATCAAAATTTTGGCTCCACCCTGAAACTAAATCGCTTACTCCCTGGGATCATGGAATTTAGAATTTACAACTTTGGTAAAGGACTACCTATTCCTTCTAAATATCTCTTTAGTTACAATTTAGTATCAATAGCATTAAAGAAGATAGTATCTAAATGTTTTACACATATACACTAAATATATACAATGTACCAAATTTGACTCAGTCTTGGAGTCAGAACCTCTACCCATGGGATCAGGAAAGCAATTTTGATAGATGTTATTTAAATGTTTTACATTAAAACACTATATAGTAAGTTTGGCCCCACCCTGGAGTCAGAACCCCAACCCCGAGCATCATGAAATTTACAATTTGGTAGAGGCCTTCCTGCTCTACATCACAATGCATTTAGTTTTTCTTAAAATATACAGTTGTAGAGAAGATTTTTGAAAATAGGTAAATGTTTGGCAGATTTTGTCCCACTGAGACTAAGGCCCTTGTAATAATTGTGTTCGTAATATAGACTGGCCTCAGGCACTAAGAAGGGCCAATCTGAAACACCAATACCCAACACGTGTTCTCAGCTTTTATTCCAACTCCAAAATGAGGCTGCAGTAGCTAATTAATTACAGTCAAGGGGGAGTAACTCTAAATATAACATCTCCCTTCTTAACACAATTATAATGATACAACATGTTAACAAAGTAATGGTTATCAGAATAAAGTATTATACAAAACAGTGGTGGATATGTTTCGGTTTGCTGATTCTACCACTTCTAGTGACATATAGGAGCTGTGTTATCGGAGTTGACTGCCATGGATTTCTCTGGGGGTTGTGCATTATCCATAGCTGGGGTGTGGGGTGCAGGAGTGGGCAATGGCATGGGGTCCTCAGCATTCAGGATTAACTCGGGTTCAGACAGGTTTTGGGATTTCTCATTTGATTTAATAATGTGACGTCTATTGCGCCTGAAACTAGTACCAGTTTGGGGTTTTACAAGATAGCTACGGTCATTCACGCGACTTATTATGTGGCCAGGTTTCCATAACTTGGAATCCTGCTGAAATCGAATATTTTCACCTTCAGTTAATGGCAACAACTCATGGCTTGACCTATTGTAAGTCTTTGAGGTCTTATCCTTACTGTTCTGCATATTTACAGCAACCTTATGATGGTCTAGAACCTTTGGGGCAAGCTGGGAGGGCAGTACAGGTAATATTGACCTGAGCTGTCGACCTTGCAATAACTCAGCAGGGGAGTAACCTAAGTTGTCGATAGGTGTGTTTCGATATTCCAAGATCCCTAGGTGGGGGTCGCTTTTGTTACCCTTAAACTTCTGAAATATTCTTTTGATAGTTTGGACAGTTCTTTCGGCTAGTCCATTTGATTGAGGGTTTTTTGGACTGGCAGTATCATGGTTAAACCCATAATCTGAAGCAAAGTTGGTGAATTCCGAGGAGCTGTATTGGGGCCCGTTGTCATACACTACTTTTTCGGGTATGCCAAATCTTGAGAAGATTGACTTCATTTGCTTTACAATGGATTTACTAGTGGTTGTATTAAGGTGGGTCACCTCAAAGTAACGGCTGTAGTAATCTACTACAATCAAATAATCCTTCTCGTCCCATTGGAACAAGTCTGTGGCAACTACTTGCCAAGGGTAGTCAGGTGTTGGGTGGGGGTTAAGGGGTTCTTTGGGGTTTGAATTTCTATAAGACAAACACTGCGGGCAACTAGATACAAGTTTTTGTACATCAGTATGGAGACCGGGCCAAAATAGGGCAGTACGAGCTCTACGGAGGGTCTTCTCGATGCCTGCATGACCTATGTGGAGGCTGTCTAGTATTTGGTTACAGAGTGACCTTGGGATAAGAATCTTATGACCTTTTAGCACAAGTCCATCTATGTAGGACAATTCATCTCTGTAGTTCTAAAATTCTATAAGAGAGGAGTCACACGACTTCCTTTCAGTAGGCCAGCCATTCAGAATGGTCTTCATTAAGGTTTGGAGGTCCAGGTCATTTGCAGTTGCGATGCGAATATCATCTAACCTACGGCTTGTGATGGGTACCCTACTAATGATGCTATGAACATGAGGGTCCATGCCCTTTGAGTACTGTGGGTAACTGTTTGGCAAATGTTTGCGAGACAGCATGTCGGCCAATGGAATCTTAGTGCCTGGTATATAGATGACATCAAGGTCATAATTGCCTAGTTGTAACAACATCCTTTGGAGACGGGGAGGGGCAGCATGAAGGGGTTTCTTAAAGATTGGAACAAGTGGCTTATGATCTGATTGGACAGTGATATTGCGACCATAAATATAATGGTGAAAGCGCTTGCATCCGAAAACAATTGCAAAGAGCTCCTTCTCTATTTGGGCGTAATCACATTCGCTAGGAGTCAAAGATTTTGAGGCATATGCAATAAGCTTGCCTTCCTGTATTAGGGCTGCACCAAGGCCATGTTTTGAAGTATCAACTTTGAGTACTATTGGCTTAGATGGGTCAAAATATCTAAGAATTGGACCAGGGCTAGCGGTTAAAATGCTTTTGACCTCATCAAATGCTCTTTTCTGGGGTTCGTCCCATGCAAACTGTGTATTTTGTGCGAGAAGTTTACGCATGGGGCTGGTAATGTTGGACAAATTAGGGGCAAACATAGATAAGTAGGTCATCATTCCGAGAACAGTCTGGAGCTCGGCTTTGCTGGAAGGGGGTGGCATGTCTCGAATAGCAGCCACCTTTTCCGGGTCAGGTTCAATTCCACTCAAGGTAAGAATGTGACCGAAATATTTGACCTTGTCAACTGCTACATGCAGCTTATCTTTGTTGAATTTGAGACCTGTTTGTCTTGCTTTTGTCAAGACCTTATGAAGAGCTTGATCATGCTCTGCTCAGGTTTGACCATAGACAAGTATGTCATCAACAAGGGCAATGACACCAGATATACCCTCAAAACATTCGTCGACCTTTCTTTGAAATTCATCCTGTGATGATTTCAACCCAAATGGTAGTCTCAAGTATTTATACCTCCCAAATGGGGTATTAAAATTGGTTAAATATGATGATTCCGTGGATAAGGGAATTGTCCAATAACCGCAACGAAGGTCAAGCTTGGTGAATACTTCTGCACCTGTAAGTTCTGGGAGAGCATCTTCTAAGGTTCTCATGGGGTAGTGGGGTCTTTGTATTGCTTTGTTAAGGTCCCTGGGGTCTAAACATACCCTGAGCTTACTACAAGTCTCAACTACAACGAGCGAGTTTACCCACTGGGTTGGCTTTGTGACTTTTGCTATTATGCCCTCTGACTCCATACGTGTCAGTTCCTGTGAAAGTTTCTCGTGAAGGGCAAGGGGTACCTTACGTGGGGGGTGAATTACTGGGGCTACTGAAGGATCAATTTGGATGGTGCATTCCCCCGGAAATTTCCCAATTCCTTCAAATATGTCTCCATACTCTGACAAAACTTTGTCTTTGGAGAGGATCCCTGTAGAGGGGGTGTGGTCCCGCTTAGGGCTAGGGGTCCCAGTGCTGTGGATAGAGTTGTGTTTTGAGAGGGGTTCCGGGGCAGGTCCTTTATCCTGGGGTGTGGCCCTGTGATTGCTGGTGGGTACTTGACTAGTGGTGTTACATGCATAAACAAGTTTGATCAACTTAAATGTTAAACAATCTTTCAGACCTAATATAGCAGCTGAACATGTGTCAATAACATGAAACTTGACAAACATAGACTTCTCTTTGTAAGTACATTTCAAAGTACAACAACCTAACGAGCTAATTGGCTGACTATTGTAGGCAGTAAGATTGGCACTACTAGGTATGATCTCTACATTCTGATCTTCTGAAAGCTTAAGTGCATCAAACACTCTCTTAGGCATGATATTGACCTGAGATCCAGTATCGATCTTAAATCTGACAGACTTTGGTATTGTACCAGTGTGAACTGTCAATATACAAAATGCTTGGTCATTTGAACAAGTGATTTCTGGCACATATGAAATGCTATCAATAACAAATTCATCTGAACTACTCGAATCTACAGATTTCTCATAATGTGTGTACATCTCATCATTGACATTAAGAGAATATATAGATTTACAAACTTTCACAAAATGATTATATTTTTTGCACTTTGTACACTGCTTTCCTTTCGCTGGGCAGCAATCTTGTTGGCTGTGGTCGTAACTGCAATTTTTGCACTGACCAGTAGGGTTAGGATACCTCGTAGATCTGTGTGGATCTCTGCCAGATGCGCCCTTCGTCTGAGGTCTGTCGCGATTGTTATCGGGCAGGAATGGAGGTTTTCTGGGTTGACGTTTCGCGTTTCCTTGGCGATATGCTTGTCTCCCGCGATTACTGCCAGACTGTGCACAATGTAATTTGCTCTTCATCTGTATTTCGTCGACCGCACCTTTCATGGTCTTCAACTGTATCTGGCTGTATTCGTATGTTTGTAGAATTTGGACGGCTTTGTCTAGCGTCAGGTCTGATCCTGCGTTGATGAGTTTTTCGTGTGCTTTCTCCTCCAACACACCGAAAACTAGACGATCTCTGATCATTTCTTCCGGATCAGTATAATTGCAGTCTTTGACAAGTGTCTTTAACCTTGTTAGAAATTGTTCAACTGTGTCGTTTCCTTGACTGGTTAAATTTAAATTTGTACCTGGCAAAAATGGGGTTGAGTTTTGGCTGCACGTGCTTCTGAAATCTCTCGTAATGGGGAACCAATTTCTTCTTATCTGTCTCACTCATATCTGTCCAGGTATCTGCAATTTCTCGTCCTTGTTCGCCAACCCATAATAATAGGCATGTGACTTTAATAGGCTCGTCTTTGGCCGCTAACGGTCCCTTGAACATAAGCTCGACTGTAGACTGGAATTTCCGCCATGTTTCTGGGAGATTTGAGCTATCCCAGTCCATTCTGGGGATCGGAAGTCCGGTTAGATCCGACATCTTCCTCTGTAACCGTGTTTTCTAGGGTTCGATGATGATCTGACACCATGTAATAATTGTGTTCGTAATATGGACTGGCCTCAGGCATTAAGAAGGGCCAATCTGAAACGCCAATACCCAACACGTGTTCTCAGCTTCACAGCTTTTATTCCAACTCCAAAATGAGGCTGCAGTAGCTAATCAATTACAGTCAAGGGGGAGTAACTCTAAATATAACAGCCCTGAGATGCATGAGTCTTGCAATTTTAAATTTATGTCCCCCTTGACCCAAAGATGCTTCATACCAAATTTGAAAAGAATCAGAATGGTAGTTATCAAGAAAAAGTTAAAATTGTTCAATTGTTAACATATTTAATCACTGACCATTTTGGTCCTACCCTAATGCCAAAACCCCTATTCCTCAGGGATCATCAAATTTACAATGTTGGCAAGGCCTACCTGCTCTTTACAAATATCTATTTAGTTTCAAGTTTGTATCAATAGCACTGAAGTTATTTATTAATAAATGTTTTACACATAAACACTATATTTACCAAATTTGGCCCCGCCCTGGAGTCAGAACCTTTACCCCAGGGATCATGAAATTGACATTTTGTTAGAGGTGTTCCTGCTCTACATCACTAAGCATTTAGTTTGTCTTATAGATGTCCAGTTGTAGAGAAGATTTTTGAAAATTGGTTAAGTTTTGGCAGTTTTACCTCGCCCCGAAGGACCAAGGGGTGCAGGAGTCCTGAAATTTACAATTTATGTCCCCATTGTCCCAAAGATTTAAAAACAGAATTGAAATGGTAGTTATAAAGATGAAGATAAAAATGTTGAAGTGTTAACGTATGACAAAATATACTAAAATTTCATATTTCACCACGGTGGTGTTAATACTGCATCAAGATTCCCCATGTACCTGTGACAAGAAAACAAAGAATTTACCTGTTCCCTCAGTATGAAAAACAAAGAAATACACCAGAATGTCATTGAAAGGAGAGCTTGCTTTGATTGTCCATCGGCAGTAAGTTCTGCTTTTGTATTTCTCTGGGAAACCTGGACTTGCAATTATTCCTCCAGAACCATGACTGATTATTTGACCTCCACAATCTGCAACCAAAGTATAGTCAAATTGTTATTACTGCATATATCTAACAAGAGGCCTATATACCTTAAAACTGTTAGTATCACAAAACAAATGTTGTATCCAACTCTCTGATCTGGATGTTGTCAGGGTTTTTTGTTTTATCAAAAGCAGGGATTGTAATGATCTAATGTAAATGCCTTGACAAATATTCATGAATTTGTTTATCATTGGTCTTTACCTTATGATACAGTCAAACCTGTATTATGAGCAGTCACTCATGGGATTCAGTAAAAGTGACCTTTATAGACAAGCGACCTCTTAATAGAGGTCCACTTTATCAAACGAAACTTAAAGACTGAGGAAATAAGCACCGCCTTCAATTTTACCTCATCTGTAAACCCCTGTCAATCAGAAGAAATTTAGCTTCAGATTGGATGCTAGAAATTGATGGACATTTAGTTACTAATCTGTGTGTATACATTGTCCACCTCATCTCTCGATCGAGGCGTCCGTGAAATCTTTTGATGTTTACCGCGTAGTATGCCAGCTCGATAGAGAAAGTTTTGATAGGAAAATTATGGCTTTATATTACATCTATAGTCACAAAATATAATGTATTGAGTAGAAAATCTTACATATAATTACATCAATTATAATAAATTATGATGGGTTGTGTTTAGGAAGAGGTGCGATAGATAATTATGGAAGGTTAAAGAACATAATTTACATGGACATGGATTTTATGTTCAAGAGACTCTACCGACTCTCATTGGAAATGTTGTGTTTATATATTATTATCAAAATTTTGATTATGAGTAAATACGTCATTAAAATTCCGTTTATATGCAGTTGAAATTTTATCAGCGTCATTTTATGACGAAACATGGCAACAAAAGTAACTGCAACTCTATCAGAAGAGAAATTATCCGCTGTAAGGGCCCTTTTTTCATACAATGGCTGGGATTGGGATGCCGAGGAAGAAGAAGTTATATCTGAGGAAGTACCCTCTTCGCCTGGACCAGCTATTGAGGGAAATGCCAGAAGAGCTGAATGTCCCGTCCCGACTGTTGGTGTAGGCCGTGCGTTATGGACAAGTCGCACAGACAACTTTGGTGGCCAGAAAATCCCGGTGTGAACAGAAAAAAACTTTATAAGAAATTCTGGACTATGTTGAGTCATCGTGGGGTGTGGGATGATGATCGTTATATCGCCAGGAAATCCGCCGCAGTACGAAGGGATTCTCGTAGGAATCTGTATGTTTGGCAGACGCACGGATACAAAAGAGACATCATGCCTGATTGTGTTATTCGTTAAGTCCGAGCATGGTATCCAAACCTTGAAAGACAGCCTTATGTGGGACATTTGTGGCAGTAAAGAACAGACTAGCTGTAGATAGTTTACTTTATTTCATTAAAAAAAATATTAGAAAATACAAAAAAAAAAACCCACAAAAAAGTGGCTCTACATAAGGGAGGCCTCCACGTGGCTAGAGCTGGATACATTGTCTTTAATATAGCATTGACCAACTATCATTCAAATGCTATATAAATGATAATGGCTAACGTCCCTACTCAAAAGTCTACTACTACTACTACTACTACCCTTTTAATATATACTATTTACATAGGAAACAAATTAATATACTTTCGTATGTAAAAAAAACCTTACATAGACATCTCTCTCTTTCTCTCCACAAACAATTTAATTCAGTTTATTCAGTCAAAACAACTATATATTGCTACATGAGATACGATTTATAAATTTATAAGTACCCATATAGTCTCACAAAGTGTGTCACATTGGACTTGCACGTACAGATACCCCCCGACACCCATACACACACCCCTGCACTTGATTGTTATAAAAACAAGTGCACAATCATAGATCCCAATTCTTGATTGCTATAAAAACAATATACAAAACCCTGGTGATGATACAGTGAATACCAGCATCCACGAGAAGATCAAGATTGTGAAGGACATTTACAGAGAAAGAAAAGAACGCGTGAATAATTCAGATCTCATAAGCAGAGCCCTGGATGCGTTTATTTGTAGTGAAGGATGCGAGTCTACACATGCGACATCAGCTCCTCATAGTTCCGATGACGACAACGATCCGAATTATTTCATAGCTACTGGATGTTCCCTGGTAAAACTATTGGACTCTGTGTATCGGCATGGCGAAAAGTACAGAGAGACTAGCATGCCGCCATGATAGGACTCTCATGGTTGGAACTGTGGCACTTTATAGTTTACAGTGTGCATTTGGACATAGTATTTCATGGACCAGTTCTCTATACTTACCTAATGGAACATTTCTCGTAAACGCTCGCTGGATGCATGCTACTATCAGCACCTGCATCCTGCCTAATCAGATCGAACGACTCCAGAATGGCATGAGATTCTATCCACAGCAGCTGCAGGATGAGAAGAACTTGTTTTCACAATATGCAGAAGCTGTGGTTGCCGAAAAAAACATTTCCTGTGACAACGCACTCCGAGAAGAGATAACATTGTCGGAAGAAGAAAATGGCGCCATTAGCATCCTTACCGACGCTAGGCATGGATGTCACCGCAATGCCAAGGATACCAACGTGGTGTGCATTGGAAGTTCCTCGCACAAAGTCATAAGAGAAGAGCATGTAACTAAGACAGATGACCTGTGCACCCAGAGACATGAACTTCTCGGAACAAGGCGTTTATATGAATACTTAGACAGTGACATTCCTTCAATAGGCAGACCCGTCAGAGTGCACGTTCATGCACACGACAGGAATGCGTCGGTAAATAAATATATAAGGGACGAAAGACCAGACACTCTGAATCAGAATGATACCTGGCATGCAGCAAAGTCTGTGGAGAGGGCCATCAATATTGTTGGAAAGGGATAAAAAAGGCAGCACAGGCAGACGTGGCATGAGGAAATATCGGACAAGGTACATTCTGTCCGTGTGCATGTACAGTACTCCATCAGAAATTGTCATAACGATCCTTGTATTCTTAGGGAGAAATTGGACAATGTAGTGGAACATTATAAAAACATACATGGGAATTGTTTCGATGAAAGCAGGTGTCGACAAGATCCCAATTATGAGCCCAGCAAGTTGTTGATCCGAGACCCTAGGGCTGAGGATCTTTTGAAGACGGCTATAAGGAAGACTGTGGTCTATAAGTCTCCCGAGGACTTTGTGTATGCCATGGACACATTCTATGTTGAATCTTTCAACAATGTGCCAACATTTTCTTGGACAAAAAGGATTCATTTCGGTGACGAGTCCTAGAAGATGCGGACATCACTGCATGGCGATTTGTCACTGGAATGAAAATGTGGACCGACAAGCCACGTCAGTGTATCAGGCCACTTCAGGACGTACAAAGAGAACCTTGGGTCCAAGGACATATGCTTACCGAGAAAGGATCTGGAGAAGATTTATCCACGATCTTGTATAAATGTGTAAGCATGTTAAAAAGACACACACACCCCCCCCCCCCCCCCCCCCGCCCCCGAAAAAAAAAACAATTAAAAAAAATATGGCTCTACTTTGAGGAGGCCTCCCCGTGGCTGGAGCTGGAAACATTGAAAAATTAGGCAGTAAACTATATGATTATAATTAAGAATTTTGTGCTTAATTTTTCAATGGCTAACATCCTCAATTACAAAATAAATTTATCGTGCTTTAACATGTTTGATTCATTAATTTTTTTAACAATATTTTGAATAACATGCACAAGAAAAATAATTGCACTGATGATTTATCTTACGAAAACGTACAGGTAACACAGGTAACATTCCGTGTATTCAGGAAGCTATACACAAGCTACCCTTCTTCCCTCGGGGCTTCACACCTGCTTAAAATTAGCTCCGCCCCCAACTAAACTTACCTGAGGTAAACCGACCGGTCGAAAAACTCGGCCTTTAAGACTTTCTGTGATTTACAATACTATAATACATTGCATACAGAGCTCCAGATAATTTTTTACCACAATGAGTATCTACCCCCTGATTTTCAAACCAATGAGTATTTTGCTTTTCAGAAAAAGTCAAAAGAGTATTTTGTTAATTTACTGATTATCTTTGCTGTTTGCCACTAATACAGAATTTGATCACTTAGTCTAAATATTATCAGATATGTGACCGAGTGTCTGGCATATCAAAAAAATTTAATACCTCAACAATAAATTTCAAAATCCCTATGACAATGAAGAGTTTATAATAAAAAGAACTACAAAGGATTTTCACCCATAAATATGCAATCATTTATTGTACCACAGGGGCTTCTTATCCATTTTGTTCTCAATCTATATAATAAATATATAACATATAGATGGATAACAAAATGTATAAGAATCCCCTGTGATTGTACAGTATTGAAAAAATTTCATAAACACCAAACAAATAACAAAACTATCTGTCATATTGTAAATTAAACTGTTATAACCAAGAAACTAAAAGCACTTTAAACCAAAAAATATTAGTTTCAAAGTCGAAAGTTTATGTGACTTTCTATAGCATTTTTTAAAATTTAGACAAACCTAATTCTGCCCATATATATTTTTGCACTTTGTTTTCACTGCAAATTACTGTCGGATTCCCCTCACCTTGTACCGTTAACCAAGAATTGGTTTTCCTCCATCTGTGTAAAACGAGTGTATGTGTGACGGAAGTCAGTAAATAAATGCGTGGCTCCCATTCTTGCAAATACTTTAAAATAGTTAGCGAGACAATATTGCAGGAGCGACCTTTCAGTAAAAACTTAATAAGTTTAACTGAAAAAATATATATCTTGTCCGGTACCATTTTCTGTGCCATATGTCTGTATAATATAAGTTTTTATGTGCTTTCGACCACACGTACCCTACCTGTTTATTTAAGAAAGAAGTATAACAATTAGGCTTATACAGTAGTTTTGAGTTACCTCTACGCATTACTTTAGGAGTGTAAAACGTATTTACATTCATGAATGCGTAATTGTACGCCTGCATGATTTTAAACTTTAATGTGTATTTGGTAAAATTTAATGAGTATTTACGCTGATACGCACCTTATCTGGAGCTCTGTGCATATAAAGTACATATATATACAATATATGTTATATGAATATGAAGAAAATTATACAATCCAGAGATATTATCAACAGCTGATGACAGGCACCCAATATATAAATAAGCTAGATGGTAACCAGAACCCAATTTACAACCCATGAGGGTATCCCATCTATTAAGAAATGCGGCAACCCTAGATGCGGTACCTGCACCTATATCAAGGAAGGACAAAATCCAGCTTAATTAAATCAGGAAAGGAAATCCATGCCACTTCCTGATGAACTGCAGATCGAAAATTTAATTTACTGTGTCATTTGCCCAACTTGCATAGAATATTCTACATTGGACAGACCAGTAAATTAAATGCACATGTTCATGTCCACAAGCAGCAAATCAAAGATCAAAGTGTCTGTAATACACCATGCTGTGAACATTTTGCCAAATGCGGAAATAGGAAATTTATATCAATTATTCCCTTTTAATAAACTTCTGAATAACAATGAAAATCTTTGTTTAGCAAAGGCAGATTATTTCATCAAACTTTTTAAACCAAAACTTAATCGTAAATAGTTTTTCAGTGCATTTATTCTATGTACATTAGTACATATACTTCGTACTATTGTTTTGGCACAGCAAGTGCATGATTTTAGTGAAAAATCTGTACACAAAAAGTGGTACAAAATATGTACTGAATTTTGAATTTAAATATGGTTTTGATACACCTATAAATATATAATTTTATGCTGAGAGATATTTTCACGAATTCCATAAGTGGTAATAAAACGGAATTATCTCATGAATATAGCATCTAATGCCTCGTTCACATGGATGCGCATTAAATTTTACTTCGCATCAAATTTGATGCGAAGTAAAATAATGCGCATTAAATTAATTCGAATTAAATAGCGTTCACACAGCGATAATATTTTTAATGCGAAGTAAACTTAATGCGCATTAAATTCGTATGCATCTCTATTGAAGGGTGCGCGAAATAATAGAATAGACTATGTTATTGAAAATTATTTTTATAGATATTTTAATGAATATTGTGTAGATACAGGATTCTTTGTTCAAAATGCTATGTAGGCCTACATGTAGTATACTACATGTTTACAATTTACATACATAACTGATCTACACATAAGGAGTTTTTTGTCGTGTTTATTTATATATTCCCAAGAAATTACTTGTTATTTCCTCTGACAACCAGCATTCAATCTAGACAATATATTGTTTCTTCATGGGCCCAATTTTAAAACTTTGGAACGTCTTTTTCACCATTCCGCTGACTACTGTAGTGACATAATTTTTAATTACTAATACTTATTATAAGTCTACTATGACGTCATATGGCATAAAAATTAACAATGAGCGGCATATTTGTTTTAAAAAATGTAAAAAAGAAAATCATATTATGATAATCACAGTATTTTAAAACATTTTTGTCGTATTTAAAAACAATTCCTTCCACATGTATTACTCAGTATGCCTATGCAGAGCACATATTTACGTCTGATATTATCTAATGACATGCTGTTTATACATGTTTTTAGTGATTATTATCATTTTACTTAGTTTTTCGTACAAAACTAACATTAATATATATAGTTGACCATGGGTATAATGCATGTGACCCAAATTGGCCATTACGCATGCGTCTACATTTAATTTGAATTAGCTTCGCTTAGCGTTCACACGGAGCTAATGCGAAGTAAATTTAATTCGCATTAAATCACGACGTCAATTTTAATTCAAAGTAAACTAATGCGCATTAAAATCTCCGTGTGAACGCGGTTCAGATTTAATTCGCATTAACTTACGTTTAATGCGAATTAAATTCTTTGTGTGAACGAGGCATTAGTTTACCTATTTCATTGTTGTTGAGACCATAAAATATTTCATCATTTCTAATTCTATAATCATTATATACATTGCATTTGCAAGAACAAAGGAAATTCGGGTGATCACAGTTGTTGATGCAATCATAACTTGCAATTAAAGTGATACTAGATTTTTCATCCATTGTACCAACATAACATTAGAAAAATAAGATTTTTAAAAAAGTTTTAAAGTAATAAAAATTGACCTTTTCATCCTCATAAATACAATGTCTAGATATAGCATACAGTTACAAAATATATATATCCAAGATTGCTTGTAATTTGTTTCCCTTTTTATGAAATGAAATTCAAAAGATGTCAATTAGCAATGACAATGATGGCTCATACCATTTGACCTATTGCTGAACACTTTGTCTAAGATCAGCCAAGCGTGTTGGAAGTCCAACAGTAGGAAATTGACATGTTTTGCAATCAGAACATTAGGCCTCTATCAATGGATTTCAAACTGAGTGAATCAGCTATTAGACTGAATGTATAGGGCTAGATCTATACAATTTTTCATTTCGCATGAATTTTAATGTACAGGTGTGACAGCATAAAGGGGGTTGAAAAAGTGCAATTTTGTGTACAGTCTATACATATCACATCTCTATTCTGTATTGCTTATAGGAGTTATGAGATTGATCACTGTTCGTTATCTTCACCTTTCATGTATAACCATTACAAAATTATGAAGTATCACATAGAGCTCAAAATGCATAAACAATACATGGATCCTGTTAGTATATCATTGCAAGAGGTCTATTAAAAGTTTACGTCTAAGTCCACATACTAAAGGCATTGAAAAACAATCAATTACATTTACTCAGCCTTAGGTGATAATCTAGAATGATTATGGGTGAGTTTGGGTTTTGTAAAGACTAAAACCCATCTGGACTAATAGGATTTTTTCTTTTGTTACCCTGAATTAATCCTTTGAGATTCCCTGACCATCCCTTTACTTGCCAAGACTCTACCAATGACAATGCCACAAGCTCTTGACCATACCTTCTATCCCCTGTCAGCCCCTAACTACCCCGGCCCCTGTTATATTGCTCTGGGATTTATACAAACATTTTATCTTCATGATAAATAAAAACAAGATGTGTTTGTGAAACACAAATGCCCCCGATAATGGCCAATTCCGAAAATGGCCAAGGTCACAAGGACAAATATCTTGGTACCAGTAGAAAGATCTTGTCACAAGAAATGCTCATGTACAATATGAAAGCTCTAATATTTACCATTTAGAAGTTTTGACCAATGTAATTTTTTTTAAAGTAGGTCATATGTCAAGGTCAAAAGGTTTAGTACCCATGGAAAGGTCTTGTCACAAGGAATACTTGTGTGAAATATCAAAGCTCTATCACTTACTGTTCAAAAGTTATGAGCAAGGTTAAAGTTTTCAAGAAGTAGGTCAAACTCCAAGCTCAAGGTCATAGGGTCAAAAATGTTGGTACCCACGGAAAGGTCTTGTCACAAGGAATACTCATGTGAAATATCAAAGCTCTATCATTTACTGTTCAAAAGTTATTAGCAAGGTTAAAGTTTCAGACAGAATGACAGAATTACAGAATGACAGACAGGACAAAAATAATATGCCCCCCCCGATCTTTGATCTCGGGGGCATAAAAACGTTGATGCAAAAATTTGGCTTTTCTGGTTCTCTGGTTCTAAAGAGTGAAGATTTCTTGATCACCAAACTCTATTTCTCAATTATCTCCCTTTGAACAGGGAAACAAACTTTAAATTTCTTTCATCCATTATTAGATACAGTACTTTGTGATAATTTTGGTTGAAATTGGCTGATTGATTCTGGGGAAGAAGTATGTGATAATTTTGGTTGAAATTGGCTGATTGATTCTGGGGAAGAAGTAAAGACTGTGAAAAGTTAACGATGCTGTTAATTTTACAGTGGGTGTATAAACTCTAAAGGCCGTTTAACTTTTAACTTGGCAAATTTTCATCATAAAATCTCACTTGGTCAAATCAAAATATGTGTGATTTAACATATATTTTCATTAAATACACAGGACATGTATTATATACACAGCTTTCTTACTTGTGTTTAGTGAATCAGGGTGAACAAACTGATATCTGGCCTCAAACCCTGTACTGTTTTTGGAGTTTCTTCGTGATATAAATCTGATTTCCAGTTGGTTTTCTGCTAGAATAGGACCTGGAAATTGTCTCCCACAGTGCTTTACAGAATAATTGTCTCTTAAACCTCTGCCAGTGTGAAATATCTCAAGAAAGTCGTTGTTTTCACATCTGAAAAAAAAAAGACAACTTAAACATAGTGCTCACATGATTTATCTTTTATGAGACGACTCTTACACCAGGATATGCTGAAATTGAAGCTCTTATTTCAGCCCACACAATTAAACACCTTTATATGGTCAACTGCATGAATGCTTGTACATTAAAAAATAATTTCATTTTTGAAAATACATGAGGGTATGAACTGCGACACTTCCTGCCTTCAGCATGTTAGTGCTTCATGAAAGGTATGCCGGCATAAAGTGTGCATTCATTAAGATGTGTTTGTTTTGTTTTTTGTTTATTGATTAGTAATTTTCTGTCCAAGTTCATTTTGCATTTAGTTCTCCAGTTTCACATATTTTGTTTCATTTGTAATTAACATCATATGACACCTTTAGAAAGCTCACATGACTGGAAACCTTCTTGGAATACCAGCTCTTTTCTATACCCATGCAGAGTTGGGGAAGGTAGGAAGGCTCGCATACTTTTTAATTCATTAGCCATTTTAGTAGCGATATGCTTGAGAACTAAATGACAAGAAAAACGCTCACCTGAGTCACCATGGTTGTGCTATTCTTCAGAGAATTTTAAAAAGATTTTTTTACCTTCTTTATTCCAAAAATAATTTTAACATCATATCATGACCCCACCCTAGCCCCATGGGATCATGACTTAACCATGCAGACGTAAATTCACACAATAAAGGATGCTTCATTATCAATACTACTAACACGGCCTTACTGTTCTGGAGAAGAAATTTTTAAAAAGATTTTTTCACTGACATCTAATCTCAGAATAATCCAGCACTGCCACATTTGTTTTATTAAGGAATGAAAGTAATTTTTCCTCATTTTATAAAATATAAAGTAAGTTGGGGCAGTTTTACGCATTATAAGCCCATAAACAAGCGTTTTATAAAAAAGCGTAAACTAGCTGTCCCAAATTACTTAATATTGTATAAAATGAGGAAAAATTACTTTCATTTCTTATAATCTAATTTAGTAAATAGGATTTAATATTATTTGACGAATAATTCTAAAGAAAATATTCATTTTATATGATACGAACCAATATTGACGTATTGTGACATCATTATTTATAAGGATGTCATATAGCGGCACTAAACAGCAACTTTGTTTATACACTTGGTGAGTAGAATAAACTATGATACTGATCGAATAAATCATGGATTTCTTTTTCTTCTCAATGAAATGAAATAAATTAGCCATCATCACGATAATCCAGTCAGGCATCTCTACAAAGAAATTTGTTCGCCCCTGGCAAAATTTATGTGTCTCGGGCAGTCTTGCACGGTTATTTCCAACACTCGCCTATTTATTATATATGATGCAACATTATGAAATTCATACTATTGGTTTATATGATATGAATGCCTTTAATTTGAATGACAAAAGCACAAGTGCAAAGTCACACTTGCGTGAATGCATGTGTTTTTCTTTCAATTCTATGGCACTAAAATAAAATGGCCACAACATTCTCATAAAAGACTGCAATAAAATGAAATTTATACTGTAGGCTTACAATATCAATGCCTAATGAATGATGTAAACAAATTTATACTGTAGGCTTACAATATCAATGCCTAATGAATGACGTAAACAAATTTATACTGTAGGCTTACAATATCAATGCCTAATGAATGACGTAAACAAATTTATACTGTAGGCTTACAATATCAATGCCTAATGAATGATGTAAACAAAAAATGCAGAATCAAATTCATGTGCACAAGAATGTACATACAGTGTATTTCTTAACATCTAAAATCAAGTATTTGTTTACAACATCTGAAATTCAATATTCTTAATTATTATTTACAAATAATGTATATCTTGTACATAATGAATGGGAAATAAATAATTAACATGTATGATTTAACTATTGATTGATATGCACTATATTCAATTCACAGCCAAATTCATCATACTGCAACATTTTTCACATCACAAAAGGTGGCAGCTAGCTTAAGGAGGTACTCTACATTGTCATAATGGCCGACTTCCTTTTAAAACATGGATGAAAATATATATAATTATATCAGCAATATTTTTCGATTCATTTCAAATATCATTGCCTAGCTGAGTAGGTCAGTTGGTTAGCATGTTGACTGCAGAACTGTAGATTGCGCTCGGATGAGTCCAGCAGGGTTTTAAAAAAAAATTCAGAATGCTTTCTACTAAAACCGCATCTTTTGACTAAATAAAATAAATTTGAAAGTTTTCAATTTCAAAATATTGTTGCACATATCCTCCTCTTTACATCCATATCAAATTTCTCTGGTGTAGCATATACCTCGATCCTTTATTAGAATTAACCGCATTTCTTGATTATCTCCCTTTGGAAATGGCATGGCCCTTCATTCGAACAAAGGAGTTTGGTTGAAATTGTTCTACTGTTTCTTGAGAAATTGAATATGTGAAGAGTTAACAAATGACGGACAGACGACTGACAAATTTTGATCAGAAATATCTTGAGTTTGTAGTAATAAAGTAAACAATGATCTACATACGCTGTGTCTTTATCACCCAAAAAGAAGGTATAAAATGAGATAAGGATCTGCTCCCCTGCCTCTGGACGGAATATAAATCTGCAGTTGGTGTTGTCTGGGTACCGTACAGGGTGATGTGGTGAATTAAATGTTCCTGATTTTGTGGATTTGCTAGCATACAAGTATGTACACTTCCCTTCTTCTACATTCTCTCCTGGAATACCATAATCTACAATTTCAAATGATACAAGGTTTCAACTTTCTTTCCATTTTCTTCCTGCAATATGTCCTCAGAACTGAAAGAAAAATAAGAAGCTCATGGCTTAACCATCACCTGAGCATCACAGAATACACACACACACACATAAAACTGATTAGAAGTGCTGCAGATTGATAATACAAGAGTGCTTATTTAAATTTGATTTCATACATACAGTATTTTACTATTCATATTTTATTCAAAAACACATTTTTCTTAAGCTCTGTCTTGGTTTTTACTTATTATATGTTTCATTTTATTCAATTCACTACCCTTTAATGCAGAGTTTCTTAAAGTTTTGAGACTTGGTCATGATACAGTAATTTTATAATGATTTAGAAAATGGAAACGATACTGAGCTAACATACAGTAATAATTTGTATCGACACTTTCACTTAATAATTAAACAGAATACATCTTCACACAATTATTGGTTGACTTCAGCTATTAGGAAGAAAATATATACATGTAAATCTTCACAATATTTATTGCAATTTTATTGAAGCTTTCATGAAATATATATTTAGTTGTGTGAATAAGAAAATCATGTTCTGAAAAATATATTCACAATACTGCCTATAAAAATATGATTTTCCAGGAAATGTATAGTAAAACATAGAAGTGTACAAACATGTATAATGGTATCATACTGTATGTGTGATAGTCCTGAATTCAAACCAGGAGATTGGCCTTCAAAATGCTGGAGATAGTTGGTCCTTTTATAGATCGAGATTTTTTATCGACAAATTTTTTATATAAGAATTGAAGTAATCAAAACAGCAGTTTTCAATCCCAATTCTTACTTTTTGAAATTGGCCCAGTGGTTCTTGAGAAATCTTTGAAAGTACCATCTATTTTTTCAAAATAGCAGACTCTCTTATTACTTCCAGAATACCATTTTTCTTCAAATTTTACATACAGTCAAACCTCATAATCTCAAATGATGGGGCCGAGAAAAAAACTTTGAGGTATTTGAGGTTGCAAGATATTGAGGTTAAAATACATAAAGAAAATGTAGTTTGTAGTTTACTATCCATCTTTTCAATATCGAGAAGTTCTTGATCTTTCAAAGTGAAATTTGGGTCCTGTTTAACATATTCCATTATTTTTCACTCATGATATTTTGAAGTGGTGGTTGTACATTTAAATACATATTGTCGTCTTTTAGGGGGAGACAATTTATTGGTCAGTTTTAACCCTACACCTTGGGAGAAGATAATTAATTGATTTTAAATGACAACAGGATATCTGTAAAATGTCATGTAATTTTGAAAAGTTTGTTTTGACATGACTGTGCGATAGTAATTTTGAGAATATAATTTAGAAGCAAGCCAATAGGTAAAATACGAAGGAAAACGTGTCAAAACAATCCCAGGATGTTGTGATTGAAGGTACAATTCTGGTTACTATAAAATCTGAATTATAATGGTCAAACCTATTATTTCTGGATTTAATTCAACTTTTGACCAGAGGTAAGCAACTCCTTCGGCGGCATGTTTACCACTTAAAATATGCGACGGTTCCACTTATAAATTGTTAATTCCTGTTTATTGGTTTAATAAATTGATGTTGATTTAGGTTTATTTCACTTATATCATAAACTGGTATCTAACATAACAAGTTTAGAAATCAAAGAAGTAGACAAATCTTAAGCAACATGCAGTCACACCTCAACGGAAAATGATAATGGACGTCCAACAGATAACAAAATTGTCAAATTTCCTTTGCGTTTCTCGTCAGTTTTTCTTTCAGCCAATAATTGCATTCCTTGTCTGGTGAAGTGCAGTCTATCCGGCAGAAAGTTTTAAGCATGTTCAAAACTTGAAACAGATACCACCGGACTATGGAGTTCGCTTAGTGTACCAGGTAGCTACATATGTATGTGTTGTTATGCATTTCTATCAGAAGTCATGCGTTTCTTTTCCTGTACTTGTCCAGTTCGCATCCGTTAATGTCTTGTGGATATGAGTCACGACCAGACTACTACCGGACATGCAGCGGGTCAACCGACGATGTAATGAACACCTGCTGCATGTTTACAGACGAGAAATGCATGAAACTGGCAAACTTTAATCTTTTTATATTTCAAACATTCATCTGTTTTATCATTCACTTGTTTCATGAGTTTTTAACGTCATATACGCGGCAGTACACTTCTATCTAACTAAAATCAGACTTCTTAGACCAGCGCCGTATACTCTGCGTAAGATGTGGCATAGCCCGACTAGGAGTCATGTTCATGTTAACTTTATGTGTAACTTGTTATGGCAAAGCAATTGTACCAAATATCAAATGAATATCTGTAAGCACAACCCAAAACAGTCCAGAAAACTGATAATTCGATGCTATTTTTCTAAGTCCAAGGGCCATAACGAAGTGAACAACAGGTACTGTGAGCAATGCTCACTAAGAATACCCCCCGCTTACCCCAATCTCCCAAAGGGTGTTGGTAATAGGTAAAACTTCAGTATTATGATCCAAAAGGTATCTAGGAACACAGCATCTCCATGCGATGAAAAAAGCCATTAAAGAATTTAAATGGAAACCATATTGCTACTTCGATGTCCAGTGCGTGTCAGTGACCTTTGACCTTTTGACCCCAAAATCGATAGGGAACATCTTCATCCCATGGGTAGTCCATATGTACGATATGGTGACTGTAGGTGGAAAGGATAACGCTTTAGAGCCCGGAAACCATATTGCTACTTCAATGTCCAGTGCACTTGACCTTTGACCTTTTGACCCCAAAATCGATAGGGAACATCTTCATCCCATGGGTAGTCCATATATATGATATGGTGATGGTAGGTGGAAAGGATAATGCTTTAGAGCCCGGAAACCATTGCGTCTACAGACAGACGGATGGACAGACAGACGGACAACCCGATTCCAGTATACCCCCCCCCCCCCCACAACTTGTTGCGGGGGGTATAAAAATCAACGGACCAAAATGAAATTCGAACTTGATCTGTAACTTATTATGGCAAAGCAACGTACCAAATATCAAATAAATATCTGCAAGAACAGAGAAAAAAGTGCGGAAAACTGGACTGACAGACAAACGGATGGACAGAGCGCAAACCTAAAGTCCCCTTCGACTTCGTCAGTAGGGGACTAATTATCACATGCGTGTAGTGTTCGCCATAGATTGTTAGATGACGTCGTCTGAGCGTTATTTGTAATAAACACAAATACCTGCATCGATATATCACATGACGTAAGTCTTTCTGCTTTGTTGTTTATATAACATTCAGTATAATAAAACAAATATTGCATGTAGTTGAGGGTTGGAAAAAGTGTAATGAATGGGTTCGATCACAGGGAGTACCGAGTGTGACATAGTGCATACAAATTAACTTATACCATGTAGCTGCTAAAGTCACGTAAACCCGACCTACAGGGTGTATCAAAATTAATACGGACTATTTCATATAAACTCAAATAATCTCGATTATTTACAGTTTTGTCCACAATGCCATCATTTAACAGTTGATCAAAATACAGCCACCTTTGAGGATTTTGACGACATAATGATTCTATATTAAAAACCAAACCCAAACAGAAATACGGAAAAATGGAACCGAACCCGACCTGAACAACACAACCCGCGGTTTTCGGTTATTTCGGGTACCCGTTGCAGCCCTAGTAGATTGATTTTTGACCTTTTGACCTGAAAAACATTAGGGTCCTCTTCTTTTCATAACCAACCCACATATGAAATATCATTATGATCAAGTGATTAGTTCTTAAGATATTGAGCGACCGACCGACAGGTGCAAACCAATATGCCTCTCTTCTTCGAAGGGGGGCATAAAAAGAGGGAAGGGGTTTAGCAAAGGATTGTAATATATTTTGATAAGGTCCAATATTTTATGGATTCCGTTATGCTAAAGGTGTTGATGTATTCAATATTTATGATTTCAATTATAACAATACTCATCAAGGTTTATCATAAATCGATGTAAGAAGTAAAATATTTTAAATCAACAGTGATTTTTTTGTTGGTCTTTTATGTTTATATAACGTTATTGTAAATATTTCATGTGAATTAAATCGAGATTATGACCCACCGTCAATCGTGGTCAGATTCTGCACGGATTCTGAAGCGAGATGCTGAAAAATTCTGGCCGGCTCCCAGGCGAAATTGATTTTTACATTTCATTTTACAACCCAATGCCTGCTCATTATATTTCCACTCAGAACTCATTTAATTTAATTAACCCCAAATCCTGGTTGGTAATGCGTATGTTTGACGCCCGTAAACCTTCTTAAAAGTGAGAGAATATGAAACTGCCTGATTTTGACCAGAAAAATGTTGGAAAACCCTGTCTCTTACGGGCAGAAAATTTCGTACAGGAGGTTATTGCATTGTTAAGTTTGTCACATATGTATACATATCGTATACACATGTGCATCTTCATAATATCAGTGTAGCTAAATCTAGTCAATTTGGTTGCATGTATAAATTGACTTTTTATCAAAATTATGAGAGGAACAAAATATGCTATAAATATTAATCTGCTTTTACGTAGTCTAGAATGTAAATATTTAACTTGAAGATGCTGATGTTTATTTAGTCTTTCTCTCTGTTGTGCTTTCAAACTGGATTTATAGAATTTAATGGCAATGTGTTACAATTTCTTTGACACTGTACCTATAAATTAGCTTTTTTATTTTTGCAGTTACTTACTACATGCATTATCCAATAAAATGAAAGCATTCACCACAAAAAGGCTTTACAGGACTTTCACAAATTTGGTGGAGACTTCAACTTAATATAACTATGCTACAATTGTATGTGCTCAGCTACGTGCAAGATATTTATAATTATTGAAGAAGAAATTAAAGAGCAAATGCTAAATTCATATAGCAAAGCCCTGGACATGAACCTTCCACTCATGAGCTTCAGCAGAGCTATGAACATGGACCTCCCACTCAGGAGCTATAGCAAAGCCCTGGATATGAACCTCCTACTCGGGAGCTGTAGTAAAGCCATGAACCTCCTACTTAGGCGCTATAGTAAAGCTCTGAACATCCCACTCAGGAGCTATAGTAAAGCCCTGAACATAAACATCCCACTCAGGAACTAAAGAAAATTCCTAGACATGAACATCCCACTCAGGAGCTGTAGCAAAACCCTGGACATGAACTTCACCCAGGGGCTATAGCAAAGTGCTGGACATGAACCTCCCACTCAGAAGCTATGAGTTTACCAATTTTATTTCCCTGCCAATTATAACTACATAACCAATTTTGCAGGGTGGGTTCAAGGACACTGAAAGTGTGTCCAATGTAAAGGAGGTTATGTGTGTTTTGAACAGGTATGGAACACCTCTTTTATCAATGATAAAAGTGTTGATGAAAACAGTCCATACTTTGCTGTGACTGTACACAACAGAGTTCGTACATCTCAACATCATTTTTTCAAGCACTTTTCACTGTCTGTATTAATTCTAGTTGGTAAAGGCCAAATAGAATGGAGAGCAACATGATTTAAAACAAATGTCTCCCCAGCTTCCCAAATTGAAAGTGCTCCAAACTAAAACCCCTCCCCTTAATGTACTGCATGGTGTGGAGAAGAAGGCATGAGCAGTAACATAGACATTATGAACTGCACTTTGTGCATTGAAGAAATAGATGGAATAAAGATTCAACATTGATATGAACAATGACATTTTTGTATATGATACAAAAATAATGACTGTTATGCTGAAATACCAGTAGGAAAGTGAAGATACCCTTGTACATGAAAAAAGCTATAAAACTCTCCTCTTTGATCCACTGTAAATTGTACGAATATATTAGATCCCTGGTCAGAACAATGTGAACATAATTACATGATAATGAAGTATTGCACAAAATTTCAAGGCTATCCAATAATGGAGGAGAAGTGATGGATGATGGAGGAGAAGTGTTTACAATCTATTTTACAACCTCCATCCCTCTTACATTCACTATAACCTCTAAAAACAATTGGATTTTCCTGTCCCAACAATATGCATTTCAAGTTTTAAGTCTATCCGATAAGCCATACAGGAGAAGCATTCACAAGATTTTGTGATGGACAGATGGGCGTCCTGACAGACAGACAGAAAATACAAAACAAGAGGCCCATGGGCCACATCGCTCACCTGAGTCACCTTGGCCCATATCTGAAGACTTTCCATATATATTTGCATGTAAAACCTTAGTCCCTATTATGGCCCAAACTACCCTTTGCAAACTTGAATCTACACTATGTCAGAAAGCTTTCATGTAAATGTCAACTTCTTTGGCCCAATGGTTCTTGAGAAGAAGATTTTTAAAGCTTTTTCCTATATTTGTATGTAAAACTTTGACCCCCCCCCACTTGTGGCCCCATCCTACACCCCCCCCCCCCCCCCCCCAGGGGATATGATTTGAACAAACTTGAATCTGCACTATGTCAGAAAGTTTTCTTGTAAATATCAGCTTTTCTGACTCAGTGGTTATTGAGAAAAAGATTTTAACTATATATTTGTATGTAAAACTTTGATCCCCCTTGTGGCCCCATCCTACCCCCGGGGGCCATGATTTGAACAAACTTGAATCTGCACCATGTCAGAAAGTTTTCATGTAAAAATCAGCTTTTCTGGCTCAGTGGTTCTTGGGAAAAAGAGTTTTCCTATATATTTGTATGTAAAACTTTGATCCCCTATTGTGGCCCCATCCAACCCCCAGAGCCCATGATTTGAACAAACTTGAATCTGCATTATGTCAGGAAGCTTTCATGTAAATCTCAGCTTTTCTGGCCTAGTGGTTCTTGAGAAGAAGATTTTTAAAGTTTTTCCCTATATATTTGTTTGTAAAACTTTGATCCCCCCTTGTGGCCCCATCCTACCCCCGGGGGCCATGATTTGAACAAACTTGAATCTGCACTATGTCAGAAAGTTTTCATGTAAAAATCAGCTTTTCTGGCTCAGTGGTTCTTGAGAAGATTTTTAAAGATTTTTCTTATATATTTGTATGTAAAACTTTGATCCCCTATTGTGGCCCCATCCAACCCCCGGGGCCCATGATTTGAACAAACTTGAATCTGCATTATGTCAGGAAGCTTTCATGTAAATCTCAGCTTTTCTGGCCTAGTGGTTCTTGAGAAGATTTTTAAAGTTTTTCCCTAAATATTTGTATGTAAAACTTTGATCCCTCCTTGTGGCCCCATCCTACCCCCGGGGGCCATGATTTGAACAAACTTGAATCTGCAATATGTCAGGAAGCTTTCAGGCAAATTTCAGCTTTTCTGGCCCAGTGGTTCTTGAGAAGAAGATTTTTAAATGACCCCACCCTATTTTTGTGATTATCTCCCCTTTGAAAGGGGCATGGCCCTTCATTTGAAAAAACTTGAAAGCCCTTCACCTAAGGATGCTTTTGGCCATGTTTGGTTGAAATTGGCCCAGTGGTTCATGAGAAGAAGATGAAAATGTGAAAAGTTTACAGACAGACGGACAGACAGACAGACGGACGCCGGACAAAATGTGATCAGAAAAGCTCACTTGAGCCTTCGGCTCAGGTGAGCTAAAAATACATCTCCCTGTGGAAGAGGGGAGACATAATTTCATGGATTGAATGAGTAAACCTACATTGATATTAATTTTGGCTGTATGCTTTATATCCCTGTTATTTTTTAATGCATCAGTACTTTACCTGATATAAATTCATAATAAGCACTAAAGCCCCTGCCTTCTCTGGCATTGTCTGTGTTGAATAACAGGACCAATCTGGACTTTTTACTACTAGTGTCAGGTGGTAGATAAGGTCCACAATATCGTTCCTTAAACACCCTGGTGTCCAGTCTTCCTTCTTCATCCACTGCCACATACCCCAAATTACAGCTAAAAATCAAACAAGAGGCCCATGTAAAGAATATACCCCAACTTACAGCTAAAATTCAAATTTAAAAAACAAGCATTCTAACAAATGGACATAATTCAAGAACATAAATTCAATGTTGTTTAACCTTGAACTGTTACCTAGAATATTGGTAACAAATTACCATGTTTATCAGTATCGAATTAGTTTCATGTTTCGTTGTTCATAGAGCTGACACTTGTAGTTTTTATTAGGAATGAAATAGTGTTATTCAGAAGTCTATAATTTTTAAATGTAGTTCATAAACATGTAATATACATGTATCATAAATGTTACATAGTAAAATTGGGTTTGATACTATTACTTATGATTACTTTTACAATTTGATTACTATTACGTCATCATGTGACGTTCCATTTGCCTAGTTAGATGCAGTTCAAAAAGCATCAAATCTGGGTCACTGTTTTTGCAAAATATACATGGGGAAAATAATCATTCATATGCAACACAAAACAATACAAGATTTTAATTAAGAAATGAAGCTAATTTTGACCTATGTTATACAGTATTATCTAACTTGGTGCAGTTTACGAGGATATTTTAAGAAGCGTAAACTAGCTGCACCAAGTTCAAATTTAGCTTCAGGATTCGCTTAGCAACATTCTGATGAGGTGTCAACAGTGAAGGAAGCCATCTTGATTATTTGCATAACTGGAGCATGTACTTTTAGTAAAACAATAACGCCCCATTGGAGTTATAAAGGTGGTAATTTCACAACTGTCTGAATCAAGTGGTATTTGGTAAAAGCCACTGGACGCATCTAACTTTGAGAAATATTGTGCTCCTGTAAGCATCCAGATTTAGTAACATATAGTGTTCTCTCTTTACTGCATCATTCAGCCTCTTTAAATCTATTATTATTCTTTATTGCTGAAGACATATGTCTTATGTTTACAAAAATAATAAACAAGTTAACAATTGTATAGTATGGCATGGCATGACATTATATGGTATGTTACACAATACTGATGTGAATTTATAGACAGAGAATGCTACATAAGTAAATCATTACGTGAATTAAAGGCACAGTAAAGATATTTCCCCAAATTACACAACTCTTTGAAATTTTTTACACTTAATAATTGTATAAGTTTAAAAACAGATGGGTTTTTCCAATAATACTTCTTGATATATTTCCTGCGCAATTCAATAAAGTAAGGGCATTTTAAAATGAAATGAAATTCATCCTCAATATCTAAATTACAAATTAAGTTTACAATAGCGGTTATTTCTTGCTACATTAAAATGACGTCCACTCTCAATGGCAAGATTATGCGAAGACATTCTAATTCTACTAATATGTTTTTTATAAACATGTGGTATATAGCCTTCATCAAGTAAAATTGCAATGAAAAATAGTCATAAATGTACATATAAATTTTACATCTTGGTGAGGAGTTGATTTGTTCAACAATACTCTGCACAAAAATATCAGAAATTCTTTGCTTAATTATTGGGAAATAAGTATTACAATATACGCCATTATATTCTTGATTACACCAAATATGACCCAAACCTATATCAAATAGTTTGTTTTTTATATGGATAGCCCAATTAATCACACGATTTCCACCCTTGTCTGCTTCTTCACGTAAACTTTTGTAACATGTTTTCAAAATACAATTTTCACTTTGTAATAATTTAAACCAAAATTTAAAAATTCTAAACCAGCGAACAATGTTCATGGGCAGTCTACCTGTTTCTACATACACCATAGCATTATTTGTAATCAACACATATTCATACGTCTCCATTTTTCTTGACAACAGGAACCATTGGTGAACACCAGTCTCCAGTCTGTCGGTTTCTCCACTTTCTCTATGATTCCTTCACTCTCCAGACGAAGGAGCTCAGCTTCTACTTTGGGCAATAAGGGGAATGCAACCCTTCGAGCTGTAGTAAGGCAATGCGGTTTACAATCTCTTTTGAGTGTCATTTTTACCGGGTCACACTTAGGGCTGGGTATCATTTGGAAAATTTTGATACGATACATATTGCAATACAGAGAGACGATATGCGATACATATTGACGATACATGATATGCGATACGTATTGACGATACAATACATTTACACTTAATTTTGAGGATTAAAATGATTAAATAATGACAAAAGTAAAGCTTCACCTATTCTTTTTGTTTCATTTGCATACAGTGTTCACTTGAATTAATCTATCATAAAAGACAATTGTGCATGAAATCATTATCTGCTTTTATCAATATTGTTAACATATTTTTCTCTTCATGACAACAAAGGCATCCACATTCTCTGGCTTTAAACAAACCCTAATTGCTGATACAATATCTCCCGTCTAAGTCTAAGGCAGCAGAGGAAATTATTTTCAGGATGAATTTATAACTTCATTTATTTGTTCATATATTTCTTCATACAAAAAAAATCGCAACTGCAGATCACGTTCGACTCTGATCACTACATACATCATTCATCGTTAGATTTCTCGCCATTTTTCTGACAGTTAGCTTTATGATGTCATCGTAGATGTGTTGTTATTAAATTACTTGTACCACCAGAGCTTACGACCTCTGTTCCACAAACATTACACTTTCGTTTTTTCAAGCTACAAATATGTAATATTTGAAACCTGAGACCACGGCATCGTCACCACGCGCACACTTTTGACACATGTTTGCATAGTATGCAGTCATGGAGCAAATGACATTTAGATAGTTTGTTTGTATATTTTCAATTTATTTGTTAACTCGTTCATGAAATCTCGCTGTAAGATACATTAATAACTACTCTTAATATATTAAACGATACGGGACTCGCTGTATCGGTTATCGTATCGCTAAAAAATACCGATGTATATCGATATATTCATCCAGCCCTATAGTCACACTTGACTAGTCCAAAGCTCCCAAATGGTATATTGGTCTGTACATAATTAACTTTTAGAATCAAGCAGACCCATGGTCCTAGCTGTACATCTTCCTAGCAGGTTACTGTTACCTCTGATGACATGCACAAGAAATTGATAATGTTTGTCTTTATGGGTAGTTTCAGCATTGAACTTCCCTAAACATTGAAGTCTTCCTCCTGGTCCAAAGAGAGGTTCTGCTTTTTTCAGTGCATGGTCCCGGATAATTCAGTTGACAAAAATTACCTTCACTGATTACTGAGGTATCAGCCCCTGTGTCAACTTTGTCACACAGTTTCAGGTTTACGTTCCAGGGCTCGTCATCATCCTTGCAACCGGTCACCGCTCCTAGGAAAAGTGGACCCCCTGCTGCAGGTTAGGTAGCAGCGGCAACATTGCTTCCCTTTGGCGAAACATTTATCTTTGTTGTGTCACAAGCTGCACTTTGAACATCAGCTCCGTTATTGGAACTGGTCTGTGCTGTTGTTTGTACTACGAGGGTGACAATGTTTCTGGGTGGACCACAACGTGTCAGATTCTGTTGTTGACTGATTGTTATGGCTATTACCAGAGCTGTGCTTGTATGGACTCCTTCTATGTGTTTATGGGATAAAGACTGATCCTTAATTTGTGATTTTACCATCTCGCTCTGTCTCGCTCTCTCAATAGCTCCCTCAAGCTTCAAATCTGCTGTGAACTGAAGTTTCTCAGAAAGTTCACGATCTAGAATTCTGTCTCTGTCTATTTTTAAAATCACAATGTTCAGCAATCTCATATAGATTCCCAACGAAAGTTTCAATGTTCTCATCTGGATTCTGTCTACACTGACGAAACTTAACATTCATGAATTATGTTGCGCTTTGGCACAAAATAGTCATCAAATTTCTTGAGAACTGGTGCAAACTTTTTAGCATCCTCTTCATCATCAAATACGAACGATTTAAATACATGTTCGGTCTCTTTACCCATCACATAAAACAAGGTACTTATCTGTATGCCTTCAGCTTCTTGGAATCGTAGAAATCGCTGGAGTTTCAAAGTTGAAGCTTTAATTCCGGTGGATTAAATTGTAATTCCATGATGCTGAACTAACTATAGGTATGTGTAGAATTCCTATATCCTTTTGATCACACTGAAGCATCCCACTTCTGACACCATATTTAATTAGGAAATAAGAGAAAAGTCGTGGGTAAATTCAACACATGCTTTATCTAGTCATTATGATAAACTACAGCATAAAACATGACGTTTATACACAATACTCACATTACCAGTGTTGGATAAAACTAGAACATAAGGGTTGGGTAAACTTAAGCATGTGCTTACACTAAACAGTATCAGCCATCATCAAGCTGTGATATTCTTACTTTTACATTGTATGAATAAAAAGTCCTAGCCTAAAAAATACAAAGAAGCTACATAGCAAGTTTTGGCTTGATATGTGACAGAAAAATGAAAATATAGAAACAGAAAACCCCAAAAGGACAGACGAAGGACGTACAGACATTGCTGTACCTTACCGTAAAGTATCGAGTATTGTGCACAGTTTTTTCCAGAAATTCTTACCCTGAAAGTGGGGGGTGCATACAAGCCATGTGACTAAAAATATCATTCTTTTTTTTACAGGTCTAAGTTCATGTCACCAGTGACGATTTTCACCGTCATAGCTCTTATTATACTTGTTCTATGCAAAATACTGCCGGGTTTTAATCGCATTATTTGTGTGCTAATGCATGTATAGCGATTACAAGCACCTAGACTAAACATTTACGTAATAAATTATTTTGAAAACAAGTGTTTAAAAACAAACTTCATATTTTCTTCGCTGGCTGCCATATTTGTTAAACTTGTGGTTGGCCCGACTAAACTTAGTAAACTAGTACCTATATGACAGTACGGCAGTGAATGGCCGGTAAGTAGGCCTGAAAAGAAATAAATTCATTTTTCTTCATAAGAAGTAGGTACAGTTTCTACTGTCATCTGGCCCAGAAAATAGATGATTTCTGCAGGGGTCCCAAAATCTGGCATTCAAATAAGGAATATATTTTAAACAAATCAAAACTACGTTTAATTTGATTCGAAATTACTTTGTGTTGTATGACAGGAGCGTGAAGTTGGCATAAAATTGACAAAAATGCTAAAATCAATGAAAAATTTCATAAATTCCGGGTGTTTTCCTTTCAGAAAACATACAGCCCATGCGTCGAGCAAATTCATATTCAAATACATTTTTCGTCTTCTCTTAATACACAATATATATTAATTGCATTTTGCTCGACGGATGCATGGGCACACCTTTTCCTAATCAATAATCTGGATCAAATTTAACAGTTATCAAACTCTTTTTGAAAAAAAGGCGGGAAAAACTCTTATTTATGAAGTAATAATGCTATAAAATAAGAAATAACTTTGATTTAAGTTGAGATAGTATACTTGGAATGTATTAAACTTATTCAAAACACAGATCAAGCTTGATTCAGGACACATTTAAATCAGAGAAATTTTTTGGACCTTTTTATGTACACAATTGTACCTTGTTCTTTGTTGTTTATCTAAAATATATTCCTGTTGAAACTGTAGTGGATTAATTTACGAAGAAAGGCTACTTAGAAAAATTGGTAAGTACGGTGTATAATGCGAACATTCAGAGAAAATAAATAAAATCAGAAATATCTGCCTGGTCTTCTGTTTTGTATTCTGAATCGCTGACTTGTTAGTTGTTCTCTATCTGTATCTGTATGGGTACGTCAAAGCTACCAATCCTGGCTTTTCTACTACGGTATTGACACAGGTTGTCGAGGGCGGTCGTGAATGCCCCGACAGTTTTAGCGCACACTATATGGTCTTCAAGCTGGTTCCATTTGATTATGGTGTCCACAAAGAATGAAGATTTGTATTGTTTTGTGTTGGCTGTAGTTGTTTCTAAGCACTTAATATCGGATGGCCCTTATTTGTCTTTGAAATAAAATACTTGTATGTACATGTTGCCGGTGTGTACCTCGCTGTTTACTTAACAATTTACCCAGGTGTGTTTTGTATCTGGCCTGGTACTGTGGATGATTAACGGGAAATGAGGAGACCCTACGCTTGGACATTTAAGATCAAAGACCAAGCAATAATTACGATATGAGAATTTACTGAATTTGTTTAGTAGTGGTGTTCAAATCATTGATTATAGGCCCTAATCGAAAATCAGTCGATTGTTGGCAAATTCTAAGCGCTTGATTATGAAACTTTTATTCCAATTAATAAGATTTTAGATTTTGTTTTCTCAACGACTGTAGTTTTTGAAGAATATTCCTGCCATGACTTGTTTATTTACCTAAAACTTTTGTTTATCGTAATGGCGGCACACATGACAGCGAAAGTATCCATATCCGGGGAATAAAGCATGTTCGCATGCATGGTCAGATAGACATACTTTGATTCAGACATATTTATATAAACAAAGGATCATCCTTCAAAGAGAATCTTGATACGACCAAAGCCATGTGTGTGAATTACGTAGATAAAACCGCTTTCAAAGGCCACTGTTATTCTGCACGTGCGTATCGTGTTTTCAGTTGGTGACAATAAATCTGATATGTTTTTGTTATTTTCAATACAGTATTCTTCTTTCCTTATTTTTCTTTGCTGAATTTTAATTATGCTGGATTACCGTGAGTTAATGATATGTAATTTTGATATACAGGGTTATAACTGAAGCAAATAATATCCGTTTTTGGCGCGTAAACCCTTCTAAAAATCGTATTGACTTTTATAGATGTATAATTAAAGGATATTAAGATAGTAAAAGAATAACAAATACACACAGAAAATATTGATTTACACTCAGTGGGCTCGTGCGCCTGTCTGTGGACCTTGACTTCAGATGTTCAAGATGCAGAGGTACTGCTCGCCCTCTTGACGGCAGGTCGCAGAGTGACATCCAAGTTGGTCTGGACAAGTTGGAGGTTGTAGGCTCCTTCTGCTACCTCAGAGACATGCTTTCTGCAGCTGGTGGCTGTGACCTTGCAGCCACTACACATGTGAAGACTGCCTGGAAAAAGTTTAGGGAGCTGCTACCAGTCCTGACATCACGCCACCTGTCGTATAAGACCTGTGGTCGAGTGTATAACACCTGTGTACGGAGCGCTATGCTCCATGCCAGTGAGACCTGGGCACTGACCAAGCCAAATCTTCATCGCCTACTACGCAATGACAGGGCCATGATAAGACAGATCTGTAACATCAAGCCTGAAGATATCGCCACTGTAAGTTCAACTGAATTGCTGGGGCGGCTTGGCATCGACGACCTCGACCTCATCTTAAGGGAAAGGAGACTCCGCTGGTATGGCCACGTTGTCAGATCCAGCAGTGCAGTCAAGTGCGCTTTAAATATACAAGTTCCTGGGAGATGTAGAGTTGGTCGGCCAATGCTATCTTGGAGAGAGTTGACGGAGAAAGATCGTAGAGAATGGAAGCTCTCAACTGCCGACCCTCAAGACCGGAAAGAATGGAGATCTGAGGTGAGATCTGCCATGCGTGCAGCCAGCCAGATACCTGGAAGGAGGTCCACTAGTGTGGACACTACCCGTGATACTGCACGGAAATAAAAAGGAACCGACAACTCTCTCATCAATAGAAACAGCAAATATAAACGTAGAAAATATTTATTTACACTTTTTCAGTAGTTAAATGACTATAATATAAAATTTCTAGATGCTCAATTTTAATCGAAAATTAGTTATTTACAGTAAACCAATCATCGATTAAGAAATTCTCACTGATTATCATCACTACTGGTTTATATATTTTAATCAAGAGTTGTATAGGCATTTAGCTCAGCATTTGCATAAATATAAAACACTGAGTTAATGCGGTTATTAACGTCCACCATTGTAAAAATTAAATAAATTTACAGATTGTTATCGGTAGTTACGGACACGAAGAATGGTTGAATACTTTTTACTTTTGAATTAAAACAAGTTTTCTTAGAAGATTATCATTAAATGAATAATTATGAAATAAGCACACACACACATATATAGTCGTTATATATTACAGTAAAACTCTGATATAGCGAATTTCTGCGGACATTCTATAAAAATTCGTTATAAGCGTAATTCGCTATACGTTTATAGCGAATTCATAATTCAAATATAACGAATTTGTTATAAAACTGATTTGTTCTACATGTATATCAGTTGTACAAGAAAGCGGAAATTGATATTCTTGCGTTTGTATTGTCTCTAAGAGAACTTAAAGCCTATATATTTTCGAGAAGAAATATTTTGTACAAAAAATATACACATTATTTATATATGATAATTTATCTTGATTGATTATTAAGTCACGCAAGAACATGTCGAGATAAAAAATGTTAACAAAAGTATGCGCAATACATACATGTACAAACAGTCTATTGCAGTTGTCATTTATCGTTGCTTTACACAAATAAAGGAGTGTACGATAAAATAAATGCAATCAAATTTCAAATTTGATTAGCGAGAATAGTAAACAATACCGACAATATATTTGCTAAAGGTATGTGTAAGTATTGCTTTGCGTTAACAACCTTTTATGAAAAAATACAAACAGAAATTTCGTAATAAGTGTGGATCCTTTATGGCAATGGAAAACCATTTTTAAAAATCGCAAGTTTAAAATGAAAAAAATAAATTCGTTATAAAAGGTGATTTTTACGTTCATTTTTAATGCAAGGGGAATAGGAATTTACTTCGTTATATCCGTAAATTCGCTAAATCCGTGTTCGTTATAAACGCAGATTTTTATATAGAATATATAAAGAATTTGCGGGGGAAATTGATTTCACTTCGCTATAGTCGTAATTTCACTATATCCGTGTTCGCTATATTCGAGTTTTACTGTATCTACTATCGATTTGAAACACATTTTATTTAGAAGATATCGATAATTACAGACACAAATATTGCTCAAGTACAGATTGTTGTTTTTTTTTAAAATAAAGAACATTAGGCTCAATATTTGCATAATCATAAATCACTAGTTTAATGTAATTTGTAATGTCCACCATCGTAAAAATAAAATAAATTTACCGATTGTTATCGGTAGTTACGGACACGAATAATGCTTGAATACAAATTTTTGAATTCATCCTGCGGAATTTCAGTTTAATTTCAGAAATTCACACACTCATTCTGTCATTTTTTTTAATGTGCACAATACACAGGACTAAGGTTTTTTCAGATATTTTTTTTTCAAAGTGGAGGGGGTGCGCATTATACACAAGTGCGCACAATACACAATACGTTACGGTAATACAGCCCCTCTAAAGACAGGTTTATAAAAATTGACTCGTTTTCAGCAGTCACTTTGAATGTTTTGAATTTTGGTCATTTTCATAAGTTTATCAATTTATACGCCATCTTTAATTACCATTACTTCCCAAGTTTTGTTGAGATTGGACAACAGTGAAAAATTGATAAGTTTTCGGTAACCATTTTGAAAATTTTCAGTTCAGCATTTCATTCCCCACCCTCAACTACTCCGGCCTACATGCCAAAATTTGTTGAGATCTGACAACATTGAAAAATTAATGCATTGCATGGGCAGGGCTCACCCAAAAAGTTAAGTTTTATTGTACCCTCAACAGTACATGAAATGCTGGAAATGCCTTTTAAAAGTATTTTCAAGACACCCTAGAAAAAATTTGGGCCAAGATTCTATGGAGCGCCAAATTAACATAAACTCAAATAATTGAAGATATCTTCAATTATTTGAAGATATCATCAATTCATTTGATGCGCGCAACAATTTAATTAAAGATCTCTTCAAATAATTAATGATATCTTCAATTCTGAATTATTGCGCGCATTAAATGAATTGATGATAGCATTAATTCTTCTGTTGAATTGATGCGCGCTTTAATTGAATTAATGATCTCTTCAAATGAATTGATATCAACAATTGAATTGATGCCCGCTACAATTCAATTGAAGAGAGCAATAATTGATATAATGCGCGCATTAAATCAATTGATGAGAGCAATAATTGAATTGATGCGCACATTAATTCATTTGATGAGAGCAATAATGGATTTAATGCGCGCATTAATTCAATTATTGCTCTCTTCAATTGAATTAATGATATCTTTAATTCATTTGAAGAGAGCAATAATTCTTTTAGAGAGAGCAACTAAATAATTAAAAATATCTTCAATTCAACATATCCACAATTGAATTAATGATTTCTTTAATTGAATTGCTGCTCTCTTTAAAAGAATTGATGCGCGCATTAATTCCTTATACAAAAGCATTGTAAATAATTAAAGATATCTTCAATTGAATTAAAGAGATCATCAAATTATTTATACCGAGCTCTAAATCAATTATTGCGAGCAATCCCATATTTCTACGAAATTAATGCTCTCATCAATTGAATTGAAGAGAGCAATAATTGAATTAATGTGCGCATCAAATCTATTATTGCTCTCATTAATTCAATTGATGCTCTCATCAATTGAATTGAAGAGAGCAATAATTGAATTAATGCGCGCATTAAATCAATTATTGCTCTCATTAATTCAATTGATGAGAGCAATAATTGAATTGAAGCGTGCATTAATTCATTTGATGAGAGCAATAATTGATTTAATGCGAGCATTAATTCAATTAAAGAGAGCAATAATTGAATTGATGATATCTTCAAATAATTGAAGATATCTTCAATTATTTGAGTTTATGTTAATTTGGCGCTCCATAGGATTCCTCTACATTAAAGTTTTGTTCAGAAATATGACACATTTTTGACAGCAACTTTGTAAATTTCCAGTTCACCATTTTATTTCCCTTCCTCAACTATCCCAACATTCCAAATTTTGTTGAGATCGAAAATGTAAAAAAATTGATGCATTTTTGGTAGCCATTATGAAAATGGTGGACAATTTGAAAATTTCATGACCAGTTCACCAATTTATTTGCCATCCTCAACTATCCATACTCACCAAATCTTGTTGAGATTGGATTTGAAAAATTTACATGTTTTTGGTGGCATTTTGAAAATGTTGGACATTTTGAGAATTTCGAATCCAGTTCACCAGTCTATTTGCCATTGACCTCAGCTACCCCGTACATACCAAATTTTGTTGAAATCGGATTAGAAAATTTTTACATTTTGGTGGCATTTTGAAAGTTGAAGATTGCATTTTTATTTGCCATCCTCAACTACCCCTACATACCAAATTTCATTGAGATCAGAATACATTTTTGGCAGACATTTATTAAATGGCGGACATTTTGAATATTTCGAATTTACTTTTTATATATTCACCATGCTCAACTATCCCTACATATACCAAATCTCAATGACAATGGACAATATAAAAGTATATAAATTGTGTTTTGATTACAATTATCCCATAGACTTCTATAGTAAAAATTTGAAACCCCACCCTTTTGATACTTCAAAAATATACTTTCCTTTCCACATATTGCAAAACTTTAAAGTTAAAGGATATCCTTTATAAATATAGGCCTGCCATACCATAAAATATTGTGAACTTGCACCTATAACCATTTCCGAGATTCAATCTGGACAGGAAAGAAGGAGATAGAATAAAGAGACCTGAGCAAAAACAATAAGTCTCCAAACTTTGTTTGGGAGACTTATAAAATAAATGTATATGTGACAATTCGTTGTGGACGGATGACAGACAAAAGGTTACTTGAGCATAGGCTTCAGGTTAGTGAACTTAAAAAGAAAATGAACTTACTCTGGCATGCTGCCAGGAATGGAGAAGTCAGTGAATTTGACTTTAACCTTTTCTAGTCTTTCTTGATTGTATAAACCATCAATATAATAAACACACGTAATGTTGACTGGAAATTTTCGTGGATAGCCTGGAGACTTGATGGTACCATTTCTGGAATTATTGCTGATAATCCGCATATCACAGGCTGTACAGAAAAAGAAGACATACTGTATGTGTATATATCTAATGCAATAAAGGACAATTTTGCTTTATCAATAAATCATGTGCTATATAATATTATGTATTCTACATGTAGATGTTATTGACTGCATATCATAAATGAATGAAACATATGTACACAAATCACTAATTCCTTGATCACTAAACCCATGATATCATAAAATACCTCTCTAACTGTGCTTTATACTATAGCATTTATAGAGGGTCATAATTGTCACATCAAAATACCACTGCAATCACAAGTTTCTTTTGAATACAGGTGACTCGAGATGGCTCAAATATCTTGATCTCTTGAAGCAATCTAATTGTTTACACAAACTGTAGGTCCATTAACTAGCACCATGTGAAAGGTAGTAGACATGCAAGGTTGAGCCGATGTATTGAACTCATACATGTACTGAAGGGTACCCCCCACCCCCCCCTCTGAGTTTACGATTTTGGGATAAAGCGCTTTTCTTGCTAAGAATTTTTCTACAAATATAACGGCCCCTTTTCCCTCCATTTGCTCCCTACCTCTCAACTTTAAAAAATTATGCTAAACTGTGCCTAAACTCACTATATCTGATACTAATCATAAATAACCAGTGCTTGCCTACTAAAGTTGCCCAAGTTAACTCAGAACATGTGATCTCATTGGGCATACTAAATATCAAAACTGTGACAGCATCGGAGACAAAATAATGGTTCCAATATTCCGTATTAAATTAAGCTATATTGAGTGAAATTTAAGCAGTTTTTACGCTTTCAATCATTAATATTGATAAGTCACATGAGGGTGCATGCACTATAATCAGATCATCTTCTTTAAATAAAGTATTATTATTACTTGGATGGTGGGAAATAGTGAATTTGCACTCATTGAAAAATAAATGGTTTTTAAGATATACTCTGGACAGTGACAACATAACTTGAAATGGAAAAAATTATTCCATAACTTCCATGAATGTTAAAAATCTCAATAAAACTAGCTTCATTAATCATATAAGATATACAAAACGTTTTAATTTTATCTGTTCATCAAAGTTAAAAAAGATATAATCAATAAATTATGTCTGCAGACCGATGGAAAGATGTTTGTGGGGGTTGGAGTGGGGGTGTAACAAATTATACTGCAACCTAGTTTTAAGTGATGGCATACACTCCGTCCAAGATACACCAACAAAGTTTTTAAAATATTTCTAGGCTTCAAAGTGCCGAAGTTGAATTATCAGCAGGGCACAATAAGCTACTTTAGTGGGCAAATGACTTTACCATATGATTATATGCCCTGATTTAGACATATCTGTAAGTATAAAATTCAAATGACTGACCTGTGCCTTTTATATGATACATATTACGAGACTCTACTGGTATATCTGAAATATAAATAAAGACATCATTTCATTGCTGGTTGATATTTCTAAGATGTTGCTTTATTCCAACAAAAACTGATACATTGTGTATTCCATATTGTGGACACATGCGGTATTCAACAGTGTCTGCATCCATAAGTATAAACTAAAACAGATCACCAACACATCATGAGAATGCAGTGTGAATTTTATTTGGTAGACTGGTTTCAGATCACCAATACATCATGAGAATGCAGTGTGAATTTTATTTGGTAGACTGGTTTCAGATCACCAACACATCATGAGAATGCAGTGTGAATTTTATTTGGTAGACTGGTTTCAGATCACCAACACATCATGAGAATGCAGTGTGAATTTTATTTGGTAGACTGGTTTCAGATCACCAACACATCATGAGAATGCAGTGTGAATTTTATTTGGTAGACTGGTTTCCACCTTTGGGTGGTTGTCATCCGAACAATTTTACATGAAATGAATTTACTTAAGTAACAAATGCAGCTGACGTTGCTATAAACAATAAAAAATGGGGAGATGTGTACATTAGGCAGAGTTGCTTAACAACGCTAATACATACGATATCATTAGCTGGTTTACATTGTTTCTCAAGTTTTTATATAAAAGATATAGTACATTTACAAACAAGATATTCATATTATATAATGCATTAACAGAACAGTCTGCGAAATGATGGTTCTGTGTTGTGTTTGAAGCAGATTGTGATGTATTTTAACTGTAACGTGTAGGTTGTGAGGAATAAATGGTGGGATTTTGTAATCATGGTATCATTTTGAATGGTTCATCAAATAAATATAATCCACCATAGGAATTTTCAACATACATTTGTATTGATTACTGCTTGATTTATTTCATCTAGAATTTTACATTGAAGTCTATGGGAAGAGTATGTTTTATTAAAATATTTTTAAAAGAAATTATATCTTCATATATATCTGTTGGTAAAAAGTTTCATACACTTTCTCTTTATGAAAATGTGACATAAAATTCATCATTTCCTACACAAATTCTTAGAAAATTAGATTTTCCTTGTTTTTTCAAGGGTGGATAACTCTTCAAAAGTCTAAACGCAAAAAGGTCATGAGCTTCTAATCATTTACCAGCCATGTCACTTTCCTCATTTTAACAATAAACATCTATGTTGATTTAAATCATTCAAAATTGTTCCTTTTCCTTTTGTTATACATTGAATACCTTAGGCAGTTGTGTTTTTATGACTGCTAATATTAAAATGGTAACATTAAACCGTTTAAGCAGTTTCTTAGCAGTATGTAAGCAGTATCTTAAGTTTTCTTAAACAAGCAGTTTGACCATTCATTTTCTTAGCAATAAAAACATCTTTAGTTAACAGTTTTCTTCAACCATTCATCATGTTCAGATACATAGGAAATCTTAAACAAGTAGTGCATGTGACTATTCATCATAAAGCAAGTGTAGGTATCAATACTTATCTTTGAATTAATTCATTTATCACTACTGAAAAGCAGTATATATTTGCTGAATATAATCATAAATGTTCTAAAAATCTAAGACAAATACATTTTTAAACTAATAAAGTATTAGTTTTATTGTCAAAATTGAAACCGTTTTTCCTTTCTAATAAAGTTTTAAAAATCGCTAAAACGCATCAAAGATGCATATGGCCGAGTTGCAGTTTGGAAAATTATGCACGCTTGCATTCACAAAGTAAAACCATGCACGTATTTAATATAGTTTATAAGTATGAAACTTTGAATGGCTGCAATAGGTATTTAGTGTGATGACCTTGACCTTTGGATTTCAAAAGCAACATGAATCTTGAATGTCATCAGGATTTGAAGTCTGATAAACATGCACCAGCAAGTACATGTATAAAAGTTAGAGGCAAGCTCAAATCTACAGTATATAGTGAAAAAGATACCTTGACCTTTGACCTTTTGACCTAAAAAAAAAAATAGGAACCTTCCTCTTTTGGATGTGATCATGTTATATAAGTCTCACAAAGATGCACTAAAAAGTATGAAAGTTAGGGACCGGACAAGCTAATTGTGGACGCCGCCCACCCACCTGCCCAGACGCCCGCCCGCCCGACTGGATGCCCATCCTTCGCCAATTTAAAAGCCGAGATTTGCTACAGTTGGGGAATTCTGTAACAAAATTAATGTATTTCCTTCTACTTAAGTTAAATTGCACACATTTTGAATTGATAAGTCAAAAGATTACATTTTAAAACATATTGAGTAACGACTTTGCAGCAATCTGTCTGTTTAAATTGCACACCAGGTGCAACCGAGAAAGGATGAAGAGGAACAAGATATGATACATGTAATAATCTACTGATTACAAAGTTTCCAAAATGAAGTACTGGCTGTATAAAAGTGGGCTTTCTCTTAGTACTATCTTGCACAAAATCCATGTCAACTTTAACTTCATTTAAAAAATTTAGATCACAAAGACCTTAATTTGAAAATTTTCAAAAATCCCCTTTTCCCCTTCAGTAAAACTGGTATCACTTGAACTTGATCCTAGTTTGTAGGTCCCAACATCCTCTCATCATTTTTGATCAGTCCTGGTTCTAAAGTAATAGAACTTTCTATAATCAAGGTCACTGGAGATACTAGTTTGAAAATCACAACATTCTTTTATCATTTCTGAAAATTCCATGTCTCTATCAATTCCAGTTCTAAAATTATATGAGCTTGTATGTTCAAGGTCAAGGTCACTGGAATCATTTGACCTTTATACTAATTTGTAGATCCTATCATTCCTTCATCATTTCTGAAGATCCCATGTCTCTATCAGACTTGGTTCTTAAGTAGGTTTATGATCTAAGATCAGAGGTCAAGGTCATTGGAGTCACTTGACCTTGATACTTGTTTGTAGGTCATGTCATCCTTTGATCATTTCCGAAGGTCCCGTGTTTCTAACAATTCCAGTTCTTAAGTTATATGAGTTTTATATTCAATGTCAGAGGTCAAGGTCACTGGAATCATTTGTTGATTTGTAGATCCCATCATCTTTTCATAATTTCTGAAGACCATATGTCTATCAGACCTGGTTCTGATGTAATACCAATTCTATGTTGCAAGGTCAGAGGTCAATGTCAGTGGAGTCACTTGACCTACTAGTTTGCAGGTCCTGTCATCCTCTTACCATTTCTGAAGATCCCATGTTGCTATTAGTCCTAGTTTTAAAGTTCTACCAGTTTTCATGTTCATGGTCAGAGGTCAAGGTCACTGGAGTCACTTGCCCTTGATGCTAATTTGTAGACCCTGTCATCCTCTTCTCGTTTCTGAAGACCCCAGGTCTCTATCTATCATATTTGTCAAGTAATATCTGTTGAATTTTGGAATAAATTTTTTCCCCATAGAGTTCTATGTTAAACCCCACCCCCATCTGATCCCCCCAAAATGTACCCTAACCCTCTTCAATCTGAAAACAAAAATATCTGCACATTTAGATACAATGGCCTATCATATCCTTGAATATCCAATACTTTCATCAACAGGTTACGGAGAAAGGTGTCAGACAGTTTTCGGCACAAGAAACAAGCAGAAGAATAATAAGAACCGAGCAAAAACAATAAGTCTCCAAACTTTGTTTGAGAGACTTAACAAGAAGCTCATGAGCCACATCGCTCACATGAATCACCTTCGCCCTGCTGTTGTTCAACTACTAGGATTTTTAAAAGATCTTCTGCAATCTTTATTCCCATGTTAAATTTGACCCCATATTGTGGTTCCAACCTAGCCCCACAGGGTCACAATATAACCATAATACAAGGTCACAAGGTAAAAAAAATTATGGTATGAAATGTAAGGTCTTTTCAAAGGAATCCATATACAACACATGAAATCCTTACCTTAAACAGTTCAGAGGATATTGCCTACATAAATTTTTCTTAAAAGTCAGTCAAAATCCAAAATCAAGGTAACAACATCAAAATCTTTGGTATTTAAAAAAAGAAAGGGGTGCATATATGAAATAGGAAAGATGTATCACTCACTATTCAACAGCTATGAGCCGATAAAGCTTTAAATTAAAGTTTTAAAATTTGGGCCAAACTTCAAGGTCAAGGCATCATGTCATCAAATGAAATTTCTTGACATAAGGAATCTTTATACAAAATATGAGAGCCCTACCTTAAATAGTTCAGGAGATATTGCATAGGTTAGATTTAGGTCAAACTCAATGGGTTCCAACTTTGGTAAGGAAAGGAAGGTCTTGTCACAAGAAAATTCAGTACACATATACAATATGAGAGCTCTATCACTCACCATTCAAAAGTTATGTGCAAGGTTCAAGTTTAAGACAGACAGGAAGGACAAAAAACAATATCCCCTCCCTCCCAAGTCTTTTATAGTCACAAGGCATAATAAAATCTTGAATCCTAAGAGGTTAGGAGTATTCACATTTTGAGATGATTTAGTGTTGTCCTGCTAATCTTGAAATTAAAGAATTTGTTTACATTAATTTCCTACCTCTCAGGTACCTGGATAGAACAAACTTGAATAAAGATCTTTGCATATTAATATGACTAAATCATGGCCCTGCTGTTCTTCAGAAGAAACTTTTAAAAGATGTATCCCATGTATTCCCAAACTACAATATGCACTACCTGGGGATGTTTGCATATCAATAAGAGTATTCATGGCCCTGCTGTTATTGAGAAGATTTTTCCTTAAGTATTCCCATGAAAAACTTTAAAACTTTGAAACCCTATTATGGCTCCACCCTACCTCCGGTGACCACAATTTAAACAAACTTGAATCTGCACTACCTTGCATAGTAATATGATTAATCATGGCCCTGTTGTTCTTGAAAAGATTTTTAAAGATTTATCCTACCGTATATACTCGCCTATAAGTCGGATTTTTGGGAGTCAAATTTTGGTCCAAAACTCTATGTCCGACTTATAGGCGTGTCCTAAGAAGATTGGTATTTTTCTGGGCGGCGTAATGTAGTGTTTTTTAAACAACTCCCGACAATTATCATGGACTACTAAAAAAATGATTATTGTTCACAAATATCTAGACACATTGTATTGTTTGCGTATTTTAAAATTTTGTATAAAGTGCAAGTATTTACATATTTTCATAATTTTATCTAGTTAAGTGTATATTATTTATTTTAAAAATTATTTACACACCGGTATAACTCATTCATTCAATTTAACAAATCTCTCGTTTATCGGCAAAATTGAATTGTGAACCTGATTAAATATTGAAATATTCATATGTATACCGGCTGAAATATATTTCATAAAAGATTGAATATTGTTAACAGATAATTTAGATCATCCTTCTTGATACTTAAAATCTCGAATGTTGATACAATGAATTTTACCGGAATCCCACAATAACAATTTTCGCGAGGCACATGCCTCTAAGTAAACACGGTGTCAGGTACTGGTAATTAGGAGACCATAGTTGCTTAAGTAAACAAGTGACCATTGCCGATAATAGATCAAGGGTTGCGTTTAAACCCCAAACAGATATGGCTTGGATATTGAGCACCTCATAATTATTAATTTCTCAAAATATTTTTGAAACATAGGTAAAAACACTAGAGCATTGACTTGAAATTGTCAACTGATTCTGACAAAAATTTGTACCGACTTACAAACGAGTCAATGGTAAATTCCTACAAAATAACCTTAAAAAATACAACCGACTTATACTAGCGGACCAACTTATAGGCGAGTATATACGGTATATATCACCTTGGAAAACTTTGATCCCCTATTGTGACCTCACCCTGCCCCTGGGGGCCATGATTTCAACAAAATTTAATCTACATTATGTCAAGAAGCATTCATATAAATTTCAACTTTTCTGGCCTTGTGGTTCTTAAGAAGATATTTAAATGACACCACCCTATTTTTGCCTTTTCTCTCCCTTTGGAGGGAGCATGGCCCTTCATTTGATCAAACTTGAATTCCTTTCACCCAAGGAGGATTTGTGCAAAGCTTGACTGAAATTGGCTTAGTGGTTCTTTAAAAGATGCCACAAAATTTTTAATAATCCTTAACCATCTCCACTTCTTTGAACAATCCTTAATCCTCTTTAACCAAGCATGCTTTTTGGTAAGTTTGGGTGAAATTACCCCTAACTGTGGTTCTGGCAAAGAAGTCAAAAACATTCAAAGTTCATGGATGGACGGAGGACAAAAAGTGAACAAAAAAGTTCACTTGAACTAAAAAGTGGGATATTTCATGCTCTTCCCAGGAAGCAGTATTAGTTGCAGGAGTTTCAAAGATTCTATGCAATTTATTATCCATGATAGGATAATAATTGCAATTTCAAACTTACCTATTTTGACAATGTCTTTTCTAAAATGGAAAGACACATTGAAGCCTCTCCTGCTGAACTTATAATCCACACTTGTGTCATATGGATCAGCAACTGCTCCCATTCGTCCTGCCCTGGTTAAAAACTGTATAAATAGATGCTCTCCGGAGGAGAAGAACGTCACACTGCTGTGTTCACCACAAAACTTCTTGAGGACAGGGGCTCCTCTGTTTGCTCCATCATATACAGTGAAAGAATCATAAGGGCAACTGTAATTCAAGGAGAATCCATCAATGCTTTTACTTGATAATTATGATTGATTGATTGATTATGGTTTATCGCTGTTTTGGCAATATTTCAGCCATTTTACGGGATAATATGAATAACAGCAATAGAGTAGCTGATATATAAAATGTTAACTTATATCTAAAGATTACATACATTTTAAGTACATGTAATTAGAATCTAGAATTATACATTGTATATAGTTTGATTTGCACAGTCAAACTAAACATAGTAATAACAACAAGAGGTACTGTGAGCAATGCTCACTAAGAATACCCCCCGCTTACCCCAATCTCCCAAAGGGTGTTGGTAATAGGTAAAACTTCAGTATTATGATCCAAAAGGTATCTAGGAACACAGTATCTCCATGCGATGAAAAAAAGCCGTTAAAGAATTGAAATGGAAACCATATTGCTACTTTGATGTCCAGTGCGTGTGACCTTTGACCTTTTGACCCCAAAATCGATAGGGAACATCTTCAACCCATGGGTAGTCCATATGTATGATATGGTGACTGTAGGTGGAAAGGATAATGCTTTAGAGCCCGGAAACCATATTGCTACTTCAATGTCCAGTGTGCTTGACCTTTGGACCCCAAAATCGATAGGGAACATCTTCATCCCATGGGTAGTCCATATATATGATATGGTGATGGTAGGTGGAAAGGATAATGCTTTAGAGCCCGGAAACCATTGCGTCTACAGACGGACGGACAGACGGACAACCCGATCCCAGTATCCCCCCCCCCCCCCCCCCCACACACACACAACTTGGTGCGGGGGGTATAAAAACAAGTGACAGTCAAAAACCACATAATTATATTACATTTTAATAAACATTTAATAGTTTTAATATACACTTTTATTTGTGAATAAACAGTAGAAAAGGTATACAGAGTGTTATTCATACTCATATTTTTTACTTGTTAATCAGTTAGTTTCAACATTCATCATATTTAGTTTTAAGGGGGTGGGGTCTAGGTCAAAACTATGTGAATTTAGTTTTATGTCAGACATTGAACTTTTGATCTCGCCCCTTATACATACATGTAGGTTGCCTTAAATGTGGGTGTATATTAGGTACATGGTTTGCAGCATTTCCACAAAATTTCGAGAAAAATGAAAAAGTGCCAGAAGCATCTCCTGACACTAAATGTCTAGCAACAGATAGAAGGACAACTAGACAAGAGACCCATGGGCCACATTGCTCAACTGAGTCACCTTGGCCCATATTTAATGATTTTCCCTACATATACACATGTAAAACTTTTATCCCTATTGTGGCCCCAACTTACCCCCGGGGGCCATGATTTTTACAAACTTGAATTTGCACTATATCAGGAAGCTTTCATGTATGGCCCAGTGGTTCTTGAGAAGAAGATTTTAAAGATTTTCCTTATATATTTGTATGTAAAACTTTGATCCCCTATTGTGGCCCCATCCGACCCCCAGGGGCCATGATTTTAACAAACTTGAACCTGCACAATGTCAGGAAGCTTTCATGTAAATTTCTACTTTCCTGGCCCAGTAGTTCTTGAGAAGAAGATTTTTCCCTGTATATTTGCATGCAAAACTTTGATCCCCTGTTGCGACCCCATCCTAACCCCTGGGGTCATATTTTTGACAAACTTTAATCTGCACTATGTCAGGAAGCTTTCATGCAAAAATAAATTTCTTTGGCCCAAGCAATGGATCTTGAGAAGAAGATTTTTAAAGATTTTCCTATATATTTGTATGTAAAACTTTGATCCCCGCTTGTGGCCCCATCCTACCCCCGGGGGGGCCATGATTTTGACAAACTTGAATCTACACTATGCCAGGAAGCTTTCATGTAAATCTCAGCTTTTCTGGCCCCATGGTTTTTGAGAAGAAGATTTTTAAAGATTTTTCCTATATATTTGTATGTAAAACTTCGATCCCCTACTGTGGCCCCACCCTACCCCCAGGAGTCATGATTTTAACAGAGTTTAATCTCCACTATGTTTGGAAGCTTTCATGTAAATTTCAGCTTTTTGGGCCCAGTGGTTCTTGAGAAGATTTTTATATGAACCCAACCTATTTTTGCATTTTTGTGATTATCTCCCATTTGAAGGGGACATGACTCTTCATTTGAACAAACTTGAAAGCCCAAGGATGCTTTTAACTAAGTTTAGTTGAAATTGTCCCAGTGGTTCTGGAGAAGAAGTCAAAAATGTAAAAAGTTTACAGACAGACACTGGACATCAGGCAATCAGAAAAGCTCACTTGAGCTTTCAGCTCAGGTGAGCTAAAAACTGAGAAGTCAGAGAGGATCCTGCAATGAATATTTGAACATAAAAAAAATTCTATGTCCCATAATTCTGTGAAAACATAACTGATTAATATAAATATCAAAAGTGGTCTTCCTTTTCCTAATATGAGCTTAACCTGATATTCATAATTCTATGAAAATCTTCTCGAGTAATTTCAAGTCACTGCATGCCATAGAAAAAGCTATTATCTTATTCATATAAAAAAATTCCAAGTCTCATAACTCCATTCCAACAAAGTTGATAAATCTGAAAATTAAAAAGGGTATTCCCATGCCTAATCAGAGTATATGTATAAAATCAATATATGCACCCAGGGGTGCATGAGCCAAGTTGCATGGGATGCATTGTAAAGTCAGGAATGATGTGGCATATTTATAATTGTGAAGAACTAATTTCAGTTTTAAACTTTTCAAGTTACTGTCCAGAAACCATATTTGTCTGAAGTTTTCAATCTATTTTCGGTCACTGTGACCTTGACCTTTTTTCTCCAAAATCAATAGGGGCCTTGCTTTGCTGGTATCCAACAATATATCCAAGTTTCATTTGATTTAAATTAACAAATTACGAGTTATCTTCCTGAAACCAAAATTTTTTGGAATTTTAAATCTATTTTCGGTCACTGTGATCTTGACCTTTGATCTTTTTTCTCCAAAATCAATAGGGGTCTTTCTTACCTGGTACATAACAATATCTTTAAGTATCATTTGATTCGGATTTAAACTTTCTGAGTTATCATCCGGAAACCAAATATTTCTGAAATTCTCATTCTATATTCGGTCACTGTGACCTTGACCTTTGACCTCCAAAATCAATAAGGGTCTTCCTTACCTGGTACCCAACAATATATCAAAGTTTCATTTGATTTGGATTTAAACTTTCTGAGTTATCATCTGGAAATCTAATTTTTCTGAAATTTTCATTCTATATTCGGTCACTGTGACCTTGACCTTTAATCTTTTTTCTCCAAAATTAATCGGGGTCTTCCGTACCTGGTACCCAACAATATATCAAAGTTTCATTTGATTCGGATTTAAACTTTCTGAGTTATCATCCAGAAACCAAATTTTTCTGAAATTTTCATTCTATTTTCGGTCACTGTGACCTTGACCTTTGACCATTTTTTCCCAAAATTAATAGGGGTCTTCCTTATCAGGTACCCAACAATATATCAAAGTTTCATTTGATTAGATTGTAAACTTTTTGAGTTATCATCCGGAAACCAATTGTTGACGTCCAACCGCCCGCCCGCCAGCATCACCAAACCAATAGCCGAGTTCAACTTCGTTGCAACTCGGCTAAAAATCTATGAAAATTGTATGGACATACAGATATCATTGAACCATAATGTGTCCTGTAAAAAGACGGGCGTATAAAAATAAGATGCCTGCACTTTGAATACATATCCACAGTCCATGAAACGTTCTTCTTTCCCACTTAAACTGTGAGTGAATGGTGAGCACACGCAAAAATGATAAAGTAGAACGTTTTAGGGACTGTAAGTTTAAAAACACTTGAAAAAGGTGTATAAAACTTTGCAGATATGGATAAATTTGCAGTGAGCTAAACATGTCCCAGACCCCCCCCCCCCCCCCCCCCCCCCCCCCCCCCCCAACTTACTTATCCATACAATAGGATCATACATGTACTTACTAGTCACCACCATGAAATAGAGAAAAATCGTTGAATGTGATCTGGATTCTTTCACCTGGAACTCCATGTAATCCATATGAGCAATTTAGATTATCTGGATAAACTCCTGGATATGTAGGAGATATAATGTTTCCATGTTTTTCATGCACACTTTTGATGATGTAGCTACAATAGTGGTGTGGCGATTTGGTTCCCACTTCATATATAGCTGAAAAATGTTTAATCAAAACTAAAATTTCCAGTTAAATAATGACAAATGACCATATGAGCCTAAACAGTCATCTGACTGCACAATAAAAAAAATCAAATTAGGTAAGAATTGTTCTCTTCAGTTTTAGGTTTATGAACCATACTGCCAAATTACTTGATTTTCATCAAAGGAAAAATTTCAGAACTTAATTATTTCTTCAGAAGATTTTGAATCTAAGCATGATTATTGAAGCAAAAATTTTCAAATACATGTATGCAAAACAACTTACTTTAATACTGAATGCTGTTATGGAGCTAACAGAATCCATTTATGTCAAAAGTATTACTGCACCCATTCTCAGTTAATGTGTGCATTACTGTCGCCAACGTTTATATTGATCATTCATAATGTTTTATGCAATATTATTATTTCTTAAAAGCCCAAGAACTTTTTCCATGGAAATTAACATATATTATTAACCCATTGATATGTAAACATATTATAGTAAGGACTCCCATTATGTACAAAAATGAAACGTACGTTGCTGTCTTCAGAACAGGTATCTTATATTTCAGTATCAGTGATATAAAATTTATGCATAACATCATTATGTTTGCTTTTAAAATAATGTTAGATAGCATGAATGAGACAAAGAATAAGAAGTTTTATTGTGTATTTTTCAATTTTGGTAAATGAATGATCTTCTAAAGTCATGTCACCGATCCTTAGGTTTCAACATTTAAGATAATATACCCTTTAATTTTTCACATACATATTAGTTTTCCTCGCTAATACCGGTAATGGCAGTTTACAACTTTAACAAGAGGCCCAAGGGCCTAGAATCGCTCTTCTGATAAATTGTACAACCCCACCATTTCTATTCTTAGCCTCTTAGTATTCTAAATCTTTAGTTAAATCCTAAGAATTCAAAAAAAGTAGGTCAATGTGACCTACTTTTTGGTTTACACATTTTGAGAACCAAGAAATATCAACTGACAAAGTTTGATGATTTTAAGCCAATTAGTATCTGAATATTGAAATATAGCTGTCAAATTCCAATCGTAGGTCATGGTGACCTACTTTTTGGTCAGCGAACTCCGAACATGCAAGACCCATCAACTGACAAAGTTTGATGACTGTAGGTCAAATAGTATCTGAAATATATAAATATAGCCGTCAAATTCCAAAAGTAGGTCAAGGTGACCTACTTTTTCGTCAACACCCTTCAAACATGCAAGACCCAACAACTGAAAAAGTTTGATGACTGTAAGTCAAATAGTATCTGAATTATATAAATATAGCCATCCAATTCCAAAAGTAGGTCAAGGTGACCTACTTTTTGGTCAACACCCTTTGAACATGCAAGACGCATCAACTGACAAAGTTTGATGACTGTAGGTCAAATAGTATCTGAAATATATAAATATAGGTGTCCAATTCCAAAAGCAGGTCAAGTTGACCTACTTTTTGGTCGAAACCCTTCGAACATGCAAGACCTATCAACTGACAAAGTTTGATGACTGTAGGTCAAATAGTATCTGAAATATATAAATATAGCCGTCAAATTCCAAAAGTAGGTCAAGGTGACCTACTTTTTGGTCGACACACTCCGTAGACTAAAGATGCATCAACTGTCAAAGTTTGATGATTGTAGGTCAATTAGTGACTGAAATATATAAATATAACTGTCAAATGCCAAAAGTAGGTCACAGTGACCTACTTTTTGGTCGATACACTCCGAAGACTCAAGATGCATCAACTGACAAAGTTTGATGATTGTAGGTCAAATAGTGTCTGAAATATAGTAACTTAGCTGTCAAATACCAAAAGTAGGTCACGGTGACCTACTTTTTGGTCGACACAAACCGAAGACTGAAGACGCATCAACTGACAAAGTTTGATGATCCTAGGTTTTACAGTGCCCAAAATATGCATCTAAAATTGAAAATGTGAAATTTGAATATCTGCAAAATTCAAAAAGTAGGTCACTGTGACCTACTTTTTTATAAATATGTTTCAAGGCCTCAAGATGCATCAATTTACAAGATTTGATGATTCTAAACCTCTCGGTATTTGAAATAACAACTTAAAATATATCTATAAATGAATAAGCCATACAATTCAGAAAGTAGGTCACGGTGATCTATTTTTCAGTTGACGCATTTCAAGGTCCCATGATCCACCAACTGACAAGTTTTGATGATCATAGGCTTCAAAGTGTCCAAGATATGCATCAAAATTAATTTTAAAATAAATACCTGCAAAATTCAAAAAGTAGGTCACCGTGACCTACTTTTGAGACAACTTGACACAAGGTCCTAAGATGCATCAACTGTCAAAATTTGATGATCCTAGTCCTTATAATGACTAAAATATCTAAGATTTAAGGAATTTAAAAAAAATTTAAATTTAGGTCAACTTTGAAGTGACCTTGAGACCACGCCCTTTGCCCCAGGGTAATGCCTTGAACAATTTTTAATCTACAACATATCCTCATCTTTATGTGTAAGTTTGGTGATAATCTGCCCTGTGGTTCTTGAGAAGAAGATTTTTTAGCAACCACTACTTTTGTTTGTATTTTCCTGATTATCTCCCCTTGTTAAAGGGTCACATCCCTCTATTTAGTATGTATGAAAGCCCTTGGGCCAATGATACCCTGTAACAAATTTGTTCTTGAGTTATAGCCCTTTTTCTAAAAAGTTTACGCACACCGCACAAATGGCCATAGCATTAGCTCTTTGAGCCTTTGGCTCAGAAGAGCTAACAAGAGGCCCATGGGCCACATCGCTCACCTGAGTCAACTTGATCCATATCAGAAGATTTTCCATATCTATTTGCATGTAAAACCGTAGTCCTTATTATGGCCCCAAACCTTCCCCTGGAGGCCATGGTTTTTGCAAACTTGAATCTACACTATGTCAGAAAGCTTTCATGTAAATGTGAACTTCTTTGGCCCAATGGTTCTTGAGAAGAAGATTTTTAAAGATTGTCCCTATATATTTGTATGTAAAACTTTGATCCCCTATTGTGACCCCATCCTACCCCGGGGAGGGGGGGGGGGGGGGGGGGGGGGGGGGGGCGGGGCATGATTTTAACAAACCTGAATCTGCACTATATCAGAAAGCTTTCATATAAATCTCAGCTTTTCTGGTTTAGTGGTTCTGGGAAGAAGATTTTTAAAGATTTTTCCTATATATTTGTATGTAAAACTTTGACTCCCTATTGTGGCCCCATCCGACCCCCGGGGGCCATGATCTTAACAATTTATAATCTGCACTATATCAGGAAGCTTTCATATAAACCTCAGCTTTTCTGGCTCAGTGGTTCTTGAGAAGAAGATTTTAAAAGATTTTTCCTATAAATTTGTATGTAAAACTTTGATGCCCCCCTTGAGGCCCCATCCAATCCCCGGGGTCCATGATTTTAACAAACTTGAATCTGCACTATATAAAAAAAAAAAAAAACCGAAAAAAAAAAGAATTTTTTTTTTACCTTTTGACCCCCTATTGTGGCCCCATCCGATCCCCGGGGGCCATGATTTTAACAATTTAGAATCTGTACTATATCAGGAAGCTTTC
>NC_079166.1:50206336-50276336 GCF_947568905.1 Ostrea edulis | reverse complement strand
GTTCATGGGAAATCTAAATTTGTACTAATGATAAATCCACAAAAACAACAAAACTTAATATCCCAAAAAACAATAGTGAGTTTATACGGCTTAAACAAAAACTTGTTTTTGTGTTCATGAGCAATTATAGACAATTCTATAACTATTCTTCAAGTACGCCTTGGAACTTTTATTCTGCAAATGTTGGAAAGGAATTATTTCACAGATTTCATAGTATTTTAATTAATTCTTTACCAGCTGTGAGAGAGTTTAAGAAATCAATTTCACAGAAAATGTTCTTGAATGATTGATTTTTATGAATTACATCAGTCCTGATCAGTATAGAATAAGAATTAAACAAAAAAGTTCATTAAAAGATCTTAAATCATTCCTTGCACGAAGATTATGATGAAGAGATTAAGATGAAACATTTTTATATGATAGTATAGCATTTGTAGATACACAGTGCAGAACAATAGTCATTTTGCATGTGCATAAAATCATTTGAGATTTATATTGTTGATGGATATTAAATTGAGACCCTCAACTGATTGGCATTGGTCAAAATTTCCAATCTACATGAGCATTTACTTGTGCTTCATTTTGATTGGATAATACTAAAACATCTGAACCTCTAATATGAATAAAGGGAATGGGAAGATATTCACAGCATACATAGAAAAGGATTGGTGTAATAAAAAAAGTAAACACACACTGCTTGCATGCATGTGCATCATATTTTGAAGGCTCAAATTTTTAAGGACTATATCATTTTTGTTTTTCATTAAAATGTTTTGAAGTTTATGTCGTGGGTATATCTTGGTACTCCTTATAATTTGCTATGGTCAATATTACTGGCCAGCACACGTGTGCTTAATTCTGATCGAACCATTTTAAAATCACCTTAACTTTCTATTGAATGATACAAACATTATGAAATTCATACTGTAAGTATATGATACTAATGCTTGTTGAATGACATCAACAAGTTATGAGTCACACCTACGTGTGCATGTATGCACGTGCACTTCTTTTCGTAGAACATTGACTTGTTAATCTACATTTAATTTACAAGATGTTTTGTAACACACTGTGGGTCATGTGACCTGTTTGTATATATATTGGCCGGTGCTTGTAGGACCATCTTTTTTTATGCTATGAGCAACAGTGTGCTCATGTTTCACTGAAAATGGCAGATTCTTTCAACTTCAAGAAGATTTTAGGTAAAAATGGATTATCCTCGGCTATGATTGCCATCCTTGAGAGTGAGGAATTGAACAATTATGAATCATTATTGTTGTTGGGTGATAATTTTGATGCTTGTAGGAGAATTGAAGATTTCTGTTGGTCAATGTGTTCTCTTGAGGAAGGCACTCAGCCAAACCTGCAGACCTACCAGTACTGGACTTTAAACCTATCACAAACCAAACCTGCAGACCTACCAGTACTGGACTTTAAACCAACCACCAGCCAAACCTGCAGACCTACCAGTACTGGACTTTAAACCTATTATCAGTCAAACCTGCAGACCTAGCAGTACTGGACTTTAACCTATCACAAACCAAACCTGCAGACCTACCAGTACTGGACTTTAAACCTATTATCAGCCAAACCTGCAGACCTACCAGTACTGGACTTTAAACCTACCATCAGCCAAACCTGCAGACCTAGCAGTACTGGACTTTAAACCTACCATCAGCCAAACCTGCAGACCTAGCAGTACTGGACTTTAAACCTATCATAAACCAAACCTGCAGGCCTACCAGTACTGGACTTTAAACCTATTATCAGCCAAACCTGTGGATCTACCAATACTGGACTTTAAACCTATCATAAACCAAACCTGCTGACTTACCAGTACTGGACTTTAAACCTATTATCAGCCAAACCTGTGGACCTACCAATATTGGACTTTAAACCCATCACCTGCAGACCTACCAGTACTGGAAACTTTAGTGGAACAATCATATTGAAAAAAGAAATGTGGTGGAAGGGGTGGATTGTATCTGTATGTATTGTACTCACATATGAATGCATGCATGTTGTGATTTCCCATGCTTGTGCAGGTGTTAATCTAGTCATATGTATGTTAAAAACTGAAAACATTTTCTTAAACATTGAAGAACAAAAGTTGTAGATAATAGGGAAGTCTATTCAACAATATCAAGTTTTAGGTGTTGGTCCCCTTTAGATAAGGGGCTAGGAGGGTTTTAAAGGGTTTTTTTTCCCGTCATGTCAAACACTGGAAATAATATCTTAAGCATTATTGATGCAAAGTTGCTTGTTTTGACATTTTGCAAATGCTGATGTCAGCTAAATGATCACTGATTAGCAATTTATAGGAATAAATGTATGAAACTTTGATTACATCATTTCTAAATGAATGGAAGATTCGTTGCTCACAACGAGATCATCTCTAGTTATTACCCCCCCCCCCCCCCACCTTTTTTTTTTGTCAGTAGGATTTCTAAGAGACAGTTTGATGGATTTTCTTGAAACTTTCAGGGATGATATGGAATGATAATATCTCTTGGTATTTTTGTCATTTTTTTTCCAAATATTCCGGTCAGAAAATATAATGGTCGATTTTCTAAATTTTTATCTTTTTTGTCCCCATATAAATGAAGTGTTTAATATGATTTTCACATATGTTATTGACATTATTTATCTCTAGAATTATTTCAAATACTTTTTCAAAATTTACTTCCTGTCAATAGTTCTGCACCACTTTGTATATTTCTTTGTCCAACCTTTTTGACAGGACACTTTCAGATAGGGACGTGAAACTTTCAGGGCCCGTCATCTGTTAAGTGGTACTGCAATTTAGGGGTAAATTGCAGTACCACATCTCACTATTACTTCCAGTCGTCACTGGAAGTGACTGCAAATAAGTTTTCGTATTAAGGAGTAGATGACCCCCAACTTATCACAACTCATAATAAGTTTTCTTATTAAGGAGTAGATGACCCCCAACTTATCACCAACTCATCTCCTCAGTAGTAAGTAGTAAAATTATTTCTTGTTTTAGATAATCAAGGACATCAGAATTTAAAACTTGGCTAAAATTGGCAACAGATGCTATATTTGGATTTAATGTACTGTATTACTAGTAACAGGATTGAAATGGTTTATATAAACCCATTTGGAAGATTAACATAGGAAATTTTTTAATATCAATATAAAGCAGTTGAAAACTAGGATAAACAGTTCATAGAAAACAGAATTAATTACCTCTGTAGTCTGCTGTACAAGTGAGCATCAAAAACAGAAGGTATCCACCAGCCATCACCCAATGGCCCCACTCCATCATTTCCCTCTGAAACAAATAACTTATTAACAAATCAAAAAATAAAACAATTCTGAAATAAACAAGATGCATTTATAAAACACTATGCTCCTAGCAGCAACAAAGAATCATATAAGAAAGCTTCTGTCAAAAGGAATCACTAGGGGCCTTCTACTCCTTACAATGTACTAATGTACCAAGTCTGATATCTATTAAGGAAAGATTTTGTATAAATAGATGCTCTCCGGAGTAGAAGAAAGTCACATTGCTGTGTTCACCACAAAACTTCTTGAGGACAGGGGCTCCTCTGTTTGCTCCATCATATACAGTGAAAGAATCATAAGGGCAACTATGACTCCCACCCCACTTTTGCATTCTCTTCATTTTCTCCTCTTTCAAGGAGGCATGTTTCTTCATTTGAACAATCTTGAATTCCTTTTACCCAAGGATGCTTTATGGCAAGTTTGATTGAAATTGGCCTAGCGGTTATGGAGAAAAAGTCGAAAATGTTAAAAATTTATAGACGGACAGACATGTGATCATGCAGGTGAGCTAAAAAAAAAAGATGCTTAATTCTTCTGATTCTGGTCATAAGCAACCTTTAATTGTTCCATGTATGAGTCACTATTATCACTCAATTACTTGAGCCATGACCCAGACAAAATATTGTTCTTTCAGTTTGAACCATAATTTTTCTTATTTTCAAACATTAATAGAGACTGGTCATGGCAGCCCAGTAAATTAGGTGCTTGTTTCACAACAGGGAGATCCCTGCAGGTTCAATTTTTGATTCCAACAGACTTGTCAAACCTAAGAAGTTTAGCATAGGTAGTGACTAGCCAATGCAATACTCAAATCATGGAAATACTTTGACTATGTCCTTCCTAACAGTTTAATTCCTTTCAATAAAATTACTTATCATTCATTGTTGCTGCAATACATAACAAGTATATGCCAGCAGTACTGGAAGTAAAGAAGAAGATGAAGCTAGCAACTGGATGTAAAATATAGCATCAATATGGTATCTAACCTTTGCACAACTTCAAGCCCAATCATTGTGTGAAATCAATGTCTGGACTCAAATTTACATACTAGAAATTTACATACTAGAAACAGAAATGATGGACAATACTAATGTCAATAGTGATATGACTGTGTAGAGAATAAAACTTCCTGCTCTTTGTTTTGCTGCTATCAATACTGATACATTGGTTTGAAGTTTGAAGTAAACCCAAACTCTTGATCTGACCCAACTATTGTAGGCATTTTCATAATTTTTAATAGATTTAAAATGATCTATTCAGTGGTTTGTGTGTAAAGTATATCCTACTCTATTTCTTTTTGAACATAAAGATTTGGTGCTGCTTTCCTTCCAATGTTATTTGCTTTTGCAGAGTTATTATATTCATTTTTCCCCCACCTCTAACAGATATACATTTATCTCACACTCAGTGATGCATAACACATCAAATTTTACTACAAACAAAGCCTTATTGGCTGATATAACTTTGATACATCAGCATTTCACATGAAAAGAAACCCCATCTTTAAACCAAGAAAGCAAGATTCTCCATGGCTTTATGAGGCTTAATTGACAAAAGAAAGAGAAACAAGAGGCCCATGGGCCACATCGCTCACCTGAGTCACCTTGGTCCATATCAGAAGACTTTCCATATATATTTGTATGTAAAACCGTAGTCCCTATTATGGCCCCAACCTACCCCTGGAGGCCATGGTTTTTGCAAACTTGAATCTACACTATGTCAGAAAGCTTTCATGTAAATGTGAACTTCCTTGGCCCAATGGTTCTTGAGAAGAAGATTTTTAAAGATTTTTCCTATATATTTGTATGTGAAACTTTGATCCCCCCTTGTGGCCCCATCCTACCCCCAGGGGCCATGATTTGAACAAACTTGAATCTGCACTATGTCAGAAAGCTTTCATGTAAATCTCAGCTTTTCTGGCTCAGTGGTTCTTGACAAGAAGATTTTTAAAGATTTTCCCTATATATTTCTATGTAAAACTTTGATCCCCTATTGTGGCCCCATCCGACCCCCAGGGGCCATTTAACAAACTTGAATCTGCACTATATCAGGAAGCTTTCATGTAAATATCAGCTTTTCTGAAAGGCTCAGTGGTTCTTGAGAAGAAGATTTTTAAAGATTTTTTCTATATATTTGTATGTAAAACTTTGATCCCCTATTGTGGCTCCATCCGACCCCCGGGGGCCAGGATTTTAACAATTTAAAATCTGCACTATATCAGGAAGCTTTCATATAAATCTCAGCTTTTCTGGCTCAGTGGTTCTTGAGAAGAAGATTTTTCCTATATATTTGTATGTAAAACTTTGATCCCCTATTGTGGCCCCATCCAACCCCCGGGGGCCAGGTTTTAACAATTTAGAATCTGAACTATATCAGGAAGCTTTCATATAAATATCAGCTTTTCTGGCTCAGTGGTTCTTGAGAAGAAGATTTTTTAATGACCCTACTCTATTTTTACCTTTTCTTGATTATCTCCCCTTGGAAGGTGGCCTGGCCCTTTATTTTAACAATTTAGAATTCCCTTTACCTAAGGATGCTTTGAGCCAACTTTGGTTGAAATTGGCCCAGTGGTTTTTGAGAAGAAGTCAAAAATGTTAAAAGTTTACAGACGGACGGACAGACGGAGGGACGCCGGAATACGGGCGATCAGAAAAGCTCACTTGAGCTTTTAGCTCAGGTGAGCTAAAAACCCAGTCCATTTCAATCCTAGGTTGAGGCTCTACAAAAAAGCAAAAGCTCTTCAAAGTGGGGGATCCCTTCACAATGTGGGCAATCAGTAAATGCAAGTCCCATTGTGACCTTGACCTTTGAATCAATAAGGTTCTTCCCATCTATAACAAAGGTACATGTGAAGCATTAAATAAATTTGAGTAAAAAATGTCGCCTGTAGAGTGTCTACGAGCTTTTCTATAAAATTCCATGAAAGTTCCATATAAAGTTGCCCCTTTGACACCAAAATCAATAGCAGCACTACATGTAAGGCATCAAATTAATTGAGAGAAAAATGTGACCTGTAGAGTGTCTGCAAATTTTTTTTACATGAAGACCTGTAGTGACCTTGACCTTTGGACCCTAAAATCAATATCAAATATATAGCCTGTAGAGTGTCTACAAGCTCAGTGTTACACACACTCGCACACATTCTTGCCCACACATGAAAGTATCATATCAATCAATCAAGGCTGTAGAGGTCAGTGTTTTATACACAAACACACACCCCACATGAATATATCTCCTCTCACGATCAAAGACATGCTGGGATAGCAAATCAGACCCTAGCTGGAATAGTTCACAACCCATGATAGTAATGAACTACAGTGGAGTATATGTGCCACACCCATACCCTCTTCAGAGTGGCATAACACAATTTTGAAATTAATATTTCTTTGATTCTATAAATTTATTTCATTATTTTCATTCTATATCTGTTTACTTATTCATGTTCATTTGTTATCAAATATTTGTTAAATGTTTAACGTCTTCTGGCTTTTTAGCTTTTAAAAGTTCAATCAGGGTATGTAAACCACATCTTAAAATATGGTAAAACACCTTTTTTTTAAAACAGTAACCTTGACCTTAATTGCATGACCTTGGTTCAGGGTCATGGATCATTGTTTGGTCATAAGCAAAGAATGAGCTAGATGTTCAGGAGAAAAGACTATTTCTAAAGATGTCGTGCATTTTCAATTTATGAACCATAATGCCTTGACACCATAATACTGAAACACTAACAAATTAAGGGATGTGGATTTTTGGTAGAGGAGTAAACATAAACAGTCAAAGAAGAAGGAATACATAATGACAGCTGTACCTCTTATGCTGTAAAAGATATGACCATACAAGGTTAAAGTTTTTTTGAAATTTTCCAAAAAACAGGTCAATAGTTGATGTCAAGGTCACAAGGTCAACAAATCTGGTATCGTTGGAAAGGTCTTCTCACAAAAAATGCACATGCTTATAATAATATAAAAACAGTACATCGTACGATTTGAAAGATATGACTTATATTAGAATTTTCTACAAGCAGGTTCAGGTTCAGGAAGTCACCAAGTGACTACTCTCACTGTGGCACTTTTGTTTTTAAACTGAGAACAGCAACAAAAATAAATATTATATACTTTCTACACATGCAAAGTGCTGTATTTCATTTTAATGCACAGATATGCAATGTCCGTACATCTGCACTACATCAATACAACAGAAGCAACCAACGGCTAATTCATTCAGAAACACTACTATTTTGAAATTATTCAAATGCTTCACTACAATATTGTATTACCAACATATTATCAGTTAGATATTCAACACTGACATTATTATAATGGAAAAATGGGTTAACAAGATTCTTTCCCACTTTTTTGGAAATGGAATAATTTGATCAAACATTTATTATCTTACAATCTCTGATAAGGTTCCTGGAAGACGCAATGAATTTTACAATTTAAAGAGACACTACTGCTCATTTTTCACATCTTAATCATTAATTTTGTTTTTTAAAACATGTATTGATAAAATGATAGAATACGTATCAATGCTGGTAATTTTGAACAATTAAAATACATCTAGTTGCTCTCAGTTGCACTTTGAAGATTATCCGGAATTGAAAGGTGTCTTCATGCTGACTTGGTCTTTTAAATGTATACTTACATCTTGTGATTTTGAATGACAGCAAAGGTGTTGTTTTTCCTTTTTTAAGAAATTTATCTAAATACGCCTTAGAAGTGTTCTGTTTAAATACTCACTTTTTCAATTATGGGATTATTCCCTGTTTCGTACATTAGTGATTATCAATTACTTGCACGGTAACCCTCCCAGCTGCCTTTAAAGTAATTTCAAATTGGTACTCATAAGCCTAGCTAGCTTATCAACCAGCATCTTTGCAAGTCCTGTGTGTTTCACCTAGCTCTTGTTTATCCAGCAGACATCAGTGATCTTCCAAGTAAATTGTAGTCTGAGCCTGAGTTTTATCTCACTCTATTCTTACCCCTTCCCTCACGGAATTCATGAAAAATTTGGGTCTACCAGCTTTATATCACAGGACGCCATACTGCAATGTTCACCTTCTATGCGCATGCATGCATCTGAATACCAAAAGAGGAGGCTTAATTTTTTTTTGCATGGGCCGTCAAAAGGTAATTTTTGTGTTAAAACGAGAATTTTCAACTTTAGATATATATCACTTTCACAAATGTAAGTTTATATCTCCAACTATGCAACAAAATTTGAGAGAATTGAGGTAGAATTGTCAATTCATGATTTCAAATTGAGCTGTGGTGTCTCTTTCAGAGGTTGTTATGTACACTATAAACATGAATTTTGTTCATCTATCAGAAATTGTGGGAGAAAGGTAGAGGATTTTCTAAATTTCAATACACTTTACTATATCAAGTACTATATGATGGCTTCACCTTGGAATCTGAATCCCTATCATTAACAGTATATGACCATATTAATCTTGATCCATACAAAATGAATACAATATACTAATATATTGCCCGACAGCCAGTCGTATTTATGTAATTACAAATAAACACAAAACCGATTGCTTTAGCTTTGGACAAGAAAACTGTCGCATGAAAATATACATGTAGTAACTCAACAATAAATATGCAATATTCTCCCCTAAAGACATCTGAGGGTTAGCCAGGAAAAAAAAACCAGAAATAAAACAATGATATTTACAAGTGAAAATCTCTAGAAAACCTCAGTGTCCATTGCCAAATGTCCTGGATGAAGGGAGTTTGTGAACGAACCTTACAAAATACCAAAAATACAAATGTGATATTTGAAATATGAAATTTCGGTTTACCTGTGTGGGATGGTGGCTTAGGAAATGAATAATTCAACAAAACCACATGTTAAAACCCCATATCAAGCAATTCTACTGGTCAATTCCTGAATTCCATGTATGGATCATTCCATTACATAGGCTATACCATTTTAAATACATCCAGTGAATATAACATTTTCCTGCTAATTACTATCGAAATGTGGGAAAATATAAATATTGACCCCGCCCTTGATTTGGAACCCCTACCCTTGAGGTTGCAAATTTTTGTACATTCCTTTCTGCTTTTTCTCAATATGCATAAATTTTTTAAAGAGTATCAGCAAAGTTTAAGAAAAAGTCTTTCAAATGATAATTAAAATGAACATTTTAGCCCCACCCTAGTATTAAACCCCCTGGGATCATGAAATCTACAATTTTAGTAAAGATCAAGCTACCTGTTCCTTCTAAATTTTATATCCATTCAGTTTCAATTTAGTATCAAAAGCATTAAATAAGATGTTATTTAAATATTTTACATATAAACACTATAATACATGTATACCAAGTTTGGTCCCACCCTTGAGTAAGATACCTCTACCCTGGGAAATTTGAAATTTGGTAGAGACCTTCCTGTTCTACATGACTATACAATTAGTTTTTCTTACAGGTTGTAGAGAACAATTTTTTTTAAATTGGTCAATATTTATAGCGGTTTTGCCCCATCCCTAAGGCCCTAGGGGTGCAGGGGTCCTGAAATTTACAAATGATATCCCCCTTGTCCCAAAGAATGCTTCATACTAAAGAAGTATAGCGTACTTGGTATGCAATTTCGCCTACATAGATACTTTTTCCTGAATATCATTTTTTACAAATATTCTGCTATACAATGTCAGTTTGTACTTGAGTTTACCCAAATTATTCAATAAAGATATCTATATGTTGATAGTATCTTTATTTGATAAGCATAAACATCATCGTGATTATATAGTAAATGTAACGTAATGGGCCTAAAAAATTGTAAACTGCATGTTGCAAAAGGCCACCCTAAACCAGAAATAAAACACTGAAAATGTTTTACTTGAGTATGACTGTACATAAGTCAGTTTGAGGAAATTTGGTTTAAGGTGGCCCTAGATCTTGTTGAAAATGGCTAAAATATTTTAAAAAAATCGTTCTAAATGGAGTTATCCGTAGTCAAAATCAGTGTGCCAAGAACGGCTTAACAATCGGTATGAAACACATCAGACAGCATTTGACCCAATGATAGGTTGTATTGACGAACTAGATCGTTATAACGACCATAGAATTTGCGAAATGCTGACTTCAATCGAGACTGTTGAAACCCCTGTACCATCACCTTGTTTGTCAGTAGCTTACCTCGATTTAAAAACTGACTATACGCAGAACAAGCTCTTGCATATCAAATCAGTTGAGATATATAAACACCATATGCAGGTGATAATCTCCCCATATGTTCCCAATCTCAACCTTAATCAAACTAGCAGGTGCACAACTTCAGTATTCATATAAGATATACATAAAGTTTTAATCAAATCTGTTCATTGGTGCTAAAGATATCCTTTGGAAAATTATGTCTAAAGATGGACAGATTACCAACCCCCCAACCCAACCCCCCCAATTTTGCCAATACACTCCAAAACGCTTACTCCAGAGTTACTGCTTGCACCTTTAATATTGTTTTAGATATGAGATGAAGTCCATAAGCTATAATTGAATTTTACTTGATTAGTAATTAACTTAAACCTACTTTTCTATAAACTATCCTGAAATAGCAAAACAAGAGTTCCGCAAATGGTACATAATACGGCCATGAAAATGCTTACATAAGGTGTTTTTTAAAGCTATAATTTGTAGAACTTTGCTTCAGGTAGTATCAGCCATCATCGGGCTGTGACATGAAAGGTGAAGATAACAAACAGTGATCAATCTCTGTTGCAGAGAGAGTTGCATCTACACATCGTATTAGCCTGTTGATAAGAACCTGTCACCTTGGTTAAGAATTAAGGGAAAGAAGCAATCAAAATATGATTGAAATAGATTGAGAAATATAAATCAAACATATAAATGAATAGATAAAACAAATAATGACTAACAACAAACAACAATAATGATCAACAGATATGCGATCGGATCTAACATCCAATTTTAATTAGATTGTTTCATTTAATTGTCTCAATTTTAAACCTATAGAAAACTGCATTCATTTTTGACAGACAAAAGATGTCATATTTCAATTGCCCCCACCGATTTTCACACCTTGTGTATGAATGTTAATTTCAAATACCCGGATTAGCTGACCTCTATTGTATTTTTTAAAAAGCACCTTGGAATTTGCATAGAATATACAAGTTATACACAGGTTGGTCTTTGCATTATACAGACAGTTCCAATAAATGATTTTGATGAAAAAAAAAATTTCCAAAAAGAGAAACTTGATCATACAAGTGTAACAAGACAAATAAATTATTCCTATATACAAGGAAAAATAAAACCCAAAACAAAGCACTACCGAGGGCAGAGATATACACAGGTTTCTGCACTTGCTAGAAACAACCAAGAGTGATAAAATGGTATCAGATTTTGCTCTGCCTGGTGGTTTTATAATAAACAGTTTTCTTTCAATTATTTGCAGATTTTCACTGTCTTAGAGACATTTTGAAATAATTGCTCAAATTCTCAACAATGTTTACATGTCCTACATCCCATGCCAAAATGACTTGCACAGTCTGTACATTTCTAAGGGTGTGGTTTGAACGATCTGCATGTTTTTATGGGCGTGGCTTGATCATGCACGGAATGATTCTTGCACGAAAGGATTTGCACGGAACGCTGAACAGTTAGCACAAAACGCTGAACGGTCTGCATGGAATGTTGAACAGTTAGCACAGAACGGTGAACGGTTTGTATGGAACGCTGAATGGTCTGCAGAAAATAGTGAACGGTTTGTACAAAACACAACGAAATGAAACGCTTTGGAGATGTAGTAGCACGCTTCAGGGTCTGTAACAATTATTTTTAAATAAAGGTTCAAAATTCCTGCAAGAGAGGTTGAAATGGATCAAAATTGCAACCTGATCTAGAGTGATCCACGAAAAATTACATAGCAAGTTTCAGCTTGATATTGACAGAAAAATGAAATTAGAATCAGAAAACCCCGAACGGACGGACAAACAGATAGACGGACATACAGACATCACTGTATCATAATACGTCTAAAGACAGGTGTATAAAAAGAGGGTAAAGTAAGATGAACAAGGTGATTCCGGTGTATCTCCTAAACTTCAGTGGCAGGGGTTAATAAAGTCCTGACATAAGAAGCACAGCATATGAGGATTCAAGATTTTTTTTACAAAAAGGAGGGAAGGGATGTTTCAAACTTTTGGTAAGTAAAACCCCATTTTTATTAAAATGAACATCTGAGTATTAGAGATCAGTGTTCATTAAAACAGTAGAAAGAAAAGGGGGGGGGGGGGGGGGGGCGTGGGTTGAAACACCTACACCACTCGTATTACAATCCAATCTGATTTTTCAACTATGCCCATGAGACATTTAAAGACACTGGATGGAAGTTCGTGTGCTGTCTTCTGGTATGAAGTGTTATTCAGCCACAATGACTTGATTGAAGTAATCTTCAGTCTCCCTTCCTGATAAATGACTGTACCATTTCTTTGTGGTCAATTTCTAATGATGAATGAAGTAGTGACAGTTAAAACTCTACCCAAGTCAATGATATATAATAATGCTATCAGTCAAAGGTTTTGTATTGTCTTAAGTTTGTCATTGTCAAAGTAGTGTAAGAATTAATATATTGATAAACATCAAGTAAGAATAAATTGTTACATCAATCACTAGTATCAAAAAGATCAGTCATGTATAACAATATGTATTACATTATCTGTCCTATTTATTCAGCACACAAAATGTAATTACTCAGTTTTTCATAAATCATGATGGTATATACTTTGCAGGGTCCAGACCACTGCCACTGCCACTCCCCCCCCCCCCCCCCCCCCCCCTCTCTAGATCTGTGCATGCAGAGAGTATTCATATTTTGTGATTGCAATGTTGACACAGTCAATCAATTCAACATGGATCCATTTTGCAGCTTACTTAACATGATTACAGAGAAACAGAAACCGCTATGTAATGATCTGGAAGCTGATCACACTCCGATTAAAAAATAAACAAAGATGAGAAATAAATTTTGATCATAACAAAGAAATTTTACCTGTTATTAATATCTGGGGCCGTAAATTCCTTGCAAATTTATATTCCACCTCCCATGGCTGTATATTTCCATTTTCTGGCAGTTAGTTTGTCTCCTAAAGCAGAAAAGTTCCTTCAACAAACTGTCTTATTGACAAAATCACTTGCATTCAGTATCCAAACTATGAAAAAATCAGTGACAGCCAGTATATATAATTTCAGCCCCTAAATACAGTATTACCCTTATTTATTTAGAAACCCATTATTGATCTGCATTATTTCTCATCGGGTCTTGTTTGCTTCAATGATAAGGTTTGCATTGTATTATCTATTTTGTGTAATTTCAGTTTTAAATTCTCCATTTATAATGGTCTCTTTATGAAATGTTGACAGGGATTTCAATAACATTTTTTCCATTTAATTCCATTTATGTGTTAAAGGTAAACTCAATTGTGAAATTTAAAATTTACATACCATACTTTCAGATGATTCATGAGGTATTATCATAGAATGTACTTTGATCATGATCCAACCTCTTTGCCAAACTATTTGTTGGTTTATTTCTCATTGTAACCTGAAATTAAATAATAATACAGCATTTCTATAAATTCTTTGACTTAGTACAATGGCACTAATGATGGAGCCAGTCAGTAAATTCCCTGGTCCTCTCTCATGAATTAATTTCATTAGTTTTCCTGAGGCAAATAATGACACACAGTAGTGTAACTATTACTGACCTACAAGGTACATCTTTTTGACAGCTATTGCTGCTGTACACCTAGATGATGATAATTATAATATGAAATACTTAACTTCACACACATGGTTAAGCACCAGAGGAAACATTCCCTATTGTTTCTAACCTACACACTTACCATGGGGACCAACACAACATTTGAATGGATAGGAAACCAAATTGATGTTAACAGTATCCTGGCTAATCTAAATATGATTCAATGTAATTAAGCGTATGCCTCCCCATTACAAATCACATTATTGGCTATCATTGTAGGATCAATACTGTGAAACACTGAAGCAGGCTTCCTCCGTCCAAGAGAATAATGTCATTCTGGAAAACTACACAATCACTACATCTCTTTGATGTTTGCACCAGTGAAACTTGACCGAAAAACAAGTGATACAATCCAAATGCAAAAACTGTTAACTGCATTGGAGATGAGGAAGAGCTCTAAAAAAAAAACCTGAAGTCAGCTGAGTATACTTAGCTTATAACACTAAACATATAAACATCCCAACTGTACATAATATCATTGATTGTCTCGAATATACTCAGTTCAAAATGTTTCTCATAATCATAAATAATGTCTCTACAATATGCTGCATTGAACCTCCAGATAATAGTTATATTTTTTTGCAAAACACATTTGACACTTAATTAATGTCAATAAATATCTGAGCAAGCACATCAAACAATTAATTATAAGAAGGCAATAAGAGTCCCTCATGGAGTTACATGCTTTGCATGTAGTCTTTATATTCATTTTGGCTGATAGGCATTTTTTAAGGCATTATAATTTTTGTGATGATGACTTTTGAAGATATATTACAGAAGGTGCTTGTATGGAGCGCCAAATTAACATAAACTCAAATAATTGAAGATATCTTCAATTATTTGAAGATATCATCAATTCATTTGATGCGCGCAACAATTGAATTAAAGATCTCTTCAAATAATTAATGATATCTTCAATTCTGAATTATTGCGCGCATTAATTGAATTGATGATAGCATTAATTCTTCAACTGAATTGATGCGCGCTTCAATTGAATTAATGATCTCTTCAAATGAATTAATGATATCAACAATTGGATTGATGCGTGCTACAATTCAATTGAAGAGAGCAATAATTGATATAATGAGCGCATTAAATCAATTGATGAGAGCAATAATTGAATTGATGCGCGCATTAATTCATTTGATGAGAGCAATAATGGATTTAATGCGCGCATTAATTCAATTATTGCTCTCTTCAATTGAATTAATGATATCTTTAATTCATTTGAAGAGAGCAATAATTCTTTTAGAGAGAGCAACTATATAATTAAAGATATCTTCAATTCAACATATCCACAATTGAATTAATGATCTGCGCGCATTAATTCCTTATACAAAAGCATTGTAAATGATTTAAAGATATCTTCAATTGAATTAAAGAGATCATCAAATTATTTAAACCGAGCTCTAAATTAATTATTGCGAGCAATATTTCTACTAAATTGATGCTCTCATCAAATGAATTGAAGAGAGCAATAATTGCATTAATGCGCGCATCAAATCTATTATTGCTCTCATTAATTGAATTAATGCGCGCATCAATTGAATTGAAGAGAGCAATAATTGAATTAATGCACGCATTAAATCAATTATTGCTCTCATTAATTCAATTGATGCGCGCATTAATTCAATTGATGAGAGCAATAATTGAATTGAAGCGCGCATTAATTCATTTGATGAGAGCAATAATTGATTTAATGCGCGCATTAATTCAATTAAAGAGAGCAATAATTGAATTGATGATATCTTCAAATAATTGAAGATATCTTCAATTATTTGAGTTTATGTTAATTTGGCGCTCCATATGCTTGCACACTTAATAATGCATAGCAAAGAAGGGTAACTCTAATCAATTTCAGGTTACACCAGTCCTAGACTACTGGCAGAGTTACACCAGTCCTAGACTACTGGCAGAGTTACACCAGTCCTAGACTACTGGTAGAGTTACACCATGCAGTCCTAGACTACTGGTAGAGTTACACCAGTCCTAGACTACTGGTAGGGTTATACCAGTCCTAGACTACTGGTAGAGTTACACCAGTCCTAGACTACTGGTAGGGTTACACCAGTCCTAGACTACTGGTAAAGTTACACCAGTCCTAGACTACAGGTAGAGTTACACCAGTCCTAGACTACTGGTAGAGTTACAATCAACTTGATGGTTGTAAACTGCACATTGTAACTTTTAGTGAAATGGTCGTTCATATGCCACCTGATGCAGAAACCACATTCAAAGTCTGCTTTGCATTTGCTTTCTGTTTTTTGTTGGGTTTTTTTTTCTTCTGTTTTTGTTTTTTTGTTTTGATTGATTGATTGATTGTATCTTGCTTAATGTCTCGCTCGAGAATTTTTCACTCATATGCAGACATCACCAAGACTGGTGAAGGGCTTCAAATTTAGGCCTATGCTCAGCGCTTACGGCCATTGAGCAGTGAGGGTTCTTTAACGTGCCACACCTACTGCGACACGGGACATCCGTTTTTAAGGTAATCTTCAAGGACCCGTGATATTCACACCTGATGCCAAGCTTTTGGCGATGGAACTGTCACTCTGTTTTAATGACTTAGGTCTGTCGCAGCCGGGATTCGAACCCCGGGCCTTCCACATGCGGGGAGAACGCTCTAACCTCTCGGCCACCACGGCAGTTTGGCTGGAACTGTATGTACAATATACATTTGGTGGTAAATTAAAGGTATATATTTATTTTGTCAATAAAAATCTCTAAGTCACCATATATGTTAAACGTTTTCCATGAGCCAATATTTTCCATCCATTTAGAAGGTTGTAAGAGTGAGTTTTCCCCCCATATTAATTCTTTTCAGTGCTCTAACACAATCAGCACCTGTAAATATGACAATGAATCTTTATTGTCAAGAACACTTTAAGACAGAGACATGAAACTTTCAAGGATTATAGTCAATGAAGAGACTCTGTGACTAAATGTGTCACACACATTTTAAGGAGGAAAGCTATATCATCATAATGGCCGACTTCCTTTCAAAACATGAATGAAAATATAAATATCAGCAATACATGTATATTCCTTTTTTAAAAAGCTAATTGCCTAGCTGGGTAGCTAAGTCAGTTTAAATGTGTCAACTGTGTTCCAGATTAATTACTTTCGACTAAAACTGCAGTTTTTGACTAAACAAAGTAAATTTAAAAGTTTTAAATTTCAAAATATCATTGTACATATCCTCCACCTCTTTTCATCCATATCAAATCTTTCTGGTGTGTTAATTATTCCTCCTTAACTAATGAAAGTACATTATTTATTTTTTATGCAAAGAGATTGCCATGATGCTAAGTCTGAACACTGAGTAACATGCTCTATATACATGTGTAAGTTGACAATCTATTTCAACAATTCAAAATTAAGTGGCTATTACTGTTCCATTCACACCTATACTTAATGTACTGGGTTTAGTATCAGAGTACTCAATTATGTAATATCACCACTTTGAGACATATGGACCACTGTCCCTCCCTATCAAAACACAATCCTACTCAAGTCCACTTTGATGTAGTAAAAAACTAGTTGCCCTAGTTTCATCCATGATCGGCACAGATTTTGCTGTGTTATTATTTTTTACCGTGTCGGATGGAAAAAAGTACAGAGTCGGAGCCACACAGTGAAAACTCTGATGGAGAACCCTGTATATCACAAAAACTTCACTATATTTAAATACCCACTTCTGCTTCTACCCTGGGTTGAAATCACGACCCTCGGAACCAACTTTCCTAGCAGCGCGCTAGACAGTCCAACCATTTAGGCCAAGTCTAAAAACTTGCTTTTGATAACAATGGAATTCTCGCCACGCTGTCACATGCTAACGGTCATTGAGAAAGGAAAGGAGATACAGTTAATTGTGTAAATTTAAGAGGATCATACAAGACACACTCTGCATTTGAAATATTTTACACACACACAAACATAAAATCAAGATATAGATACAGAGAAATCTACACTAACGGTAGTATAATAAAAATATCACAAACCATATACTCTATTAGTTTCTTTACTTCTTCAGGATTATGTAACTCCTGAAGTAAAGAAACCAGTCATGTATACTTGATCAGTTTTGTGATATTTTCACGAGAGAGAGAGAGAGAGAGAGAGAGAGAGAGAGAGAGAGAGAGTGCTGGTATCGATAGAGTAACATGAGTAATGGAAATTAGAAGTCTCTTCCAGAAAATTAGTCAATCCCAAGATGTTTATCCCATGCATTTTTTAAAATCAATCAAGGTAATGTATTGTCTATTATTCTCTTTGTTATAATGCACCTCAGGATTCTACATAGCAGCATTATTTTAAAAGCGTTTTCATTTTTTGGTCATCATGCAGCCACCGTCCACAATTGAGAAAATATGGGTCAAATGTTCTTGTTTTGTAGTATGAGCACCTAATGCACAAATACGGAACAAGATATATTACCTTTTGTTCAGGAATGGTCTATTAAGATACAGAACATGAAACACAAGAGGTCCATCATCTATTAACACTATGAGGTATGGGGTAAACAAATGTCTAGTCTATGCTTCATGTTAGAGATTGCTTGCTGCTAATCCATTTAACAATCATATAAACTTGAATACACTGAAAATAATTCACTTCAAAATATATAACCATGTTTAACTTAAAGGCTACAGTGCGGCTCTGTCCTAGCCCCAGGGATCATCCCATGAACAAATCTGAAACCATACTACATGAAGATAATTTACTTGATAAATCTGTACCTATGTGGTTCTTAAGACAGTTAAAGATTGTTCTTATATATATAAAACCAGTATTAAACTTTTAATCCCTACTGTGGCCCCAATCTGGTCCCAGATACTGTTGGATTCTTTAGTCTGAATTTCTTCGGATATTTCAACAAATCTGAAGTCTTCTAACTTCCTCCTAGGATTTCTTGAAGTTGGACTGATATATGGCTTGAACTTCAATCTCTCGAAGTGAAATCATGGTCCCAACTTTTTTTTCCATATAACAAAGCAAATTTACTATCGATCTCTCGAAGTGAAGTTGGGTCCCATAAAACACATTTCATTGTTTTTCATTCTCGATCTCTTTGTGCAGTCTTAAGGAAGACAAGTCCAAGTTTATAATTTTATTCGGCACAGAAACTCGGAGATTGAGGATACAAAATCTATGGTATCTAACACCAAAAATAAAGGAAATTCCATAGTTTCACAAGAAAAAGCTTCAACACAACAGGCGGGAATGGACTGATAACACGTGCGTGACGTAATGAACATAATAAAAAACCAATGACTGCGGAACCGAATAAGTTCCGGCAGGAGTCGGCACACTCCCCTTCTGATTTCTCCTGAAATCACCACAAACATTTAATTTACATTTTAAAAAAATCAATGAATTCAATTAAGTTCCTACAAATATACAGTTGTTAACCCTAAACTAGACAATATCTATATATCCTAGCAAATTGTTTATTCAGGCTCAACGAGAATGACAATTTGAGAAATTGGTCTCACGAATGTTACTGGTTTACCATCACAAATGATTCGAAGTTCAACTTGACGTATTTTCCCATCATCGCTTGGGAAAACTCTCTGCACTATACCAGAAGGCCAATAATTTCTAGCACAGTCATTGTCTTTCATTAAGACAACTGTTCCGACTTGAACGTTTGGTTCCTGTGTTTTCCATTTTGGCCGCTCTTGTAATGAATGTAAATATTCGTTTTTCCACCTTGTCCAAAACATCTGCGCAAGAAATTGAACATATTTCCAATGATGTCAGATTGAATCCTTCCTCTCGAATTTTGGAAACGGTGGAATGTCATGTTCGTTTGCAGTCTTCTGAGTAAGAAGAAGAGATGGTGTGATTAAACTTGGTGAATCGGAGTCATAAGACACACTTGTCAACGGTCTGTTGTTGACGATAGCTGTAACTTCAGCTAGGAATGTAATCAACATCTCATGAGTCAAGTCCTTGAATCTGTTTTCCAACAATAACGAGTCCAGTATTCTCCTAGACACTCCAATTAACCGCTCCCATGCTCCGCCAAAATGTGAGGCATGAGGAGGGTTGAACTGCCACGTAATTCTATTTTCCCTTAAAAAGTTTCGTACATCACAGTCTTCTACAAAATTAGCAATCATCGATAGGTCTTGGGTTGCCCCTACAAAGTTTGTACCTCTGTCACATCGTACTTGCTTAACTGGTCCTCTAAGAGCAATAAATCTTCGCCAAGCATTGATGAATGACGAGCTGGTTAATTCTTCAATAACTTCCAGTTGAATAGCCCTTGTAATTAGACATGCAAAAAGTAGTGCCCAACGTTTTGCTTGTGCTACACCACCTCGTGTACGACGAAAAGTAACTGGCCAAGGGCCGAATACATCAACTCCTACAAACGAAAATGGAGGACTTGGAGTTAACCTGTCTAACGGCAAGTCAGCCATCTGTTGAGTGCAAACTTTCCCACGTAGTTTCTTACAAACCATGTACAGACGTACGACTGAGTTTACGAGTCGTTTAACACCAATAATCCAGTAGCCTGCGTTTCTGATTGCTGCTTCCGTGAACGATCTACCTTGATGCGCAACCTTTGAATGGTAACGGCGAAAGAGAAGAATTGCCATATGGTGACCTTTCGGGATGATAATTGGATGTTTCGTTGAGTCACTAATATCGGAATGTTTGATACATCCACCTACTCTAAGAATTCCATTTGAGTCTAAAAATGGATTTAAAGATAGGATAGAACTATTTCTAGGAAGACGTTCTTTGCATCCATTTTTCAAAGAGTCAATTTCCCTTGGAAACGCATCATACTGAACCTCTTTAATGATGAAGCGTTCAGTTTCCACAAGCTGTTCAACGATTGGATAGTTTGTAGTTTCACCTGATTTCTGACGCTTGAGTTTCATCCTTAGAGAATTAATTCCTGTCACTAGTTTTCTCCATTCTGAGAATTTCTCAAATCAATTCACAACAGGTTTAAGTGACTTGTTTTCTAGTGACAACGTTTTAAGAGTTTGTACTTCCGGTCTAACCTCCTGATCTTTCTCAGGATCTACTAAGTCATATTTTGTTTTTGGTAGTATATTGTCTCTAGGAGAAAGGTTGGTCCACGGAACCATGAAATACTTTGAAGACATTTGGCTGGTACACTCCTTGTTGCAAGATCTGCTGGATTCATTTCGCTAGACACATAATGCCACTGTTTGGGGTCGCTAGACGCACGGATTCTACTTATCCTATTACAGACATAGACATAAAATCGACGACTGGTGTTATTAATATATCCGAGCACCACTTGACTGTCAGTGTAATAGTATATAGTTTTTACTTTCAGATGTTCCTTAATGATATCCGCCATTTCTACAGCTAGTACTGCACCACATAACTCTAAACGAGGTATGGTATGACCCGAAGAAGGCGCGACTTTTGCCTTTCCCATTACAAAACTTACGTCGGCGGATTTTCCATCGCTGAGTTTGAGGTAGGCTACTGCACCTATTGCTTCCTTTGATGCATCGCAGAAGATATGTATCTCACGCAGTGTCACAGAGGCAAAGGAGATTGTTGTATACATGCGAGAGATTCGTAAAGTTTCAAGACTTTTGAGTGAGGTCACCCGGCCATGATGCCCATTGTTCGAGATACGAATCTGACAAGACGTCATCCCAGTCAACGACACTAGATCCTATCATCTCACGAAGTAGTAACTTCCCTTTGATTATCACGGGCGCAGCAAAACCAACTGGGTCATATATGCTGTTTATGATAGATAGGGCTCCACGTCGAGTAAATGGTTTCACATCCGATGATACTTGAAAGGTTATTTCATCCGTACTTATGTCCCATGACACACCTAAACTACGCTGAGTGGGGAGTTCATCCGAACTTAAATTTAAGTTTTTCAAGCCTTTCGCTAAGTCACTTGAGTCAAAAAGTCCCAAAAGTTCAGTGCTATTAGACGTGATTTTGTGAAGACGCATTTTACCACCATTCCACAAGGCTAGTTGAGTCCTTTTGATAAGATTGACGGCTTCCCTGACATTTTGACACGATATCAGTCCATCATCTACATCAAAATGCTTGTTCACAAAGACTTGAACGTCCTGATCTTCGTTTTCGACGGTCTTCCGGAATCCATAGGTGGCTATAGCCGGAGATGGGCGGTTGCCGAAAACGTGAACGGTCATAAGAAACTCAGTAAGCGGTTTTGACAGATCATTTTGTTCATGCCACAAAAATTGTAAAAAGTTTCTATGGTCTTCACGAACTTTAAAGTTATAGAACATTTGTTCTACGTCACAGGTAATTGCTATCTTTTCCTTTCTAAAGTTGAGTAGAATTCCTAAGAGTTTATTGGTCAAATCTGGACCTTTCAACAACGCATCACTGAGTGATCGATTCTCTAATTTAGCACTGCTATCAAATACTAATCGAATGCTATCAGGCTTGCGAGGGTGATAGACCCCAAAAACTGGCAAATACCAATGTTCTTCACCACATTTCAAAGTAGGAGCTTGTTCAGCGTGATTGTTATCCAACACCTTTTGCATGAAGTCTACAACATGTTTCGCTTTCTTCTCATCCTTTGCTAATGAATAATCGAATGACCTTGCCCGCTTTTCCGCTAGACTACGATTACTCGGTAAAGGTTGCCTATTTGTGTGAAAAGGCAATGGAGCTGTCCATTGTCTGTTTTGATCCCTTTCGAAATTGGAGTCCATAATATCAAGAAAATCTTTGTCCTCGATCGATAAGCCGACATTCTCATCATATGGTGTCTTATTGAAAACGTCATCTGATTTGACGTGTAAGTCATATTCACATGGTTTGAAGTGAGTAGCTCTACCATTTCCTAATACATGAGTCTTATTGACGCGGACTACGTCAGGGTGATGCACTTTGCCTAAACATGTTTCCCCTAGAATCACCCATCCTAAATGAAGTCTCTGCGCATACGGAAAGCCGCAATTTCCAATGCGTTGATCTAACACATGGTGAGCTGAGATCAGGTCTCTCCCAATTAAGAGTTCTATGTCGAATTCCGATTTAATCGGCTGTATGAACTGACAGATATCTTTCAAGTGGTCGAATTTCTCCGCTAACTCTGGTGACGGGATTTCGGAACGGTTATTCGGTATGTTGTCACACTCTATAATTTCCGGTAGCAATAAAGAAGTCTTCTGATCATAACTTTGGATTACGTAGTTTTTGGCGTGACGGCCAGAAGTCGTGTATTGACCAGAGCAGGTTGAAAGGACGTACTCAGATTGATGCCCCTGTTCAAGAAATTCATCGAAAAATTTTCTTGTTGCGAGTGATCTATTACTCTGGTCGTCAATCAAACAGTAAACAGTCCGTGTATTTGGGGGATTGTCTTTTGGAAAAACATTCACAAGTATGATTTTCGCACAGGATTTACTAATACCATCCTGAGTTCCACATATTTGAGTGCACGAGTTCCTTACGGTTCCCTCCCCTTCGTGGGATTCTCTAGTTTCTTTGGATTTTGGACTGCATGTCCTCATGTAGTGCTGATGGATGCCGATTGCTTCTGCATACGATATATTTGACTGTTTCTTTACAGTTTTTGCTTAAATGTTTGATCGGACCGCAGCAACGATAGCAATAGCCATTCTTCTTGAGAATTTTTTTCCTTTCTGAAATTGGTTTCATACGAAATGCGCGACACTGGTTTAGTGAATGGCCAGATCCATGAATCGGACAAGTAGGTGGCACAGCATTACGACAATTCTGATTCTGACGAGAAGAATCGATCTTTTGGTTGTTCTGAAGAGTCTGATGAGACGAAGAATTAACACCATAAGTATTTTCGTGACGAGACGAGTTGGTCCCTAGACCGTAAGAAGTATATCCTTCGAATCGGTTCACCTAGTAGACACATGAACTGGTTCTGTTCTACGTGGTTTTTGCTGAGAGTACGCTTCACCTGAATTTTCGTAATTGAAACTTGGGTCGTTTCTGAGTTTTGCCATGTCAGCTATGAACTTAGCAAAGATGCTGAACGGCAGATACATTACACTGTGCCTAATTTTGTAATTGTTAGCTGTTTGAGTCCATTTCTCCTGTAAATTATGTGGTAGTTTTGACATAATCTGATTGACTCCTGAAGAAGAGTTGAAGTGAGCAAATACCGGATAGTAACGTTCACTGGACATAATTGCATTGATTTCTTCCACAATATCTGATAGGTCGAAGAGTGGTCGGTAATCCTTAGTTGTTATTTTTGGGAATGATGCGATTTTGCGTTTCATGGTTTCTTCAACCATTTCTGGTCGCCCAAATCTATCTTCAAGTCGTTCCCAGATACGATCGTGACATTTCTGTGGGTTGTCAGCATTTGAAGAGCGAATTCTGAGTGCCTGTTTGGATGATGTCGGTCCAAGCCATTTCACTAAGAGGTCAACTTCCTCTGCCGTATTGATCCTTAATTCCGTTACTACATTTTGGAACATAGTCTTCCAGGCGACATACATGTCAGGTTGGTCGTCATACTTTGTGAGTCTTGAAAGGACAAGTTCTTTTTGGATCAAAAACCTAGAAAATTCGTCACACATAGTAATATTGTTTACATTTGTAGAAGTGCTGACATCTGGTGTTTTGTGTGGAGTAAAGGCAGGAGCTTCTGCGTTCAAAGTCATGACTGGTTTTGTGTCCAGTGCGATGTCTATCATTTTATTTGGCTTCATATGTTGCATAGTTTTCTGAGTTTTGTAACGTTCGGAATGCACAATTTTATCTGTCTTTGCAAGATCCATAGGATTATAATGGTTGATTTCTTGACTTACTATCGAGTCCTTAAGGTTGCAACGGTCATTCATAGTAGCATGTACATCGGCAACGGTTTGAATCATTCGTATCTGTCTGTTTACTATCGGTACCAAACAATGGTGTTCTTATATTTAGACGTTCATACGAATCTTGAATCACAAATTGTTCGGTCCTATCCATCACAACATCCTCATTGACTTCAGAATTTTCTGTAAAATTGTCACCGCTACTATCTTGTAAGGCCTCCTGAATCGTTTGAACTTTCGACTCGGCTTCGTCAACCTCACATTCGCGTTCAAGCTTTTCCAAGTCTGCGTCAAGAGCAGCCTTTTGTCGTGCAAGTTCTTGTTCCTTTTTGGTATATTTCAATCGCACCTTGGCAGCCTCTAGTTTTAACTGTTCCTTGACTAACATCGCTGAAGCATGTGAAGTAAAAGATTCCGCTGAACTTCTTCTAGTCTTCGTACTGAGGTGGTCTGCTTTTCTCGAGACTTGATTCGATTTAACACTACTTCGTCTTTCAGTTCTAAATGTAGATCCAGGTAAAGAAGCAGATTTCACCCTTTCCCGTTTCCCATCTTCTGAAGTTAGGGGTCGGCGACGGTAAGATTTGACACTAGTTGACTTCTCAATTTCGATTTGGGTTTTAGATCGTAAATGCTCATCAACATATGCAATAAACATGTCGTTTGCTTTTCAATGATCCCATAATAAGGCGGTGGCCAGACTCTTCCTGGCTGCTTTCTCTTGTATGTGTCCCTTGAAGAAACGATATGAAACATGAAGATTCCTGTTCCAAAGTAGTATATATGTCAGTTACATCGCTGCGAACTTGTTTGATTTGTTCCTGATCAAGCTGAGTAGTAATATCAACTCTCACAAGATATGATTCAATGTCACCTTTCAGTTTCCATATCTTATCAATATGTTTCTTAACTTGTTGTTCGTAAAGTTCCTGGCCTTCTGGTGTCAATTTCCTTTCCCGAGAAGGAGCCCTTGAAGATCCTCGAAGTGAATCCATGGCTGATTGTCAAGCAGATTATCAAGATTTTGTACTGTGCAGTCTTAAGGAAGACAAGTCCAAGTTTATAATTTTATTCGGCACAGAACCTCAGAGATTGAGGATACAAAATCTATGGTATCTAGCACCAAAAATAAAGGAAATTCCATAGTTTCACAAGAAAAAGCTTCAACACAACAGGCGGGAATGGATTGACAACACGTGCGTGACGTAATGAACATAATAAAAAACCAATGACTGCGGAACCGAATAAGTTCCGGCAGGAGTCGGCACACTCTTGAAGTGGTTGTAGCGTATACCCACCATTACCCAAGTGTGTAATGATTTGGACCTTACCTGGATTTTGTTGACTGCTGGTGTTTACATAGTTGAAACATCACCTGTGCTTCTTTGTGGAGGTGACACACTTGAGTATATAATTGGCTAATTGGTAAGTTTACACCTTGCACTGGGATTTTGTGTGGTAATGAATAAAATTATATATAATCCAACTATGAATAAAATCTATAATTTGTTCTGAGGTGACAACGAGAGAGTAAGTTATCTACATAATTTAGAGATCTACAGACTGTTAAATTTCTCGAGTTTATTCTTTGTGTAAAGTTAGTCTAAAACATCATTTTACTCATTCATTAGAATATTTGCTTTGGGTAAAGTGACATAACATTGTGCTTTGTTTAGTTTGCAATAGTAAACCTTCATCGGAACATGGTTCAAAGAACAAATAAATACATAAACTTTGAAATGTTTTTATCAATGAAAAATAAGGGTTTTTATTTTGATATCAAATTAACTACATGAAGAATATGAAGGAAAACGTGTAAAAAAGAATTCATATATCATGATCTTGTTGGTAAGCATTTCCGGTTACTGTAAAATCTAAACCATACCGGCGGACCTTCAATTTCCGAATTTCGATCTTTCGATTTCTCGAAGTTTTACCAAGGTCCCTTGAACTTTGAGTTATCTCGAGTCACCTGTATGGTTATAACAAGGCTGATCTGCACCATATTAAGCCATTTCCTGTTGTGTGTGACTGTACAGTGATATGTAATTGTTAAATCCAGAGATTGTGCAATCTGAAATTTCACTGTACCCTGCCTAGGGAATAAAAAAAAAATCAATATATGCACCCAGGGGTGCATGAGCCGAGTTGCATGGGATGCATTGTAAAGTCAGGAATGATATGGCATATTTATAATTGTGAAGAACTAATTTCAGTTTTAAACTTTTCGAGTTACTGTCCATGCAGAAACCATATTTGTCTGAAGTTTTCAATCTATTTTCGGTCACTGTGACCTTGACCTTTGACCTTTTTTCTCCAAAATCAATAGGGGCCTTGCTTTGCTGGTATCGAACAATATATCCAAGGTTCATTTGATTCAAATTAAACTCTTTCGAGTTATCCTCCTGAAACCATAATTTTTTGGAATTTTAAATCCATTTTCGGTCAGTAACCTTGACTTTTGACCTATATTTTCCAAAATCAATAGGGGTCTTCCTTACCTGGTACATAACAATATCTTAAAGTATCATTTGATTCGGATTTAAACTTTCTGAGTTATCATCCGGAAACCAAATATTTCTGAAATTTTCATTCTATATTCGGTCACTGTGACCTTGACCTTTGACCATTTTTCTTCAAAATTAATAGGGGTCTTCCGTACCTGGTACCCAACAATATATCAAAGTTTCATTTGATTCGGATTTAAACTTTCTGAGTTATCATCCGGAAACCAAACTTTTTTGAAATTTTCATTCTATTTTCGGTCACTGTGACCTTGACCTTTGACCATTTTTCTCCAAAATTAATAGGGGGTCTTCCTTACCTGGTACCCAACAATATATCAAAGTTTCATTTGATTAGATTGTAAACTTTTTGTGTTATCATCCGTAAACCAATTATTGACGCCGAACCGCCCGCCCGCCCGCCACACCAAACCAATAACCGAGTTCAACTTGAATCGTTGCAACTTGGCTAAAAATATTTTTATTTGAATTAAGTGTGATTTCAAAAGGCGAGCGCTTAAAAATAAAATCATCAGATATCATTTGTTTACCACATATTCTCTTAATAGTGGCATCGAACAGAGCTTCAAAAGTTTCATTGGCTCCCAGTTCGATTATAATTAGGAACAACTTCAAATCCAATGTTTTAAAGTGACACACCATATTGCACTGTTAAGAACTTTCTTGAGAGACCGTGCTTCTGTCATTTGTCAGCCACGTGTATCAAGGTCTTATGTGCACTTGTTGTAAAAAGTCGGAAAAAAATTATGCGGATATTTTTGGACACATGGGCGGATATTATTTTTTGATATCATAATTTGGATTTATTACAAATCGAAGCGGCAAATCCGACGAACTTAAATTACAAATTGACATGGCCTGATCTAACAATATACAGAGATTCAGTAGATCTAGCTGATATTCTAAAAAAGTATCTCCTGATATTTAAGAAAGGCTTGCATTCTGAGAACCGGGTGCCATTTCAACCCATGTGCCAGTTTGAAAAAAAAAAATGATTTTGCAATACACGGGGATACTTGCATATAAGAATGGAAGTCTTATACAGATATCACTTCATTTCAGTTTGTATGTTTGCTGAATTGACATATAAGAATGGAAGTCTTATACAGATATCACTTTATTTCAGTTTGTATGTTTGCTGAATTGACATATAAGAATGGAAGTCTTATACAGATATCACTTTATTTCAGTTTGTATGTTTGCTGAATTGACACAATCACAACCAATTTCAAACACAGGTATTGAGCCTAAAGTTTACACCCATTTGGACAATTTTCTGAATTTCTAAATACTTTATTTCAACAGCAATAACTAAAGACTAAGCTCTCTGTCTATTCGAATTTTTTTAAAATCATTACTTTCATGCAAGGCTTTAGCTAGGAGGCATAATTGTTGTGGAGAAAGGCCAAATCAATGCTTGCATTTACAAATCAACCACGAGATATACATATATCAGACTTTTTTGCCTAATAGTGAAACCTCTGCCATATCCTATAAGATTTCTAGGAAGACAGTGACTTTGTTAACCAATCTCCATAATTTAATACATTATATAGTTGGGCACCTGGGTCTGTTCATTGTTGTTCACATGTCATTTTCCAACCAATTTGTTACTTCTGTCCCACCTGCAGTCTACAATTTGAAGGGACAGCCCATGCATCCTGTAAACTGATCAATAGTTTAAGGAGAGTGTTCGAGGTATTTCTTTATTGCAAGCACAATATGAACCACATGTTGCCTATGTTACCAACCTAAGTCAATAAATGTCAAGCTTTATTTTCAGATCAATTGATAATTGCTTAACTCCCAACAATATAGCTATGTGATACATGTATGTAATGCATTGATAAAAATAGACTGACAAAATGATATTACAGAAGAGTAATCCTCCAATCTAACCATCTAATACCCTTCAGTCTGATTGTATCTGGGGTATACCTTTGAACACCACACCCTACCACTGTCCTAAAACTACTATTGGGGGCCTCATGGCACTTAGCTGGGGGTATATAATATATCTATTCTTAGAAGTCTCAATATATCTATTCTTTTAACATCATTCTAGCTACTACTTCCTTTTACTAAGACTTTGAGATGTAAAATTGTGTAATAAAGTATGATAACTCCCACTAACCTTGTACTAAAAAATGCAGTGTGTAAATGCTGATATAAATAAGAAGAAAATTTATCTAGCAAACAAAATGTGTGTGTGGACAAGTATCATGCTGTGTAAGTATATATGCATTTTACAATCTAAAAACCATAAAGCAAGACATTGCTTGGTGGCACAGGTTCTTAGAAACCTTTAATGGCAAATCCCTCCTTCTTGACCAGCTCGCCATATCTTCAGTGCATACAGATGCCTGCCAAACGGGGGCTGGGGGAGTGTGGAACCGCGATTGGTTCTACTGTAATTAGGAAGTTGATTTTCCCCCTGCAACAACTTTTCATATCAATGAAAAGGAGACCTTACCAGTCGTGTTAGCAGCCCATAGATGGGCTCCTTTGTGGGCCAATCATAAGATCATTTTCTTCTCAGACAACTCAGTCACCGTCTTCAGCATTAATAAATGCTCATCTAAGAACAATGTTCTAATGAAATGCCTTCATAGCCTCTTTTGGCTGTCAGCTATTCACAACTTTAGGTTTATAGCTAAACATGTCCCGGGCAAGGACAATGTCCAAGTAGATCTTGTATTGCGACTGCATGAACCTTGCAATTTTGCTGCTGTGACTGCTCCCCTATACCACAGGGGGGCCCTCCTCCATAGGGGTTTTGGTCACATTTCTCAGAATTCTTTTAATTTTCTTTCTAACAGGCTCAGACCTTATCTCCTCCCTGGATGCCCGGCTCAGTACACTGCGCAGTAGCATACTAGCAAATTCAACCAAGCAGACTTACAGTCCCTATTTGCGGTCTTATATTTCTTTTTGTATTAAATTAAATATACCCTTGGTACCTATATCCCCAATGAATTTGTGCAGGTTTGTGGCTTTCTTGTCCTTTCGTTTATCATTTCAATCAATCCGCAATTATTTGTCCGTTGTTAAATTGCTACATATTGAGACAGGTCACCCCAACCCTCTTGAATGCCATTATCTAACCAACATCCTTAAGGGAGCCAAAAGACTGTTGGGTACTCAAACCTCACCAAAGCTTCCAATAACTCCATCCTTGTTACAAAATTTTTTCACAACCCTCAATTTTCAACAACCCCTTGACATGGTGTTCTGGGCAGCCTGCCTGGTCGCTTTCTTTTCATTTTTTCAGAAATCTAATCTCTTAGCTCCTTCATGGCAGCTATTTGACCCTGCTAAGCACTTGTCAAGGTCAAATGTTTCCTTTCAGGATTCTGGGGCAGTAATTTCTGTGAGATGGTCCAAGACCATCCAATTCTCCGAACGGGCCCTCCAAATACCAATCCCCCATATCCCTAATTCCCCCTTTTGCCCAAGTTGCATTTTGCGTCTTATTTTTGTACTATTCCCAACCCCCCAGTTACAAAGCCCCGCCTTCTCGTACCGTGCCAACAATCGGTGGCACATCTTGACATATAATACCTTTTTGCTCAAGCTGAAAAATAGTTTATCTTTAGTTGGAATTGATTCCACTAAATATTCTGGCCACAGCTTCTGTCGTGGGGGGGGCCTCCTTTGCCTTGGAATGTGGTCTCCCACCAGACCTGATTCAGTTTCAAGGAGACTGGAAATCTGATGCTTACCGAATTTATTTAGACCCCTCTCTGACTTGCCGTCTTCAAGTTGCTAACCGATTAGGTCAAGAAATCCTTCGCCTTTTCCCATGTTAAATCTTGCCATGACTCCATCCTATGTATAACATTTGTAATTTTATTTGTGTGTGTATGTGGGTTTTTTTCCTACTGCTATGGCATCTGTCACCATTTAACTTTCGTGTGGAAGTTTACTTGGGCAGTATGTACACCTCCAGGTTATAGTCGGTGTGCTGTTTCCTTTCTGAAAAGACCTTACCATGTGGGCATCCCGCCCTGATCCTGTCTAGTGACCGATTTACCCTGGCACAGCCATGCTGACACTTGTGGACTGTGATAATACCTATGTGATCTGCATGTACTTGCAGCAATAACTTGCATTGTATACAATTAATCCAGTTCAGCTCCTATCGCACCCTAGGTTCCTGGTCCATGTTGAGGTCTTTTCCAATGTTGCTATTATATATTTATATATTTTTTCTTTTCTCCCTACTTACTACACCAGTTTTGGATTTGGAGAAAACCATGATTATGCCATTTGATTTACAAAATTGTTGTACTTGCTGTTATATATATGTATGTAATAAATCATGGTTGTTTGCCCAAACTGGTATTCTGTTTTCAATGCCTATACACCATTAAGGGAGTGGAATTAATGTAATATTAAATGTAATTTAATTGTTATTAATTTACGACCATGGCCATATCTTGTATTGCTTGGGCACCATTACCCCTGTTTGTTTATATTGTTTTTAACCAATCAAAATAAAGCCTCCCTTTTTGTCCTTTTAATCAAGACCCTCTAAGCCTGATAGGGACCCCCCTAGGGCCAATTGAGGGCGCCCCCTATTTACGTAATCAACAACCTATCAGATTGGTTGTCCAAGTAAGAGCGCCACCTATATACATAATTAATTACCAATCAGTTTCTATATCTGCCTAATTTCAAAAAATAACAATTAATTGACCAATCAAATGCCTATTATTAATATTCTTAACCTAAGCATCTCAAGTTAGCGTCACTTTTTAAATATTCTTTGAACGATCAGGCCACGTCAGTCGTAAATAAAAAAAATTTTTTTTTTTTTTTTTTGTATGTGACTGAATATGTGTATTGTTTAATGTAGTTTAGTTGGTACATCCTCACCTGAGGAGAGGAAAAAACCATGATTATGCCATTTGATTTACAAAATTGTTGTACTTGCTGTTATATATACATGTATAATAAATCATGGTTGTTTGCCCCAAAAAAGGGAGGCTTTATTTTGATTGGTTAAAAACAATATAAACAAACAGGGGTAATGGTGCCCAAGAAATACAAGATGGCCACGGTCGTAAATTAATAACAATTAAATTACATTTAATATTACAAGTATATATTTTACAATCTAAATGTGAGTGTGTGTGGACATGTATCATGCTGCTGTGTAAGTATATATTTGTAACAGGAAGGGAGAAAATGCAACGGACCAGACCGGGATTCGAACCCGGGCCCCCTGAATTCTCTAGTCAGGTGCTCTACCAACTGAGCTATCTGGCCACCGGCGATCGAACCCGGCTGACCGCTACATATTTAACAATCTATATGCTTGTGGTTCTTATCTCAATGAGTTTTCCTTTTTATATATTTTCATGTAAAACTATGAACCCCTAATAAGGCCCTGGCCTGGCACGTTGGGACATCTTGTACACAAAGTCAAATCTATACTACATACAATCATACATGCCTAAACCTAAACTACATACAGTCATGCATGCCTAATCATTAATTTGGTTAATCGTACCCTTGTACTTCTCAGAATATTTTATCAGAATTTCCCCACATCAATTCCTATACAAAATACATGGTCTCACCCTGGGCCAAGAGGGTCATGGTGTTAACAAATTTCAATTGACACTTTATGATGATACTTGCTTATCAATTTGAAAATCTCCAACCTTCTGGTTCTCGATAAGATTTTTAACAAAACAAGCATTCTTTAAGTTTTTCATAGCAATACATTGTCCCCTGCCAGTCCATAGTTAAGTCACTGCATTATATTCTAAGTGAATAATGTTATGCCAATCTTATGCCAACAGTTTAGGCATAGCCAGAGGCCCACAGGCCTTATCAGTCACCTGAGTACTAGTGAAAAGTATCACTACTCCCAAGGACTATGAAATCTAGAAAAAATTTCCTGTTCTGAATATCGAAGCTAAATTCTAATGTTCAGCAACAGTATAAAACAAGTTGTGTTCTTAAAACTTCACTGCCCTCAAAAGTGCATACACTGATGAAAGGCTTTTAATAATAAGTGTTTTAACATTAAAACATCAAAATATATGACAAATTTTGACTCATCCTAAAGTCATAACCCTGGGTTGTGAAATTCACCATTTTTTGTACATCCTTTTCTGCTATTCCTAAGTATGCATTTAGATTTTATACAGTATCAGCAACCTTACACATAAATACTACATACTAAGTTTGGCCCCACCCTGGGGAAAATCAAATTTACAATTTTGGTAAAAGACTACCTGCTCAATCCATTTAGTTTCAATTTAGTATCAAAAGCACTAAAGAAATTGTTATTTAAGTGTTTTACACATAAACACTATATAACAAGTTTGGCCCCGCCCTGGGGTCAGAACCCCTGCCCCGGGGATCATGAAATTTACAATTTTGGTAGAGACCTTCCTGCTCTACATCACTATGCATTTAGTTTTTCTTACATATGTGTGGTTCTTGAGAAGAAGATTTTTGAAAATTGGTCAATTTTTGCCCCGCCCCTAAGGCCCCAGGGGTGCTGGAGTCCTGAAATTTACAATTTATATCCCCCTTGTCCCAATGATGCTTCATACCAAATTAGAAAAACTAATTGCAGTGCTTCTGTTAACATCATAGAGAAAATTAGGGTAGGTTGATTGATTGGTTGTAGATTGTTTAACATCCCTCTCGAGAATTTTTCACTCATATGGTGACGTCACCATTGCCGGTGAATGGCTGCAAAATTTAGGCCTATGCTCAGTGCTTACTGCCTTTGAGAAAGGAGGGATTTTTATCTTGCCACACCTGCTGTGACATGGGACCTCGATTTTTGCGGTCTCATCCGAAGGACTGCTCCAATTAGTCGCCTCTTACGACAAGCAACGGGTACTGAGGACCTATTCTAACCCGGATCCCCAAGGGACTATTTGGGAAGGTAAGTAATAAATAAATAATATCTTTTTATCAAATTTTTTTCAGAGTATACAAAGAAACATTCTAATCACAACCTCCTTGCAGGTATATCAACATATATTGAACATGAGGGGCCCATATTAAATTTGATATGCTTTAATATCAATTATCTTTTAAGTAAATACAAGTGTAAACTCCAAAACAATATTCATTCTATATTCTCTTGAAACAATTCATTAAAAAATTGTAGGGTAGAGGGAATAAATCAAGGGTTGGTTAGCGAAGACACAACAATTCTTATTTTAATGTCTTACTGGACCTATATATAGGTTTAAATGAATTAAACTTCCTTCAGTTCAATTGAAGATAGGTTCAATTGAATTACATCTACCTTTACATCATTTGAAGAAAACACAATCAAGTTAAAGATAGGAGCAATTAAATTAAGATACACAATATCGTAAAAGTCGACTCTGTATTGGTTTTAATTTTTGCTGTACAAGCTCACAAGTCCTGGATATGGCAGTGTGGTTCTTAATGTAAGATATGTTAGCTGTCATAAACTTCAAAATTAGCGACAGTTTCACCACAAATGTATACTGAACAAGGTACGAATGAGTCTATATTTGGCTCTGAAAAAGAGTGTAAATTTAGAGTGTCTGATTAGGTGTAACTTTACCCATAAAATGAACATACAGTGATTACTAACAGGAAGATGAATTAGCTTCCTATTGTATTTTGTCTGTGAGACTTTGTAATTCAGCTGGATTTCTCAGGGGGTTTTCATAAAAAGAAAAAAAATGAGATTTCAGCACAAATTTTAACTATAGAAAAGCAATATCAACTGAAATATGTTATAAAACATGTAATAGTGTTCAAACTGTGAAAACATCTTTCTGCTCTATGGCTGTGCATTCTACAGTGCTCCCTCGATATATTGTCAACTTTTGTTCAAGACCAATTTGGGCAATAAATCGGGGGTGGCAATATAACGAATTCACCATTACAGACAATTCAAAGAGCAGTCAAAAGAAATTAAGTTTGTAAATAAATCTATTTTGGCTCCATTCTGTACAAACATTCAGATAATCTTGAGTTTAATTCAGCAATTATTTGTAATTATGTTATTTGTGTTTTATACATGCCGAATTGAAATAAAGTTTTCTTATCTTATCTTATAATCAACCTGACCACCTGAATACTATTGTCCAGCCTGTCACACTTCAACAGAATGCTCTCCCAATACAGGTGTGATTATGGAGGGGTGTTAGGTCCCAATACTGGTGTTATTATGGAGGGGTGTTAGGTCCCAATACAAGTGTGATTATGGAGGGGTGTTAGGTCCCAATACAGGTGTGATTGTGGAGGGGTGTTAGGTCCCAATACTGGTGTTATTATGGAGGGGTGTTAGGTCCCAATACAGGTGTGATTATGGAGGCATGTTAGGCCCAATACAGGTGTTATTATGGAGGGGTGTTAGGTCCCAATACAGGTGTGATTATGGAAGGGTGTTAGGTCCCAATACAGGTGTGATTATGGAGGGGTGTTAGGTCCCAATACAGGTGTGATTGTGGAGGGGTGTTAGGTCCAATACAGGTGTGATTGTGGAGGGGTGTTAGGTCCAATACAGGTGTGATTGTGGAGGGGTGTTAGGCCCAATACAGGTGTGACTGTGGAGGGGTGTTAGGTCCCAATACAGGTGTGATTGTGGAGGGGTGTTAGGTCCCAATACAGGTGTTATTATGGAGGGGTGTTAGGTCCCAATACAGGTGTGATTATGGAGGGGTGTTAGGTCATATCTGTAAGACTTAAGACTCTTAATGCTAGGTGAAGGAACTGCCAATAACTATGTTAAACATCTTAATCCAACCCTGGCCCACCCAATTAAAATTACCATTAGCTAGGCTACCATGACCATGCTAGACAAATTAAAATAATTATGATGAATATTTTGCTTTCACAATGATCTAAAGGAAAGTTTTGAGGAGAGTAATATATAAATAATGCATGTAATTAAAATTAACATTGAACATTTTCACCCCTAGAAACCATTGTCAACCTAGGTGCAGCCGATTTGCAGAGGGTGAAAATTTTCAATATTACCCTCAACTACATGCATTATTTGTTTTATTATACCGAATGTCATACATTTATTAGAAATATGTTAAAAAGCACAAAATTCAAACAAATTTCCTTTTAGCTAGATTCTGTCGTAAACAAGCAAAAAGAAAATTTCAATATAATGGTGAAATTAATTCAAAATTAACAAGTTTAAAACATTACTTTTCTGTGATTTATATAGTTACATGCTACATGTAGGTACCAATATACCTGCCAAATCTGCCTATCATTGTTTGTTTCTTAATTTCATTCAAAATTTCACTGTAATGCACTGCAGACTGTATCTATTATAAACAACATTTTTTTAAAATCTGAAGTAAACCATATGGGCATCAATTTGCAGCATGTGATAATTCTTTATATCATTTCTTCTTTTATGTAATTTAGTCGAATCTGATTAGTGGAGACACATTTGGAAAAACATATTGTTACCCTCTTAGAACAGAAACCACGCCCTCCAGGGTGTTAATATCTAGCAACAATAAATACTACTTGATAACAGGTGATATTACACAGATTGTGCACATTTGATCTGTGCATGTATCGTTCAAGGTAGATTGCTTGATGATATGGATGGTAATAGAGATATGTTTAAATCCATGAAATCAAAAGTCACATTATTTAAAAACAAATGAGAAAACAGATATTCCCATTCTAATGCCATTTCGCTTCATGTTTATATGTCCTATCTAATTAAAATTTGCTTTTATGAAATATGTTATGAAATGTTTATACTTGATGTTACCGTATATACTCGCCTATAAGTCAGATTTTTTGGAGTTAAATTTTGGTCCAAAACTCTATGTCCGACTTATAGGAGTGTCCTAAGAAGATTAGTATTTTTCTGGACGGCGTAATGTATAACCTAGTATCAACAAAAACATATGCAAAATAAACAAAATAGTAATTGTTTAATTTGTTGAGAATGAAAAGTGAAATATCGATGTCATATCCCAAAATCACACATAAGAGTATTGATATGAAATTGATTTGTTGAGAAAAAAATATAAAATATCGGCGCATTTCTCAAAATATTATTTCAAACACAGGTAAAAGCATCGATTTGAAATTGTCAACCAATTCTTGAAAAAAGTAAGACCGACTTATAAATGGGTCAATGGGAATTCCCTCCAAAGTAACCTAAAAACTATGCAACCGACTTATAGGCGAGTATATATGGTATGTTTTTGTGTCCTTCTATTATGATGTCACAATCAAAAGCTTTCTGTCTCGTTAATGCTCGTTTAACTGCCTCAAACCTCAGTGTTTTTCTTTGTTGCATACATCTAATCAATGTAATGACATTCAGTATAATAAAATAAACTGTACATGCAGCTGAGGGTAATTAACACTGAAAATTTTCACCCAACGAAAACCATTGTCAACTGAGGCTGTACCTCGGTACCAGATGACTATATGCACTATTAATTCATATATCACCCATTGTCAAGTATTGTTTTCTGTTGTTAGATATGAGGATACTAACCCAACCAGTACAAATTGCACCAATCAAGGTTAATACTCATGATCTTGATTAAATGACAAAAATAAAGGTTTATAATAAGTTAAACAGAAACCACAAAGAGTGTAATTTAATTCTCATATGAAACTTGTACTAACTATGTTGGTAAATTTATCTCTCGCTGCTCAATTTGATCCCTCACTTCGCTCAGGCACCAAAGCTCTTGGTACTTGAAAAAAATATAAATTTACCAACATATATATACCTATCTTTAATTGCACCTACCTAATATCAAATGAATTAATTGCACCTTCTCCAAATGAATTTAAGATAGGTCGATCGATCCAACTGCTTCCCAATTTATTTTATTTAGCATTCCATATATATTTCAAAGGGCAAATCTTAATCACAGATATTTCTGAATTGTTTTTCCTGAAAATGATATCAATTACTGCATGGATGGCAGCTATAATAGTGCAGAGAGTGTATATATTTACTCTCTGTACAAAACATCGCCTATTTGATGTTTGGATCTTGCTGCGACTTACTTGTTGGTGAAGACCTGTTCATTGAGTTTGTAAATCCAGACTACTTCATGTGAATACTTCCTTCTGAAATGATGTGAACCAAAAAACAAATTAATAGTTATATTCTCCCTCTCCTTGAAATGTGCAAGCTGCTGATCTCATTCTCCAACTCTTTAATTAGCACATTTCTGTGAAAATCATTACAACAAATTATCTCTACAGCAAGAATCAATAACACTGCAGTTCTTAATTTTGCTTATTCTTGCAGCCTTTCTATACACACATCCTGCCTGGTAAAAAATAGCATCTCAGCCTCAAGGAACACTAGTTTGTTTTAATCTCTCTCTCCACTCTGAAATAATATTTTACACACCAACAATCCTCCATGTCTTGAGTCACATCATTAACTTATCCACTGCAATATGTTTTCACTTTTACCTGTAATTTTAACTGCACAGTCCTTTCAAGAATAAACAGTGAACATATGGAAGCTTTAGATGCTGACTGTTACGTGTGCATGTTTACAAGATATTTCATTACAGCTGCTTCAGTCAACTCCAATCACTACCAGCAGCTAAGAAGCCTGGAAAGACTTCTGCATCAATGAAAATTATTGGAAAAAACACACTAGCATGCCTATACTCACCCTGTCCACTCGCCAGTCTTTTTATCATCACTCCCATCTAAGCATGCTAACATCTGAGAAATTGACTTTCCGATCATTGGGCTGACCTAGCAGACAAATCTACATGTGTATTTGCGAATATGATAATTGATTCTTTCTAAAGAATCAATAAAAGAAGAATGAACTGTACACATGTTGCATCTGAATTCTTTATCAATAATTTATACAAATTTGTGTCTATCACAATTATAACTGCAATATTCCAATTAATTCTCCATTGTTTAAAATTCCTGGTACCTTAACTATTTAAAAGTTAACTTAATTGTGAAAACTTTTCCATCTATTTAACCATTTGGATGTGAAAGATAACATATTATAATATATAATTTGATAGCCAAAAGACTGTATACACTATTAAATGTTGAAAACATTGGCAGGGAAAGCCTACATAGCCCACCCAAAAACTGAATGTTGATGGGTTTTGTCCTGATTACCTGTTTGCACCCAGTGGTTTTGTGCATTGTTGTTTCACTCCTTATGGATATGAATTAAAAAGTGATTTTTAAAATGTGAAAATCAAAATCTGTATATCATATTCTTTCAGTTTAAATATCATTATGAATTGGACATTTGAATATAAAATGAAATTTGTCTTCCACATCATTTGCTGACAAAGTTTACACCAGGATACAAATAATCAATGCATGGATTTGTTAATATATTATAATTGTTGACTAAATAATGATACAACAAACTGCAAGAATTGAGGCAGAAAATATATTTTGTGTAAAAATATCGAAAATACAAATTTATCTTCTCTTAAAAACATGATTTTACAATTACGTTATAATGGGTACCTGTAAAGTGTGAAACGAAATCGAAACGAAATCTACCGAAACATAACAGATTGTACAACCGAACTCTTTTAATCATGATAATTAAAAACGGTGTCTTCGGCCCCTGTGAAAGTGAAAGTTTAGGCTTTTGGCTTTCGGTTTGACTGATACAAAGTTTTAAAAGTTGGAAAGGGGGGGGATGAGTAAGCACAAAGTACATATCCGAAGTTGATTAAATACCATGTGTAATTAGTTTTGGTCCATAAATTTCAGAACGGAGGGTTACAGTCTCATAGGTCAGAGGTCTGGGGAAACACACTAAACGAGGGTGGGGTCGCTGGCGTTGGGTCCACCTTTGGGCATAATACATGTTTCAGTATTTTTTGCTCTAAAGACAAATCTATGTATATACGTGGATATTGTGTATTTGTATGTAGTATATCAAACGGTGGATTCTGAGTATGTCCTCCCTTTCTCTTTGTAATTTCTGTTTCCCTTGTTCTTAATTAAGCCTTTTGATTTTACAAAATGCTGACCTCCTCCTGATATTATTGCATAAAACATTTCCGTTTCCCGTCCCGTTTTCAATTCCCCGTCTTAGCAACATCCTAAATGTATAGAGTTATCTTTATATAGACTCACTACATATCAATAATAATTTTTAATAATACAGTATAATCTGTGTAAATCTATGACTTATATACAGACTTTTCAGGACAAGCCAATGGCTACAACATAAATAATTACTACTGTCTCCAACTCCTGGGAAGAAAGATAACTCATGATATTGAAGTTTAGATAAAATGTTTTTCATACATCATCGCTGTACATGCAATGCATTTTTTAAAATATCATTTCAACCATGTAAATATGTTGTTATAAATGCAGCAAACAAGTCAACAAACAATGCATGGAATATAAACTGATGTAACTTGGAGACTTCTTTTGTTTTGTTTTCTATAATTATTCACTGCCTAGGTAATGATTAATAATCTCATAAAATCACTTGGATACAATGGTGGATTACAATGGTAGATAATGATCAATTCTTTATTATGAAAGCATAAACTACTACAGACAAACTACTTTTAAATAAAGGGAAAAAAATACATTTTCACTTTTTGTGATCCAAGGGACCTAAATTCAAAAAGAATAACATTTAATAATTTTCAAAATATCCTCAAAGGCATATCCCTCATTTAAAGTGAACTAGTATTTTACAACGGCATAGTTCCATCTTGAAAAGTGTGTGTGGGTGTGGAAGGGGGGGGGGGGGCACAACCACTTGGAAATTAGATTTCTTGTGGAGGAGAAGTTGACTTCACAATTGTTTGAAACAATTTGACAAGCAAATAAAAAAACCTCTTATTTTACCCAACTTTATTATTTATTTATTTCAGAGAGAGGGGGCAAAATAATCTAAATAAAAATCCTAAACTACTTCCCCCCAAACTTCAAAATCTTATTACTAGTGTATGTGTGGGCATTCATCAGTTCAAACATACTTAATATACACTCTTACTATTCAGTATTTCTACTTAAAATAAGGGGGTGTCACCCAATGTATCTTACGAAGGAAAATGAACCTTGTCAAAAAAGGAGCAACCCAATTAATCAGATAACCCCCACCCACCCACCCTCTCAATTCAGTGTGTCTGTTATTAGTTTTTCATTATTAAATCTTATGCAACTAAACCCTATATCCTTAAATAAAATATTTGGACAGACTGGGTGTTTATACATAGTAAGTAATATATCCCCTCCTTATGTTTACTGTCTAAAAGAGAGGGGGGGGGGGGATAAAAAAAAATTGTCATGAAAAAAATTGGGGTCTTCTATCCCATCATTTTATTAGTTGTTGTCATTCTGTGACGGATCTAGGGGGGAGGGTTACAGAGTTGAGCCCCTCTGGTTGATTTTTGCTTACAGAAAGGTCATTTTTGCCATCTTAGGGCCTTCATCCCCCCCCCCCCCCCCCCCCCCCCGCCCCCCCCCCCCCCTCTTCTTGCGCAGAAAAGTACAGACTAGGGTTGTCCCCCTCCCCCTTGAACTTGAAAATTATCTGGATCCATCAATGTCATGCATATATCAAAGTTTGACTATCAGACAACGTAATCATGCAGACTATAATAATTGCTCTTGACTGTAATGCTTACATGTAACTATGAGTGAGTCAGCGAGGCAACACCAAAAGTATATAGAGTCGGATATTCCATAACAACCTTCATATTATTAATTATTTCATTACAAAACGATCATCACTTTATATTTAACAGGAAGGGAAAAAATGCAACACACTAAACAGCCCCCTTAATTTCTAATCAGGTGCTCTATACCAACTGAGCTATATGGCCACCAGCAATCAAACCAGGTGTCTGACCGCCACAACATATGGTCATTTCTAACCAATTTGTGGTATCCATTGATTTGTGGTATATTCTTTTAAATATTGAAAAGAACTCAAAAACTTTGGAAATTTCTGAATTTGCAAATACCATGAATACTTGAGTTACCAGCTAGGCTATTCAACTTTCTCTCCCCCCCCCCCCCCCTCTCAAAAGAAAAAAATAAAGCATGGGGGTGTTTCTTCTTAGGGGGAGGGGGGACAGGTGGTTCTAAATTGATTAATCAGATTGAAACTACTTCTAATCTAGCAAGCATGTGTAATGCTGTTGCATAAGGCATACATAATCATATGTACACATACACAAGTACACATATAAACACACTTTATAATGTCTCTGATATGTCCAAAATATATCAATTAAATGACAGTCTGATGTTATATTTAGTATTATTCAAAACATAATACTTACACTAGATGACCTAACTAATGTTGTAAACTGTCAAAACACAATCAAAAATCAATTTTGTCCTTCTAACTAATGTTGTGAAAATCCAGATACACTGAAAAGTCAGTTAAAAAGAAATCCTATATCAATAAAAACAACTATTTTAAAAGATAAAATAGGCCTTAGTTGAGTTAAGTTAAATTCTAATGATTTTACATAGGCCTAATTGACATTATTCGAAAAAGGAGAGGGGGCATGGCAGATCAAGGATTTCCAAAAGTGGGGCACATGTGAAAGTATTGGTCAAAATCAAGATCTGGAGTTTAACTTACATTTGAGCCGTTCCTAGCAAAAAGGACCCTTATCTTTTCATATTTTTCAAAAAACGTCATTATGAAAATTTTTATAATAAAACTAGCATTTTTTAATATGTTATGTGCAGGGTTTGAAAGTTTTCGACCTCACCATATATATTGCCTGGATTAACGTCTTCACCGAGTGTTGGAGCAGTCCTGGAAATTTACATTCAGCTTCGGTCGCGGTCGGTTCTAGCAATTACTGTGCATCAAGGTGACGTTGCCGCTCGCTTCAAGTAAGTTATTTGACTATCAATTAATGCTGCATAACTGACCGTCTAGGTATGTAAACTACCACTAAATTTTCCGTTCAAACACAGAATTTGGCAATTTTATCAATAAAGTAGAAATGTGAGAAATGGGTTCGCGAAGCTCATTGGTAGTATTTATGTCCATTTCTCATAATAGATAAAATTGTGGATTCCTGTGGCTGTGATTTGATGACTTCCATTGGCTCAATATTCCATCTCCTGAAATTGAAGAGTTCCTATAGTCTGTTTTATTAAATACTGATATAAAATATCTCCTCTACGGCGGCGTAGAAAGGCCAAATAAAAAAATATATATATTATTCGTTCGGACGAATTAGCAAATTGTTCGGACAAATTAGTAATTCGTTCGGACGAATTATCAATTTGTTCAGACGAAATAGAAATTCGTTCAAACGAATTATCCATTTGTTCGGACGAAATAGAAATTCGTTCGAACGAATAATTTGTTGGGGCAAATTAGTAATTTGTTCGGAGAGTTAGCAATTTGTTCGGACGAATTTGTTATTAGCTATAAGGCAACACCAATGCCGTAGTCAAACCTCTTAAAGTGGTGGTAGAGGAGGACAAAACTTAAATTGGGACACACGCTGAAATGGGATTCAATTCCAAAATTTTCCACATAAACATTTTTTCATGAAGATGGCCACACTAAATACGGTAAACTACATAATCACCCCCCCCCCCCCCTCAACCCCTGAAATAACAAGCTGGAAAATGACGGGAATCCCTACACCCTGCTCAGTCTTAAAAGTCTGAGGTAGACTTCACCCCCCCCCCTTTTTCCCCTATACATTTGTATGTAAAATTTTGATCCCCTACTGTGGCCCCATCTTACCCCCGGGGACCATGATTTTTACAAACTTGAATCTGCGCTACATCAGGAAGCTTTCGTACAAATGTAAACTTCTTTGGACCAATAGTTCTTAAGAAGATTTTTTTTCCTATTTATTAGTTATGTAAACCTTTGATCCCCTACTGAGGCCCCATCCTAGCCCCAGGGGTCATGAGTTTAACAAAATTGAATCTGTACTATGTTAGGAAGCTTTCATGTAAATTTGTACTTTCCTAGCCCAGTGGTTCTTAAGATTGATTGATTGATTGATGTTTTCCGCCACACTCAACAATTTTTCAGTTATATCGTGGCGCCCAGTTTTTATTGGTGGAAGAGAGAACCCAAATACAATGTACCTGGGAAGAGACCACCGACCTTCCGCAAGTAAACTGGGAAACTTTCTCACTTACCGGCGCGAGCGGGATTCAAACCCGCGCCGAGCAGAGGTGAGAGGTCGTGTGATTTTGAGCGCGATGCTCTAAACACTACACCACGGAGGCCCGTTGTGGTTCTTAAGAAGATTTTAAAAAGATTTTCCCTATATATTTGTTTGTAAAACTTTGATCCCCTATTGTGGCCCCATCTTACCCCCAGGGGCCATGAGTTTAACCAACTTGAATCTGCATTATGTATAAGGAAGTTTTCATGTAAATTTCAGCTCTTCTGACCCAGTGGTTCTTGAGAAGAAGATTTTTAAATGACCCCACCCTATTTTTGTGATTACCTCCCCTTTGAAGGGGACATAGCCCTTCATTTGAACAAACGTGAAAGCCCTTCACCCAAGGATGCTGTTGGCCAAGTTTGGTTATAATTGTCCCAGTGGTTCTGGAGAAGAAGTCGAACATGTAAAAAGTTTACAGACGGACAGACGACGGACAACAGGCGATCCGAAAAGCTCACTTGAGCTTTCAGCTCAGGTGAGCTAAAAAGTCTACCTCGTATTTCATAAATCAACCCACAAAAATATATATATAATAATAAATGTGACATTTGTCATGAATCTCGAGTGAATTCTGCATATATTCTGAAAATTTCATGATAACATTAATTATCAATTTTTTTTAAAAGTTTAAAAAATATGAAAGTTGTAATGAATATATAGTGAAAATTAGCAGTGCCGAAATACTTTTGACCCTGAAGTGTATACACAATGTCAATGTACCTACATGTATCTAGAGAGCTCACGACGAAAATGTCCCTTAAATTCACCATAAATTATTTCATTTTGTCCTATCGAAAAACTTTTCTGTCCGAACAAACAAGTTTTTTGTTCGAAAAAAAAATCGTTCGAGCAAAAACAATTTTTTTGTCCAAAAAAACAAACAAACAACAACCCCAAACAACAAACTTTGTTATCCGGGTGTTTGACCAACGCGCCGAACAATGGCGAAGAGTAGTCGTGGTGATAGTAGTAGCTAAGAATTGTCACGGATTTTTTAATTGAAAGGGGATACAGCCAAGAATATATAAATGAAAGAGGCTGAGGTGTGGAAGCCAGGAAGCGAAGCCCATGGGAGCTCTTGAGATCTAATGCATATAGAAACTAATAAGAAGTCTAGACATATAATAAAAATAAACTTTGGAAATTTTAAGGGAGAGGGTCGTCAAAGTAATTTTCAATAGTCTTTAACAAACATTATAAAATAACTTAAAAACAAAAGTATCTTATTCAAATCAGGTCGTTGCCTTCTGAAATTAGAAGGAGTTCATCATGTTTTTATCTTTATACACCAGTGACCTGTCGTCAGATTATGTTATGACGCTGTCCATGCATGTCTGTCTGGCCGGCTGGCTGTCCGTCCGAGGTCATGTTTTCCGGACTTTTTTCCACAACAGATACATGTACGGCTTTGAAATTTGGTCACAATTTCTCAAGAAGCGTAAGAGTGAGTTTGCATTTCAGCTGGATTGGTGCACCTTGACCTACTTTAGGACTAAAGTATGTCAAACAGTTTTCCGGACTTTTTTTTTCATTACGGATAAAGACATTGCCCAGAAATTTAATCACAAGCTTCCTCTCAGAGGAATACAAGTTTGTTTTGCATTTCAGCTGGATTGATTTGTCCGTCTGTCTGTGTGTAAGTCCAAGTAATGTTTTCCAGACTTTTTTCCGTAACGAATGCATGTACAATTTGGTCACACTTTCTCCTCAAGAAGCATAAGTGAGTTTGCATTTCAGCTGGATTAGTGTACCGTGACCTACTTTTGAGCTAAAAGTAGGTTGAACAGTTTTTCGGAATTTTTTTTCCGTTACGAACAGATATTGCCCTGAAATTTAGTCACAAGCTTCCTCGGAGGAATACAAGTTCAGTTAGCATTTCAGCTAGACTGGTGCACCATGACCTACTTTGAGGGTAGAAGTAGGTCAAACAGTTTTCCAGGGTTTTTTTTCGTTATGGATACAGGTATTACCCTGAACTTTTGTCACAACCTCCCTCTCAGAGAAACACATAATCAGATCAAATTTCAACTTAATTGGTGCACAATGACCTGCTTTAGGGCTAAACGTAGGTCAAATATTAATAGTTTCCTGGACTTTTTTTCACCATAGATACAGATATTGCACTGATATTTTGTCACAACCTCCCTCTCAGAGAAATACATAATCAGTTCATTTGAATCCAATTGCAATAACTCTGTTTTCATTAAATTATTTATCAAGTCCATAATGCAATAGATTTCCTATATTTTTCACAAACATTTTGTATATCTTTTAAAGAAACAGTTTCGTGAAATTGTTATGAATACTATCAAATCGTTATAACCAGTTTTGGTGAATTTTGATAATGTTGTTAAAGGAAAATTGCAATTTTCTGATGTTTATTAGAACAGGTGTATATGTGTGCTAATTGATAAAATTTTCATTAATACCACAAGTGGCACAACACACTTATTTAATCATTTTTATTTGATACTAACATAAATTATTTGAAGAATGAACAATCAAATGTAAGATTGAACCTATAATTCTGGAGGGGTGGAATTACCTGAAATTTGATTCCATGTTTACATTAAATCTCCACCACATGAATGTCCTACATTCATACGTATATTATGAAGTAGTTCCAAACTAATAGGATCAGAAAAAAGCGATTTTGAACAATTTACAGCAAGTATCAATTTAATTGCACCAAAAGCATTTCATACTATGACTAAATATTTAGTCCAAAACATTAATGTTGGATATTAGAAACATTTACAAGGTTTCTGTAAAAAGCCGTTGAGAGTGGTTAAGTGCGAGTAGAGCACAAAACTCTGAGTAGAGAATGGTGCCAGACATACTGAGACATCTAATGACTGCATAAACAGTAATAATAACATAATAACACCATTATTATCAGACACTTTCATTCCATCATTTTCAAACTTTTAAGTTTAAATAAAGAATGTAATTGAAAATACTTGACTTTTTAGGAATGTATTTTACATTAACATTTCAATTACATGTACTTGTGATTGAAAGCAAAGTCAATTACAAATACATCCAATTACTTTATATAAATCGATTCAAGAACAGAAATGGCCAGGTTGCTTTGAAATCTGTTATCTATCATAGAGACAGCAGTACAAAACATTCTGGAAAAATGATATATCAAAATGTAGAATTTTTCAAAAACTGGAAACACTTTTAAAAATGTCACATGTATATCTTCAATGTTTTTATAACATCTATAATGTATAAGGTCTGAAAAATGTTAAGTACGAGGTCGAGTCAATAAGTAACCAGCCTAACTTATTTTTTTATATTCTTTTTTCATATTCACATAATTATCAGTAAAAGTAATGAAAATACATATTAATCATATTATACATTCTAACACCATCTCAGACTCTTTCACACTACAGGTACTATCATACAACATAGTTGGTTGAATACTTCTTATGCTAGGTTACAGATCAAAAATAGTTTAATTTATTAAAAATAGCCCAACTTATTTCCAGTTGAGATCCATCTCTTCTTTTTTGATGTAATTGCCCTCTAGTGTGATGCACTGAGACCCACGGTGTTCAAGTGCTTATCAGTCCAGAATTGAACAACAGTACCACAAACGGTACAATATACGCCCGTCGGAGAGTGAAATTCAACCTGGAAGCATATTGTGCACTCTGAATTGATACAACACACATTCTGAATAGAAAAGCCTTAAAGTGGGTCATGGTGCACCAATCCATCCGACATGTGAACTGATCATGTATTAAATTTTCACCGAGAGTGAGGTTGTGACAAAATGTTGGTGCAATATCTATATATGATAATGAAAAGTCCAGGAAACCATTTGATCTACTTTTAGCCTTAAAGTAGGTCATGGTGCACCAATTAAGTTGAAATGTGAACTGATTATGTATTTCTCTGAAAGGGAGGTTGTGACTAAATTTCAGAGCAATACCTGTGAACATACCCAAAAAAATCTGGAAAACTGTTTGACCTACTTCTACCCCTAAAGTACTGTAGGTCGTAGTGCACCAATCCAGCTGAAATGTTCACTGCATTTGTCTTCCTCCGAGTGGAAGCCTTTGACTAAATATCAGGGCAATATCTGCATCCGTAATGAAAAAGGCTCAGAAAACTGTCTGGCCTATTTTTTGTCCAAAAGGAGGTCAAGGAATGATCAGTCCAGTTGAAATGCAATCTGAACTTGTATTCCTCTGAGAGGAAGCCTTTGACTAAATGTCAGGGCAAAATCCGTATCCGTAATGAAAAAAGCCTGGAAAACCGTTTGACCTATTTCTTGCAAAAAGTAGGTCAGGATGGACCAATCCAGCTGAAATGCAAACTGAACTTGTATTCCTCTGAGAGGAAACCTTTAATTAAATATCAGGGCAGTATCTGTAATGAAAAAAAGCCAGGAAAACTATTTGACCTATTTTTTCCAAAAAGTAGGTCAAGGATGGACCAGTCCAGTTGAAATGCAAACTGAACTTGTATTCTTCTGAGATGAAGCCTTTGACTAAATTTCAGCTCAATATCTGTATCCGTAATGAAAAAAACCCCAGAAAACTGTTTGACCTATTTTTTTCAAAAAGTTGGTCAAGGATGGACCAATCCAGCTGAAATGGTAACTGAACTTGTATTCCTCCGAGAGGAAACCTTTAACTAAATATCAGGGCAATATCTGTATACGTAATGAAAGAAAGCCTGGAAAACTGTCTGACCCATTTTTTTTCCAAAAAGTAGGTCAAGAATGGACCAATTCAGCTGAAATGCAAACTGAACTTGTATTCCTCCAAGAGGAAGTCTATTACTAAATATCAGGGCAATATCTGTATCCATAATCAAAATCATACTGGAAAACTATTTCACCTACTTTTAGTCCTAATGTAGGTAATGGACGGACAGACCAATCCAGCTGAAATGCAAACTGAAGCCGTATTCCTCTGAAAGGAAGCTTATGTGTAAATTTCAGGGTAATATCTGTATCTGTAACGAAAAAAAGTCCGGAAAACTGTTTGACCTACTTATAGCCTTAAAGTACCGTAGGTCAAAGATGGACCAATCCAGCTGAAATGCAAACTCACTCTTACAAATCTTGGGGAAGATATTGTGACCAAATTTCAAAGTTGTACATGCATCCGTTACGGAAAAAATTCCGGAAAACATGACCTGGGACAGATGATCAGCCAGCCAGCTGGACAGTGCCACAACATAATACGTACCGTCTAATGACGGGCATATAAAAAGTCAGGGTCCTTTCCATTGACCCACTCCTCAACTGCTGTCATGACTTCTTCTTAAGACCAGCAATGACGTCCACGGATATCCTTTTTCAAGTTTGGGAATAGGAAGAAGTCGCTAGGTCCAGCGAATAGGCAGGATGTGGTATTAATTCATACCTGTTTCGTTCTACAACATCCATTGCAACTTTGCAAGTGTGGACTCTCGCGTTGTCCTGTTGCAGCAAATCACCTTTAGAGAGTTTACCTCTGCGTTTTTTCATGGATGGCAGTTCTCAGCTGGTCTAGCAAGTTTGCATAGTACACTCCAGTTATTGTACTTCTCTTGGGTATAAGTAGGGCTATAAGTAGTCCAACATAATACATGTACATGTAATGCCTTTTGCGTCCCAAAATACTGTGGCCATCACCTTGCCAGCAGATGGTTGCGTCTTAAACTTCTTTGGCCTTGGAGACCCAGGCCCTACCCACTGACGACTCTGAGCTTTATTCTCTGGCTCATAATAATGAATCCAAGTCTCATCTACAGTCACCAGATGCAAAAGAAAATCATCTTTTGACTAAAACACTTCAACAAGGTGCTGCATACTGATGCTCTGGTTGCCTTTGCTTATCGCAAAGGGATTTGGGAACCCAACGGGCTGTTAGCTTGCGCATACCTAAACGATCATGTAACATTGTTGAAACGCTACCATGTGAAATGCCTATGATGCCTGCGCTATTTCTTTCACCTGAATTCGGCTTTTAGAGTATACCAGATCCCGAACTTTCTTACACATTTCTTCATCAGTGGCATCCAGAGACCCATAAACATTGGCTAACTCGCCGTGTATTTCCCTGCGTGTTTCACCTTTTAAATACAGGTACTGAATCATAGCACCGTACACAACTTTAGATGAAAAGCATGCCTTTGCATCACTAGCCATGTTTGATATTCAATATCTTATTAAAGAATGACTCGATACGCGTGCAATTTTGTACCCAGGTATAAAACATGCATTGTAACAAGGCATGAAAATCGTGACCGTCTCGGTCAATTGGAAATGGGAGAGGCTGGTTACTTATTGACTCGCCTTCATAAAAGCTGTGAGAGGAGTTGGTTATACAAAGTAGGTACCATGCTTAAAAATTACAAAATTCAACTACATCATATACATGTAAATTTTTAAAAAATGTCTGATCATCCTCAATGCTTCCATAACAGCTGTACAAGGTCTGAAGGATGTCAAATAAATGCTGTAAGAAGGCTTGATAACAAAAATAGTTACCGTCTATTCATGCTTAAAAAATGACAAAGTTCAACTACACATTAATTTTTCGAAAATGTCTGATCACTTTTAAAAAGGCATACGTACTCTTCAATGTAACCATAACAACTGTACTAAGTTTGAGGAACACCAAGTAAGAGGTGTGAGAGGAGTTGATTACACCAAATAGGTACCCTCTAATTCAAGACATGCTTAAACAATGACTAACTTCAACTACATGTAGGTACCTTATCACAAGGACGCCCGCCCACCATTCTATAAGCCATTTGCACTTTGTGCAACTCAGCCAAAAAAATGCATTTAAATACAGCTACATGTAATTACATTTTTCAATACCCCATCCCTGGAACCACAGATACTAAATCACATCTGCACGAGTTTGTATTGTAATTGTCAGCTTCTTTCATCAGGTATATCAATGAAATGTTTTGAAATTTATGTGGCAAATATATTTTTGGACCATGTACTAAGTAACATCATCTACATCACTTACACATTCAATTTTGATTGTCTAATATCTAAATAGCATGTAAATCTCTTATGAATGAGAAACAAGAGGCCCATGGGCCTAGAATCGCTCTTCTGATACATTGTAGAACAGGCAAAAATTCTCACTAACCAAGATTCATCAATTAACACAGTTTGATGATGTTAAGTCAAATAGTACCTGAAAATTTAAATGTAACTGTCCAAAAGTAGGTCACGGTGACCTACTTTTGGTCGACACACTGAAGACTCAAGATGCATCAACTGACAAGTCAAATAGTATTCAAATAGAGCCGTCAAATTCAAAAAGAAGGCCACAGTGACCTACTTTTTGGTCGACATTTGATAATTTTTTGATAATTGTAAGTATCTGAAATATTAAAATATAGCCATCAAATTCCAAAAGTAGGTCACGGTGACCTACTTTTTGGTCAAAAAACTATGAAGACTCAAGATGCATCAACTGACAAAGTTTGATGATCCTAGCTTTCATAGTGTCCAAAATATGCATCTAAAATTGAAAATGTGAAATTTGAATGTCTGCAAAATTCAAAAAGTAGGTCACTGTGACCTACTTTTTTTACAAATATGTTTCGAGGCCTCTAGACGCATCAACTTAAAAGGTTTGATGATTCTAAACCTCTCGGTATCTGAAATAACAACCTAAAATGTATTCATAAATGATTAGCCATAAAATTCAGAAAGTAGGTCATGGTGACATACTTTTCATATGACGCAGTTCAAGGTCCCATGATCCATCAACTGACAACTTTTGATGATCATAAGATCAAAAAATTCCAAGATATGCATCAAAATCCATTTAATAATAATTACCTGCGAAATTCAAAAAGTAGGTCACCATGAGACAACATGATATTAGGTCCTAAGATGCATCAACTGACAAAATTTGATGATCCTAGTCCTCATACTAAGCAAAATATCAAAGTTTTAACAAAACAAAATTTAAGGTCAACTTTGAAGTGACCTTGAAACCACACCCTTTGCCCCAATATGATGCCTTGAACAATTTCTTATCTACAACCTATCCTCATCCTTATGCATAAATTTGGTGATAATTTGCCCAGCAGTTCTTAAGAAGATTTTTTAGCAACCACGACTTTTGTTTGCATTTTCCTAATTATCTCCCCTTGTTAAAGGGTCACAACCCTTGTTTTAGTACAAATGAAAGCCCTTGGGTCAAGGATACCCTGTGACAAATGTGACAAAAATTGGCCAAGGGGTTCTTGAGATATAGCCCTTTTTCCAAAAAGTTGACGCACACCGCACGCCAGACATATGGTCATATGATTAGCTCTTTGAGCCTTCGGCTCAGAAGAGCTAAAAAGGAATGATACATGTTCTCCATCTGTAATGGTCCCCGTTACAATTATAACTATTTTTTGTTATTTCTATTTCAAAATCATCTTTCAATCTTTTCCCTCTTGGTACTCCACAACTGGTTCTGTTCTGCTAAATACCAATAGCCCAATATGTATCTCTTGTGTAGGCAATGGGAAGGAGCCAAAGCCTCAAAATGCAAAAACACCAATTTCATTTTTAATTATATTTCCAATGATTTTGCCTTTGATATCTTTACAAATTGTAATGATAGCCATTTTCTCATGAACGCATTGCAGTTGTATGAATTTAGATAAATATAGTACATGTACATCTATTTTGATGGCTGGGAATTCTGACAAAAATGAAGGTAGAATGCAAATATCACATATAAATGGCTGGGAATTCTGACTAAAATGAAGGTAGAAAGCAAATATCACAAATAAATTTCATTTTTCATTTGTTGAAATACACGTGGGAATGAACTCCGACACTTTACACTGGCAAAATTAATGATGCACTTTAAATGTAAATGAAATTTATCTCTTACATGAACTAATCAAATTGTGTTTTACACATAAAATTAAACTAAAACAGAGAAAGAGAGAGAGAGAGACTAGATATTCTGTCTATTTTGGTATTAATTTGTGAAAAAAAACTTGGTTGTAGTAACAATAAAATTGATAGATACTATATGTATATGAATGACATTACATGTGAAACTCATTCAACATTTTTTTAAAAATTTCTTCCTCCTCTGGAACTAATATGATTTTTTCACCTGTAAACCTAACAAGAGGTCCATGGACCACAATATTCACCCAAGTCCACCTACGTCCTGCTGCTCTTCAGAAGCTTCTTATATAAAATAAGAGATATTGGAACTAGAAAATTTTGGAACTCTTCAGAAAAAGAAGTTACAAAAATCATGCATCACTTGGGTAACTCTTGTATACAAATTAGTGATTAAAGACGACTCAATTCTGATACAAAAATATCTGCCTGGTTTGAAGATTATTTTTCAGTATGTTTCAAGTGAATGCCATAGTATATAAATACGAGTTATTGGATTAAATTTTTGATGTTTGGTAGCAGAGATAAAACAAAAGAAAAAGCTTATTTCCTCACCATATACATGTATATGTTAGTATGTGGATATTTACTTAATGAGATTTTCTCGAGTCATTAAAACAACCGACCGCAATGAAATAATATAATCACAATTTATGCATTGTAGTGCTGCCGCTGCTTACTTGACATTGCGTTAAATTATCTCATAAAACATTTTTCATTTTTTATTGGTACCTGCAAAGATCGATTTATTAGCTGGTCACTTGATATAGTAGCAGTGTATGGTAGTCGAAATGCAAGGTTAAATTGATGAATTGAACTCACACATGTACATGCTCTTTACGATTTATGGGTTTTGGGCAGAACTGCTTTTCTTGCTAACTAAAATTTTTCATATAAATATAATGGCATCTTTTTTCTCCGTTTGTTCCCCACCCCTCAACATTCAGACACGACGCTAAACTGTGCCTGCATGAACTCATTATATCTGATAGTAAGTAACATGTGCCCGTTTACTGAAATGTTGCCCAAGTTAACGCAGAAAACGTGATATTGTTGGACATACTAAATATTAAAACCGGGACGGAATTGGAGACGATATATAAACGAAGTTGAATCCAAACAACATAGGGATGCTTTCATATCAACATAACTAACTTCATGTTCTGGAGAAATTAAACAAACAAAAAACAAAAAAAGAAAGAAATGTTTTCCCTATATTCATGGATCATAAAAAAAATTTGATCCCTGATTCTAGCCTTACTCTAACCCCAGAGTCCATATTTTCAGGGGGGAAAAAACAAACAAAAGGCCCATGGGTCACATCGCTCACCTGATTCACCTTGGCCAATAGCTAAATATTTTCCCTATATATTCGAATGTAAAACTTTGATCCCTATTGTGGCCCCAATCTACTCCTGGGGGCCATGATTTTAACAAACTTGAATCTGCACCATGTCAGGAATCTTTCATGTAAATGTAAAGTTTTCTGGCCCTGTCATTCTTCAAAATAAGATCTTTAATGATTTTTCCCTATATATTTGTATGTAAAAATTTGATTCCATTGTCGCCCCATCCTTCCCCGGGGGTCATGATTTTAACAAACTTGAATCTGCACAATGTCAGAAAACTTTCATGTAAATTTCTACTTTCCTGGCCCAGTGGTTCTTGAGAAGATTTTCAAAGATTTTCCATATACAGGTAAACTTCGATATCTCAAACTTGTTAGGAACTAAGAAAAACTTTGAGATATCCGTGGGTTCGAGAAATCGAAGTTAATGAATTTGACACCAATATTGTGTAATGTTTTATGTTGCACCTTCTATTTGATAGGTAAATAAACACACCTAAGTGGTAAAAGTTTTAGTTGGAAGTTTGGGATTTTTAAAAAATATGTTTGCATTTGCATATATTTTGTATATCTATTACTTTATATGATAATGCAACAATTACATTTTACGAATTTCCGTTGTTTGATATGGCGATAATCACAGTTTATATCACGTTTAGTTCAGTACTTCTGATACCCGGTTTTTGTAAATGATACGCAGATCACTGTAATGAAGACGAAAACGGGAAATATTGCTGCCTTGGATTCTGTGCCTTTTTCGACATCTCTTACAGCCTGGGACTTTGTTTCAATTTTTATTAATTTTAAATTTTCTTTTCACACCACTGCCAAACAAGAGGTACTGTGAGCAATGCTCACTAAGAATACCCCCTGCTTACCCCAATCTCCCAAAGGGTGTTGGTAATAGGTAAAACTTCAGTATTATGATCCAAAAGGTATCTAGGAACACAGCATCTCCATGCGATGAAAAAAGCCATTAAAGAATTTAAATGGAAACCATATTGCTACTTCGATGTCCAGTGCGCGTGACCTTTGACCTTTAGACCCCAAAATCGATAGGGAACATCTTCATCCCATGGGTAGTCCATATGTATGATATGGTGACTGTAGGTGGAAAGGATAACGCTTTAGAGCCCGGAAACCATATTGCTACTTCAATGTCCCGTGCGCTTGACCTTTGACCCCAAAATCGATAGGGAATATCTTCATCCCATGGGTAGTCCATATGTATGATATGGTGACGGTAGGTGGAAAGGATAATGCTTTAGAGCCCGGAAACCATTGCGTCTACAGACGGACGGACAACCCGATTCCAGTATACCCCCCCCCCCCCCCACAACTTGTTGCGGGGGGTATAATAATCCAACTATTCCCCCGGGTTGGGTACCAGGTCGCTTGTTACATTGCTTATCAGACATGATGTATGTTTTGAATTTTGGTGCTGATATATTCATACTAAAAATAAGATCTTTAATTATTTTCTTGATTTCCATATCACTTTAGTGTGTTCAGTGTTTACTTTGATCTGTAATAGCATGTGTAAATATGTATTACGACAAAATTTAATTCCTATTTCAGTAATCGTCCCAAAGCTGCTTGTTTAATTATCGAGTCATTTTACATATATGTGTGCATTTCATTATCACCCAGCCTGCATCATTAGATAAAGCTACCAAATCAACAGCTTGGGGCTAATAAGGTGTGATTGTCAACAATGGTCCCATGAAGCCCATGCTAGACCCAACGTCCAACAGACTGTAAAATTAACATAATGGGATGATTCTGTGAATGGTGTGAATGCAATGAAGCGAGAAACTTCTTGGACTTCGAGATAATGCAGGTGTTTTTAGCACTTGGGACAGTAAATCTACTTTGAGATAAGCCATCACCAAGTATTTGAGATTTCCATGTTTGAGATATCAAGGTTTTTTAAAATCATTAATATAGTCAACCTGGCCGGGGTCGTTGACTCACTTCGAGACATCCGTGGTATTCGACATATCGGTGTTCAAGATACCGAAGTTTACCTGTATATTTGCATATAAAACTTTGATCCCCTATTGTGACCCCATCCTACCCCCGGGGGCCATGATTTTAACAAATCTGAATCTGTACTACGTCAGGAAGCTTTATATAAATATAAACATTTTTGGCCCAGTGGTTTTTATACGTACACACATAAAAATGCGGGCATATTATGCTATTACGCTGTCATCCGTCTGTCTGTCCCTTTAACTTTGTCTTTGCAACTCCTCCTAAACCCTTTGGGGGAGATTTTGATGAAACTTGCTACAAAAAAAAGACCACAATCTGGAGATGTGCATATTACAAGGGGTGTTAACAAACTTCACTATTTCTTAATTATCTCCAATATGAAAACGACGAGGCCATTCATTTGAACCATTTTGAATCCCCTTTCTCCAAGGATGTTGACAACTGGCCAAGTGGTTGTGGAAAAGTAAAAAAAAATTGTAAATTTACAGATGGATGGACGACAGACTATAGGTGATCAGAAAAGCTCCTTTCAGCTTATACCTCCTGAACTATAAATTTTAAAAAAAATGTTATATATTATTTATGTTACTCACATGCAGAGGACATTCATAAGCTCATAGCCTACTGTCCCATCCTTATTCTATATTGAAAAAAATATTCATATAACCATAATATTCATACAAGTTTCAGATTTACATTGCTAATATTGTCAGAGCAATAGAGTAATAACTTAATTGAAATGTTAACAGACAAATTGTCATCCTATAATGCATGGCCTTCAACCTGCTTCAACACTGCACTAGGAATCAGAAATTTGTTGAAATTCAGACACCGGTGGATCATTTAGAATGATTTCAGACTCTGGTGCTATGGAAACACCGACACAATTGAGCTGGTTTTCTATTGAATTGTCCTCATCCTCTGCATGGTGTACAATGGATGGAGGGTCTGAGGCATTGTCAAGGTTACCGTTGTCTATAGACACCATCATAGTCTGACCATTGCAATCATCACTATTGACAATTACTGCTAGAGATTCTATGTCATGAGTCTCTGTACTGTCTAGCATAGTGGGACTTTGTTTGGAGGAGGATGGGATAGCACTTATACACAGAGTATCAGAGGAATCCTCCTTCAGATTGAACTCATCTGTTTTAGATTCTATCAGAGTTTGCTGTGATTCTTCTGGGTCTTCTGACTGGAATGAAATAAGATCAGTGTGAACATTCCTTAAAGTTAAAGTAACATAAAGCTTGATAGTTCAAATTGCCAAACCTTACAGATGAAAGGTGAAGATAACGTACAGTGAGTGATCAATCTCATAACTCCTATAAGCAATACAAATTAGAGAGATGGGCAAACATGGACCCCTGGACATACCAGAGGTGGTACCAGGTGCCCAGGAGGAGCAAGCATCCCCCGTCAACCGGTCACACCCGCCGAGCGTCCTATATGTTGATCAGGTAAATGGAGTTATCCGTAGTCAAAATCAGTGTGCCAAGAACAGTCTAACAATCGGTATGAAACAGCATTTGACCCAATGATAGGTTGTATTGGCAAACTAGATCGTTATAACGACCATAGAATTTGCTAAATGCTGACTTTAAACGAGACTGTTGAAACCATCTCAAACAAAAATGTGCTCATGAAATGACATGTCCCCGAGTCTGTCATGGCCACATCAAAAATCATTAAATTGGTCTTTATCTAACATAGAATTGATCATTCATTTCATCAAGTATGAAATCTCTCTTTTGTGTTGTCCAAAGGATATGACCAAATTTAAAGCTGCAGACAAGACAAACAAGAGGCCCACAGGCCTTATCGGTCACCTGAGAATTAGTTAAAAGTATCACAAGCCCACAGGCTTTATCGGTCACCTGAGAATTAGTTAAAAGTATCACAAGCCCACAGCCTTTATCGGTCACCTGAGAATTAGTTAAAAGTATCACAAGCCCACAGGCCTTATCGGTCACCTGAGAATTAGTTAAAAGTATCACTAGCCCACAGGCCTTATCAGTCACCTGAGAATTAGTTAAAAGTATCACTTAAGTGCCAAGTGCTATGAAATCCTGTTCTGCATACCTACACTTAATTCTAATATTTAGCAACAATATAAAACAAGATGTCTTCTGAAAACTTAAATAACCCTGAAAGCGCCTATACTGATGAAAGGCTTTATATAACATAATATATGTAACATTAACACGATATAACTACATGTAATTTGGACCTGTCCTTGTGTCAAAACCCTGGGGTTGCAAAATTCATAATTTTGGTACATCCTTTCCTGCTTTTCCTAAATATGCAGTTAGTTTTTATACCGTAACAGCAAACATAAAGAAGTCTTTCAAATGATAAAGACCATAATAATTTTGGCCCCACCCTGGAACCATAACCACTACTCCCTGGGATTATGAAATTTACAATTTTGGTAAAGGTCAACCTACTCCTTCTCAATATCTATTCAGTTTCAATTTCATATCAATAGCATTATAGAAGATATTGTTTAAATATTTTACACATATACATGTATACCAAGGTTCGACACTAACCTTTTTAGGCATTAGTCCAGCTGGACTAGTGCCTGATTACTTTCATTAGTCTGCAGGGAATTTTATTAGTCTGCCACAAAAAGGGAAATAAATGTGTGATTTAAAATCAAAAATAATTTATAACGAGCTATAACTGTGTTGGGATGCCAACACAAATGTCTCCGAACACCACCCATGTCAGAAATGCTTTTTGATGCCAAATATGCACTCAGGATCCTCCATAAACCCTAGAAACTAAATTTGGTTGAAATCCGACGGACTTGTTTTTTGGCCGCCATTTTCTTCAATGGCGGCCATTTTGAAACATTTGAAAATTGATTGGAAGGGAATACTGATGCTAGAAATGAACTGTGGACCCTCCATTTACCCCAAAACCGAAATGTTGTAGATATTTTAACACTTTGAAATATTTCGGTATATGGCGGTCATTTTGAAAATGGCGGCTCAAAAAAAAATTGATGGTGGAAATGGACTTGGGGTCACTAAATTACTCTAGAAATAGAATTTGGTTGAAATCCGACAACCATGAGTTTTTGACGGTTTTTGGCCGCCATCTTGAAATGGCGACCATTTTGAAAATTTGAATGCACTCCTCCTAGTGACCCCCTATCAGCTCACAAAGTTTGAAGTTTGAAGTGGATCTGTCGAAGGTCTTCCGTTTGTTCACTTCCGGTAAAAAGTTTTCTGATCCTACGAAAACCATTCAAATATATCAGAGAATGTACTTTAACAATAAATGAGAAGTGTATTATCGAATTTTTTACTCATTTCTTGTAACTTCCGGTGAGGACTGGAAGTACTATTCAGATGTTTTCCTATAAATGACAGCGACTCTTTACTGTCTATATTCCCTGAAAATTTCACGTCTCTATCTGAAAGAGTTCTCAACAAAAAGAAGTAGACTAAAGAAAGACAAGAGGCCCATGGGCCACATCGCTCACCTGAGTCACCTTGGCCCATATCTGAAGACTTTCAATATATATTTGCATGTAAAACCTTAGTCCCTATTATGGCCCAAACTACCCTTTGCAAACTTGAATCTACACTATATCAGAAAGCTTTCATGTAAATGTCAACTTCTTTGGCCCAATGGTTCTTGAGAAGAAGATTTTTAAAGCTTTTTCCTATATTTGTATGTAAAACTTTGAACTCCCCAATTGTGGCCCCATCCTACCCCCCGGGGACCATGATTTGAACAAACTTGAATCTGCACTATGTCAGAAAGTTTTCTTGTAAATATCAGCTTTTCTGACTCAGTGGTTATTGAGAAAAAGATTTTAACTATATATTTGTATGTAAAACTTTGATCCCCCTTGGGGCCCCATCCTACCCCCGGGGGCCATGATTTGAACAAACTTGAATCTGCACTATGTCAGAAAGTTTTCATGTAAAAATCAGCTTTTCTGGCTCAGTGGTTCTTGAGAAGAAGATTTTTCCTATATATTTGTATGTAAAACTTTGATCCCCTATTGTGGCCCCATCCAACCCCCGGAGCCCATGATTTGAAAAAACTTGAATCTGCATTATGTCAGGAAGCTTTCATGTAAATCTCAGCTTTTCTGGCTTAGTGGTTCTTGAGAAGAACATTTTTAAAGTTTTTCCCTATATTTGTGTCCAAAACTTTGATCCCCCCTTGGGGCCCCATCCTATTCCCCGGGGGGGCCATGATTTGAATCAACTTGAATCTGCACTATGTCAGAAAGTTTTCATGTAAAAATCAGCTTTTCTGACTCAGTGGTTCTTGAGAAGAAAATTTTTAAAGATTTTTCCTATATATTTGTATGTAAAACTTTGATCCCCTATTGTGGCCCCATCCAACCCCAGGGGCCCATGATTTGAACAAACTTGAATCTGCATTATGTCAGGAAGCTTTCATGTAAATCTCAGCTTTTCTGGCTTAGTGGTTCTTAAGAACATTTTTAAAGTTTTTCCCTATATATTTGTATGTAAAACTTTGATCCCCACTTGTGGCCCCATCCTACCACCGGGGGCCGTGATTTGAACAAACTTAAATCTGCACTATGTCAGAAAGTTTTCATGTAAAAATCAGCTTTTCTGGCTCAGTGGTTCTTGAGAAAAAGATTTTAACTATATACTTTGGTCCCCCTTGTGGCCCTGGGCATCCAACCCCCGGAGCCCATGATTTGAACAAACTTGAATCTGCATTATGTCAGGAAGCTTTCATGTAAATCTCAGCTTTTCTGGCTTAGTGGTTCTTGAGAAGAACATTTTTAAAGTTTTTCCCTATATATTTGTGTCCAAAACTTTGATCCCCCCTTGGGGCCCCATCCTATCCCCGGGGGGCCATGATTTGAACAAACTTGAATCTGCACTATGTCAGAAAGTTTTCATGTAAAAATCAGCTTTTCTGACTCAGTGGTTCTTGAGAAGAAAATTTTTAAAGATTTTTCCTATATATTTGTATGTAAAACTTTGATTCCCTATTGTGGCCCCATCCAACCCCAGGGGCCCATGATTTGAACAAACTTGAATCTGCATTATGTCAGGAAGCTTTCATGTAAATCTCAGCTTTTCTGGCTAAGTGGTTCTTGAGAAGATTTTTAAAGTTTTTCCCTATATATTTGTATGTAAAACTTTGATCCCCACTTGTGGCCCCATCCTACCACCGGGGGCCATGATTTGAACAAACTTGAATCTGCAATATGTCAGGAAGCTTTCAGGTAAATTTCAGCTCTTCTGGCCCAGTGGTTCTTGAGAAGAAGATTTTTAAATGACCCCACCCTATTTTTGCATTTTTGTGATTATCTCCCCTTTGAAACAATTTGAACAAATTTGAAAGCCCTTCACCCAAGGATGCTTTTGGCCACGTTTGGTTGAAATTGGCCCAGTGGTTCTGGAGAAGAAGTCGAAAATGTGAAAAGTTTAACAGACAGACGGACAGACAGACAGACGAAGGACAAAAAGCGATCAGAAAAGCTCACTTGAACCTTCGGTTCAGGTGAGCTAAAAAAAAACCCAATTACTAACAAGAGGTCCATAGGCCACATTGCTCCCCTTCTTGGCCCATATTAATTTTTTTTTACCTATTTATTCACATGATCCCCTATTATGGCCTGGCCCTACACCTGGGGGCCATGATTTTTAAAAACTTGAATCTGCACTGTCAGGATTGATTGATTGATTGATGTTTTCCGCCACACTCAACAATCTTTCAGTTATCTGGTGGCCCCCAGTTTTTATTGGTGGAAGAGAGAACCCAGATACAATGTACAGTACCTGGGAAGAGACCACCGACCTTCCGAAAGCTTTCTCACTTACCGGTGCGAGCATTATTCGAACCCGTGCCGGCAGAGGTGAGAGGCCGTGTGATTTTGAGCGTGATGCTCTAACCACTCGGCCACGGAGGCATCTTGCACTGTCAGGAAGCTGTCATGTAAATTTGAACTTGTCTGGACCAGTGGTTCTTGAGAAGAAGATTTTAAAAGATTTTTTCTTATATATTCCCATGTAAAACTTTGATTCCCTGTTGTGGCCCAATCCTACCCTCTGGAGCCATGATTTTCACAAACTTGTATCTACACTATGTCAGAAAGCTTCCATATCAATTTAAACTTTTCTGACCCAGTGGTTCTTAAGAAGAAAATTTTTAAATGACCCCACCCTATTTCTGAAATTTTGTAATTATCTCCCCTTTAAAGGGGGCATGGCCTTCAATTGAACAAACTTGAATCCCCTTCACCCAAGGATGATTTGTACCAAGTTTGATTGAAATTTGCAAGTTGGTTCTGAAGAAGAAGAATTATAAAATTTGTCGGTGTATTTTTGCTATCATCTCCTCTTGGAGAAGGGCATTGCCCTTTATTTGAACAAAATTGAATCCCCTTCACCCAAGGATGCTTTTTGCCAAGTTTGGTTGAAATTGGCCCAATGGTTCTGGAGAAGTCGAAAATGTAAAAAGTTTACAGACAGAGGGTGATCAGAAAAGTTAGCTTGAGCTCCAGTGAGCTAAAAGCAATAAATCTCCAAACTTTGTTTGAGAAACTTAAAAAGTATCACATTTTCTACAGTTTTAGGTTCCTGCAATAATTAAATAGGGGGATGATGTGAATAAGCATATATTATCTATGTATAGGTCAAATCTTGAGTATGATGAACTTACAATTGAGCTTCACCCATGAGAAGAACAGGTCAAAATCCTGTAGTGGTTTATAATATGCACGCCTTTCTCACAATAAAAAAGTGCATTATATATTCAGCAAAATACAGTATAGTGTATAAAGTAAGTAAATTGGTCATAGTTTCTTTATGATTCATTGTCAAAATATTGATGAGAAGAAATAACACAGATGTTCTCATAAATACATGAAACATCATCCCATGTAAATCAAAAATAAAACCCTCTATGCATTTCTTACCTATTCAATTTAACACCTTAAATAGTTTGCAATTTCAGAACTCCATACTATTTTGAAAAGTTTTCCAAATAAATATAGGAAATTATTTTTTCAACAGATAATATGTTACATACAAATTATTTAAAACAAATGATGGCTTCTAAAGTGGGGGACTCAGGTGACCTAAAATTGAATTCCTTTACAAGATACTGAAATGTGTTTATGATTATGATATTCCCCCATCAACTGATCATGAACTTTGATCAGATTGGACTAAAACCAGGGTATTATTTCAGCTCAGAACACTTGATTTGAACGTCAGAATTTAATATCGTATTTCTCTATTCATTTGTTTGTTTATTCATTGTGTAGGAATGGTGAGTGGGTTAAATCTTTTGGTATGAAGACAAACTGGTGGAGGCTCAAAGAGGTCAGAGTCAATCAATACCTCTGAGCATGCAGTAATTCAATAGGTTCTACAAACTGAGATGTGCTCATACGCCAATTCAATAAGCTTTGTAAGCTGGTGAGTGCTCAAAGGGGTTAGACTCTGTCAAGTATCATATAACCATTTGAGCATGCTCCAATTCTGTAAGGCTCTAGTAATATATTAAATTCCATAGACAGGGGTGTGCAATTACAAATATTTACCACTAGTGGCAATAACAAAGTTACTATAGCCAAAAATTGTCAATTACTAGCCTATGGACTACTGACAGTAATATATCAAAAAGCCTAATAAGAGTACCACAAACGGTACAACAAACGCCCATCGGAAAGTGAAATTCAACCTTTAAGCACAGTATGCACCTGAATTGATATCACACACATTCTGAATAGAAAAGCCTTAAGGTAGGTCATGGTGCACCAATCTATCTGATATATGAACTGATTATATATTTCACTGAGAGGGAAGTTGCAATATCTGTATCCATGATGAGGAAAGGTCCATGAAACTTTTTGACCTACTTTAAAGTCCTAAAATAGGTCACGGTGCACCAATCCAATTGAAATATGAACTGATTATGTATTTCTCTGAGAGGAAGGTTGTGGCAAAATTTCATGGCAATACCTGTATCCATAACAAAAGAAATGGAAAACTGTTTGACCTACTTTTAGCCCTAAAGTAGGTCATGGTGCATCAATCCAGCTAAAATGCAAACTGAATTTGTATTCCTCCAAGAGAAAGCTTGTGACTAAATTTCAGGGTAATATCTGTATTTGTAACAAAAAAAGTCAAGAAAACTGTTTGACCTACTTTTAGCTGTAAAGTAGGTCATGGTGCACCAATCCAGCTAAATGCAAACTAACTCTTATGTTTCTTGAGGAAGAAATAGTGACCAAATTTTAACACTGTACATTCATCTGTTACCAAAAAAAGTCTTGGACTGACACTAATACCCATTCAGCTCAAATGCAAACTGAACTTGTATTTCTCAGAGAGGAAACTTGTGACTAAATTTCAAGGCAATATCTGTATCCGTAATGAAAAAAGTCTGTTTGACCTACTGTAAGCCTTAAAGTAGGTCATGGATAGACGGACCAATCCATTTCAAATGCAAACTAAACTTGTATTCTTTCAAGAGGAAGTTTGTCACTAAATTTCAGTATTTCTGTATCTATAATGAAAAACAAGAGGCCCAGGGAAAACTGACCTATTTCTAGCCCTTAAGTGAGTCACAGATGGACGGGCCATTCCTCTGAGAGGAAGCATGTGACTAAATTCAGGGCAATATCTGTATCCGTGATGAATAAAAGTCTGGAAAACTGTTTGACCTACTTTTAGCCTTAAAGTAGCTTACGGATGGATGGACCAATCCAGCTGAAATGCAAACTGATCTTGTATTCCTCTGAGAGGAAGCTTGTGACTAAACTTCAGGGCAATATCTGTTTCCATAATGAAACAAGAATGTTTTTAAAACATATATTCCCCCCCATGATGCAAAATTGAAAAGGGTTAAACACATGCATCATTTAATGGATAGTAGTGCCAAACCAATTCAAACAAGAGATGTTTGTAAAACATATATGCCCCCATGGTGCAAAATTGAAAAGGGTTATACATACACCATTTCATTGAGAGTAGTATCATCAATTCAAAATATTGAGCAGACAATATCTTCCTATGTCAAGAGTGGACCATGTGACCTAATAATCAATAGGTGTCATCTTCTCCTGATGATGTACCAGTGTACTGAGTTTAATGTCTGTCAAGCAAAGGGTTCTCAAGATATTGAGCAGACAGTTTATTCCAAGTCCAGTTTAACCCTTGACCTTTGACCATGTGATCTGAAAATCAATAGGGGTCATCTTCTTCTGAAGATGTACCAGTGTACCAAGTTTGATGTCTGTCAAGCAAAGGGTTCTCAAGATATTGAGCGGACAGTATATTCTTATGTCCAGTTCGACCCTTGACCTTTGACTACGTGACCTCAAAATCAATAGGTGTCATCTTCTCCTGATGATGTACCAGTGTACCAAGTTTGATGTCTGTCAAGCAAAGGGTTCTCAAGATATTGAACATACAGTATATTTTTATGTCCAGTTTGACCCTTGACCTTTGACCATGTGACCTCAAATTCAATAGGGGTCATATTCTTCTGAAGATGTACCAGTGTACCAAGTTTGATGTCTGTCAAGCAAAGGGTTCTCAAGATATTGAGTGGACAGTATATTCCAATGTCCAGTTTGACCCTTGACCTTTGACCATGTGACCTCAAAATCAATAGGGGTCATCTTCTTCTAAAGATATATCAGTGTACCAAGTTTAATGTCTGTCAAGCAAAGGATTCTCGAGATATTGAGAGGTCAATATATTCCTATGTCCAGTTTGACCCCTGACTTTTGACCAGGTGACCTCAAAATCAATAGCGGTCATCTACTCCTTAAGATGTACCAGTGTACCAAGTTTGATTCTGTCAAGCAAAGGGTTCTCAAGATATTGAGTGGACAGTATATTCCTATGTCCAGAGTAGGTTGACCCTTGACCTTTAACCTTTTGACCTGAAAAACAATAGGGGTCCTCTTCTTTAATAACCAACCCACATATGAAATATCATTATGATCAAGTGAATGGTTCTCAAGATATTGAGCGGACAACATGTGGTCTACCGACCGACCAACCGACCGACAGGTGCAAACCAATATGCCCCTCTTCTTTGAAGGGGGGCATAAATATTGAGCAAACAATATCCTTCTATGTGCAGAGAGGAATGACCATGTGACCTAAACATCAATAGGGGTCATCTACTCCTTATGCTGTACCAATCTACCCAGTTTGGTGTCAATCATGATCATGAGCAAATGATTTTTAAAATATAGGAGAAAACATATTACTATGTTTAATTTAACCTTTGACCATATGAACCCAAATTTTATAAGGGTCATCTACTCCTGATGATGTACCAGTGTACCAAGTTTGATATCTGTCAAGCAAATGGTTCTCCAGATATTGAATGGACATTATATTCCTAATATTCCTATGTCCAGTTTGACCCTTCACCTTTGACCATGTGACCTCAAAATCAATAGGGGTCATTTACTTCTTAGGATGTGCAAGTGTACCAAGTTTGATGTCCATCAAGCAAAGGGTTCTCAAGATATTGAGACCGCCGCAGTGGTCTAGCGGTAGAGCATTCGTCCCAAATGCGGAACGTAAAGGTTCGAATCCCGGCCGTGACAGACCAAAGTCGTTAAAACTGGTAGTGACAGTTCCATCACCAAATGTTCAGCATCAGGTGCTGCGAATGTCATGGGTCCTCGAAGATGAACTTAAAAGTAAGTGTGGCACGCCAAAGAACCCTCACTGCTCAATGGCCGTAAGCGTCGAGCACAAGCCTAAATCTGAAGCCCTTCACCAGTCTTGGTGACGTCTCCATATGAGTGAAAAATTCTCGAGAAGGACGTTAAACAAGGTGCAATCAATCCATTTAGATATTGAGCATGGCAGTATTTTCCTATGTCCAGTTTGACCTTTGACCATGTGACCTCAAAATCAATAGGGGTTATCTATTAATCACAATGTATCAGTGTACCAAGTTTAAGGAAAGGTTACTCAAGATATTGAGCTAACAGTATCTTCCTACATCTTGAGTGGATTGACCCTTGACCTTTTATCATCAGTAGAGGTCCTTTTCTACTTATAACCAACCCACATATGAAATACCATTATGATCAAGTGAATGGTTCTTAAGATATTGAGTGGACAATGTGTGTGGTCTACTGATCCACATACCGACCGACAGGTGCAAAGCAATATGCCCCTCTTCTTTGAAGGCCAAGTGATGAATGATTCAGCTTAATTATAATTATATGGCATTTCATACTTTCTACACGGATTGTGAACATGCAACCTTCTAGTCCAATATCTGGATACTTTTTACAGTACTTAGTAGTACTACTTGCAATGCACGAGACATTTCTCATCATCAAAGTACAACAATGGTCAAGTGGTGTTGTCCACTGTATCATTTTTCTCTTTATGAAAATAAAAGGTTAAGATGATGAATATATAATATATAAATTCTATAAAGAATACAAAATTATGGGCAGAGCAAACATAGAGCCCTGGAAACCATTCTGTCACTGAACTGATTGTTGCTAATAATGCATATACGTTAAACGTTAATTCATACATTAAGTCAGTTGACATAATATTAACAGAGTATAATGAATATCGTGCTTACATTTTAAATTTATTAGCCAGACGGGCTAACGCAGCACTGATTTTTGCTGACCTGACCTTTATAATTGGTAGCCCTGGACGTTGGTAATTGCACAACACTGCATAGATGTCAATTGCTGTATCCCGTTCCAAAAGGTTCAAGCATCCTTTTAAGTTGTGGATTTAACAATGGACAATGTAACAACAAGAGGCTCTTCAGCCACATTGCTCACCTGAGTCACCTTGACCCATATTTAAACATTTTCCCAAAATGCATGAAAAAATTTAATCCCTATTGTGGCCCCCACCTACTTCCGGGGGCCATGATTTTTACAAACTTGAATCTGCGCTATGTCAAGAAGCTTTTATGTAAATGTAAACTTTTCTGGCTCAGTGATTTTTCATCATAAGATTTTTAAAGATTTCCCCTATATATTTGTATGTAAAACTTTGATCTCCCATTGTGGCTCCATCTTACCCCCGGGAACCATAATTTTTATTAACTGCACTATGTCAGGAAGCTTTCGTGTAAATGTAAACTTCTTTGACCCAATGGTTCTTAAGAAGATTGATTGTATCTTGCTTAACATCTCACTTGAGAATTTTTCACTCATATGGAGACGTCAACAAGACCGGTGAAGGGCTTCAAATTTAGGCCTATGCTCGGCGCTTACGGCCATTGAGCAATGAGGGTTCTTTAGCGTGCCACACCTACTGTGACATGGGTCATCTGTTTTCAAGGTCATCTCCGAGGACCCGCGACATTCACACCTGATGCCGAGCGTTTGGCGATGGAGCTGTCACAACCTGTTTTAACGACTTAGGTCTGTCGTGGCCGGGATTCGAACCCCGACCTTCCGCATGCAGGGCGAATGCTCTAACCTCTCGGCCACCGCGGCGGTTCGGTTCTTAAGAAGATTTTTTTTTCTATTTATTAGTATGTAAAACTTTGATCCCCTACCGGTATATTGTGGCCCCATCCTACCTCAAGAGGTCAAGATTTTAACAAACTTGAATCTGCACTATGTCAGGAAGCTTTCGTGTAAATTTCAGCTCTTCTCGCCCAGTGGTTCTTAAGAAGATTTTAAATGACCCCACCCTATTTTTGCATTTTTGTGATTATCTCCCCTTCATTTGAACAAACTTGAAAGCCCTTCACCTAAGGATGCTTTTGGCCAAGTTTGGTTATAATCGGCACAGTGGTTCTGGAGAAGAAGTCGAAAATGTAAAAAGTTTACAGACAGACAGTGGACAACTTGCGATCATAAAAGCTCACCTGAGCTTTCAGCTCAGTTGAGCTAGTAAACCCTGTTGCACGCATAAAAATACAATCACCTTGGCACTTTGAAATTCCATACTACGAATGAAAATTCCCTATATATGTCAAATAGATATATAAGACATCCTGTGTGACAACTGCAAACAATCCAGTAGCTTTTAACAGTCACTCTTGGGTTTGACTACCAAAGAGAACATAACTCGCGGAGTAAACACACTTCCCTGCAAGGTCTCCTACATACTTGATCAGACATTGTAGAATGTGATATAGCACACGTAACTTCTCAGAATATATAGTTTATCGGCTGCTCACTACTAGAGAACA
>NC_079166.1:50173836-50201336 GCF_947568905.1 Ostrea edulis | reverse complement strand
TTTAACAAATTTGAATTTCCATTATGTAAGGAAGCTTTCATGTAAATTTCTGCTTTCTGGCAAAGTGGTTCTTGAGAAGAAGTTTTTAAATGACCCTACTCTATTTTTGTGATTATCTCCACTTTGAAGGAGGCATGACCCTTCATTTGAACAAACTTGAATCTCCTTTACCTAAGGATGCTTTGTGTCAAGATTGGTTGAAATTGGCTTTGTGGTTCTGGAGAAGAAAATGAAAATATGAAAAGTTTACAACAAGATCGACGACGATGCCAATGACAGACAACGGAAAGTTTTGATCAGAAAAGTTCCCATGAGCCTTCGGCTCAGGTGAGCTAAGAAGTTCCGAACGACAACTGAGTGTTGCGGAAGGATGGAAAAGGGTAAAACTATATGCCCCAACCACTTTGTGACAGGGGCATAAAAAGCAAAATTCAAGAGTTGGGATATAAATGATAGGTTGCCAAGAAAAAAGTCTTGATTCACAAGGTCAACAGGAAACCTCGTCATAAATGGTGTGAGGAAAGGAGAAATTGGACAGTTGATTGTGAGTGGAATAGAATGAAAGTCAGATAGTAATTGGAAAAAATGATAAAGTTTATATCTCAAGAAAAGACAAAGAAAAGTATAGTGCACAAGCTGGTGTGTCCATCAGCACGACGCAGGACAAGTGTCATGATCTGTTTGTATTAAAGGAATTGAAACATTAACTGATGTAGAAGGTAATATAAATGCCAGGAAATACTGGACCACAATTTGTGCCTTTTCTTAGCATGGCATTTTCCAGATAACCATTACGTTTTCATGGACGACAATGCTCTTGTACATAAAGCTTGTTTGGTAGAAAAATACATTACCAATAACAATATAATTACCACACCATGGCCTGTTCAGTCTCCTGACCTCAATATCATTGAGAATATTTGGTTGAAAATTAAAAGAACACTGGAACTCGTACCAAATTCATCAACACAAAACAGCAGCTTATGCTTATGGCGGAAATTTGAACTGCCTGAGAAAATATACCCACCTCTTATATTGAGGACCTGTATAGCACAATTCCTGCCAGATTATTGAAAGTTATAAAGATGAAAGGCAATTTAACGAAGTATTGAGGTAAGAAATTTATCATTTAAATTAATGTTTATGCAGATCAAAAATTACCAAGGTGAGTGAAGCTAAAACACAGTGGCCATTTTGAAGTGGCAAATAATTATATGTCCCTTGACTGTACCTAATTTACATAAATAAACAAATACAAATTGATAAAAAAAACAACTCCATGCAGTACCTTTTTAATGGATGCGGCAGTATCTGAGAAACTATTGATTAAATTTTTTGGCCTTAATGTTTGTTACATGTATTCCTGCTACCTACCGTCTCCTGGTTTCTGGGTTAGAGTGACTGTGACTGTCTCAGGGACAGGTTGAACACCATCAGATGACCACACAGATCCATCCACAACAGAGGAAAACTCTGTAGTCTGGCTCGCAGAGGACTGCCCAACAATCTCCACATTCACCTGAATACATCACACACAGAAACATCATTAGGTTGAGGAGAGGAGTAATCACTGCTACATGTATTGAATATATGCCGAATACAGTTCTGTATGGAAAAATATCAGACCGTTTGAGGCCCCTGGGATCATCAAATTTACAATTTTGGTAAAGGACTAACTGCTCTTTCTAAATATCTATTTAGTGTCAATCTAGTATCAACCACACTAAAGAAGATGTTATTTAAGTGTTTTACACATTAACACAATTTACCAAGTTTGGCCCTCCCCTGGGGTCAGAACCCCTACCCCGGGGATCATGAAATTTACAATCTATGTCCCCCTTGTTCCAAATATGCTTCATACCAAATATGAAAAAAATTGGAATGATAGTTATCAAGAAGAAGTTAAAAATGTCTTATGTTCACACATTTAATAACTGACCATTTTGGCCCCACCCTGATACCAAAACCCCTACCCCTGGGATCATCAAATTTATAATTTTGGTGAAGGACAACCTGCTCTTTCTAAGTATTTATTTAGTGTCAATATAGTATCAACCACACTAAAGAAGATGTTATTTAAGTGTTTTACACATAAACACTATTTACCAAGTTTGGCCCTGCCCTGGGGTCAGAACCCCTACCCCGGGGATCATGAAATTTACAATTTTGGTAGAGGCCTTCTTGCTCTCCATCACCATGCATTTAGTTTTTCTTACATGTATGTGGTTCTTCTTCAGAAGATTTTTGAAAATTGGTCAATTTTGGGCAGTTTTTGCCCTGCCCCTAAGGCCCCAGGGGTGCAGTAATCCTGAAATTTACAATATATGTTCCCCTTGTTCCAAATATGTTTCATACTAAATTTGAAAATAATTGGAATGATAGTTATCAAGAAGAAGTTAAAAATGTCTATTGTTCACACATTTAATAACTGACCATTTTGGCCCCACCCTGATACCAAAACCCCTACCCCTGGGATCATCAAATTTACAAATTTGGTAAAGGACTACCTGCTCTCTCTAAATATATATTTAGTGTCAATATTGTATCAACCACACTAAAGAAGATGTTATTTAAGTGTTTTACACATAAACACTATTTACCAAGTTTGGCCCCACCCTGGGGTCAGAACCCCTACCCCGGGGATCATGAAATTTACAATTTTGGTAGAGGCCTTCCTGCTCTACATCACCATGTATTTAGTTTTTCTTACATGTGTGTGGTTCTTGAGAAGATTTTTGAAAATTGGTAAATTTTGGACAGTTTTTGCCTTGCCCCAGGGGTGCTGGAGTCCTGAAATTTACAATTTATGTCCCCCATGATGCTTCATACCAAATTTGAAAAGAATTGGACAGGTAGTTATTAAGAAGAAATTAAAAATGTTCAATTGTTAACGCACGACGGACGACGCACAATGCACAACGACGGACGACAACCAATTGCAATAAATTAAAAAGCCAAAAGTGTTAATGACCATAAAGCAATTTTTTCAAGAATGCAGACTTGAATGAAAACTGCTCACTAGCACCCAGTATGATAGAAATCAGCCACTTAAAACATAGCCCTTTAAATTACGTTTGTTGATTTACCTGAGACAGTCTGATATTACAACAAAAGAATGCAGGCTTGAATGAAAACTGCTCACTAGTACTGAGTATGTTAGAAATCAGCTTCTTTGTTGTAGATAGTGGGAGTGATTAGATCAGTTTAAAATGGAGAGTGGGGATGAAATATTTCTGATGCAAAAACAAAATATAAATCTGAAAACAGGTCAGATCAAGATACCGACAATCTCATAAATGATATTCTAGGAATGGAGAAGGAGAACGCTGTTATGAACTTTAATATAAATTTTGAAGACACTCAAAAAATGCCGACAATGCAGGTGAGGTATAATATATATAAAAATGTAAATTTTTATAAAAAAAAAAGTATAAAAAAAGAGTGTTTAGAGTTTTTTTAATATAAAAATATAAATGTGTTACCATTTACATTAATTTCTAATTACACTAATAAATGTAATATTTATAAAGGACTCTATTTGTAATGCAAATTCTGTTTAATTGGAAAAGACTTTATCATGAATAATCTGTTTCAAAATAAGTTTGGGTAAATATGTAAGATTAAACTTTCATGTTTGTTAAATAATTACATTTGTATTTCTTCTGTTCAAGTAACAGTCCAGTTTTGAAGGATATCAGTACTGCATGAGACACTCTGATATTTCTATAAAGTTTGGTAATAATGAACTGTTTTTTGCTGGCCCTGGAGATTTGCTATAACCATGTTTTACTGTGTATCTTCTGGCATATTACTGTAAAGGGAGAAATATTCGCTTGGGTTTTCCCCCACTATATTCATGATTATGTTTACAATCGCGAAAATAAAACCATCACAGAGTGCTGTTGAAAGTATTTGGGGGTATGAGTTTATACATGAGAAGGGGTTTATCCGCGAAATTTAAAACATCGTGAAATACTGAATGATAAAAATCACGAAATTTTAGCTCTGTGAAATTATAGCCCTTTACAGTATCTGGCAGGGCATAGACCTGTAATCCCACCTGTGGAGTGGTGACTGCCAGCGTGCCATTTTCTACATCTACCAGGGCTTGGTGGATCTGGTTTTTGAGGTCATTGACAGTAGGAAACAGAGTAAGGTCATGTCTTTCTGGCACCTCTGTACCCATGTACAGAACCTTGGACACATAGGTTCTGGAAAAAAAAATCAGGAATGAATTCAAAGAATTTAAAGAAATACATTGATGTAAATCTCAAAATCATCCCCATTGTCCAATTTCCAATGCCACGTTTCAGACCATTGTCACTGGACTTTTGCGAGAACGACTGACTTTCAAAGTCAACGGCCGACTTCGACATTTAAACCTGTGTATGGTATGGAAGCACAATATCGTTAACTACAGTCAAAACTGCCATAGTGACCCACTGTATTAAGCGACTCACTGTCGTATGTGACCATAAAAAGTTCCCCCCCAAGACGTCACTCTATATATTGTACCTGTATTAAACGACCACCTGTCTAACGCGACCAACGACCATGATTTTTACAACCTTTTCGTGTATTTTCACGAAATTTTACCTCTATTTAACATTTTTCGATTACAACGCGATTACTACTTTCGATTTCGGTTGAGCAGACTATTCATTCTAGGAATTATCGCCCCTAACACTTTCGTTTTCGAACGCACGATTATTCTGGGAATTATAGCCCCCAACACTTTTGTTTTAAAACGCAGTTTGGCGGTGATCTTGTTTAGTCGGCCGTATGAATAAATTATCATACCCAATCTGTCAACATGCAGGGTCGTGTGTGGTTAATTAATAAAACGCGAGTTGTTTATCTAACAAAATCAAGGATCAGGGAATCAAGGCCGGTGTATTTGAAGGTGTAAATTTCGACAAACTTTAAGAAGTGCCGGATAGGCTAGATCGGAAATGAAAATATACCACTTGTTATACTATTATGTTCAACAGAGTGAAAAATTTGCCCGATTGCGATATAAATCAGGTAAATATTGTGCTTAGGACTGAAATTTTGAATGGAGTATTCATAGTTTTCCTGCATGAGATACTCGAGGTTTCCAGAATAATGACCGGAACTAGCGGTTCACTTCGACATGTCCCGAGTATTTGACACGTCCGACTTCAAGGAAGTTGCCTGCATTAGTTCAAAGCTTAAAAGATTTGCTGTGCATGTACAATGGATATTGTGATTTATTTAATGTTTCTCAAATTGAATAACAATTTCCAGCATGTAATATACAAAAGGAGATTCAACACTTCATCATTTGATTTCTTACCACAAGCATTGCATTTTTTATATAGTTACACTGTACAAGTGGACTATATATAAATACAATAAAGTGTTTAGAAGTTTTAGAAAATTTACATGCAGTTCATAAATGAAATTTAAATCTCATGTAAATGTGTAATATGAAATGCATGCAAAGTTTATCATTCTTAAACAGAGTAAATGTAATTTTTGATGAATAATAAATTATGATACAACACATTGTATTCTAAATTTTTAACTACAGTGTAATATTAATTTTATTTTACAACTATTAAAACAGTACTTGATATTTTTAATGATAAATTCCAAATACATGTAGTCATTTTCTCCATTGTACAAATTATTTGCGAAAATTTATCCATTAACTGCGGAAAATAGGCAACCTGTATTAAGAGACCACCTGTCATATGTGACCTTTTTTTCCATTCTCCGTTGGACGGTCTCTTAATACCGTGTTCAAACCGCTGCACGTTACAAAATGGTGGCAGCGAAGTGACTCTGGTGTTTGGCTGTCCAGAGGTTTGCTTCAGGTAGAGTATGTTTGTGTCCATGTACGCACTAGGTTTCATCCTGGGACGACGGCGGTTGTCGTGGTGAACGGCAGATGCTGAAGAGGTGCCAAACAATCAGAAAAGACCCATGCTAAGCTTCCCTGAGCAGGGGGGAGTGTAGGAGACAGTATGTAGGGAATTTCTATGGCCTCGCTAGTGAGCTAGCTTTTCCAGTAAAATGGTAGTCTCTCTCTATTGAAGTAATGGCTAGTGTGTTCAGATCACTGCATGTTGCAATATTATTACGGTAGGCCTGTTACGTTTCAAACCACTTGAACTTTTTTCACAAGGCAATTTTTACATGCATACCTAGGTGTAAAATGTTAACTCGCACAGATACATTAATTCATGTTTACACTTTACAAAAAGTCGTTACATCATGACAAATCGAATGTAAGTTTATTATGCAGGAGTTTTGTGTTTTATTTTATCATAAAAATGTATGAAGTTGTTATACAGCTTTATTCGATCAAACACACACAGACAGATACAACACAGTGCATACTAAGCATACTGACAATTCGGAATTACATGTGCATCTGCACTAATGGAGATCTGTAGCTATCTGGGAAAATATTTGGTCATACCAGAGAGCTACAGATCCACCCATTATAAAAAGCTTTGATTCACGGCGCAGGTCGCTGTATTCTTGCATCATGATATCCAAAAATTCCTAACATATTTTCCCAGCATATTTCTGTCCAAACATTTATTAAAGCCCCATGTGAACCGAAAACTCGCATCTTTAATTGATTACGTTTGTAGATTTAACCATGTTAGGTAGCAGTCAATTCGAATCCCGTTGATTTTTTTATATCTATTCATTCTATTAACATGAATACTGGATGTAAATTTTGAGAAGTAATCCTAGTACGTTATGAAAGCTATAAGTCTGGTCCCCTTCCCTGATGATTTTTTTCAATACTGACATATAAAAACAGAACTTGACGGGGATGGAACTGGAACTGTTTTCATCTAAAATATATAGGCAAACGGCACAGCATTGAAGAAAATCTATGTTTACACATAAACACTAAATACCAAGTTTGGCCCTGTCCTGGATTCAGAACGTCTACCACGGATGAAAGGTGAAGATAACGAACAGTGATTAATTTCATAACTCCTATGAGCAATTCAAAATAGATAGTTGGGCAAACACGGACCCCTGGATACACCAGGCAGGGCTCGAAATTAACATATGTCCGTCAGTCTGTGACTGGCTAAAAGTCTGGCGGACTGACTGACATTTGTTTTAGTCAGTCTGATGGGACTGGTTAATTTTCTAAAGCATCATTTTGGAAAATATACTTAATATGAAATTTCATACACATTTGGCATGCTTCGATCTGTTTAATCAACCGGACGAATCTGATTCGTAAATATAAATTCCACATTTATGTGTTACAATGTTGTCTAAGGCATAATGAGTTAAATTTCATTTTAATGATATCAACAAAATATATTTGATTATTTCTGGAAAACTCTGTTGGACTGGTAATTTTTTCTGCGGACTGGTTAAAATTATACCCCATCAGTCCGGCTGGACTGGTGACATAAAAAGTTAGCTTCAAGCCCTGCCAGGGGTGGGATCAGGTGCCTAGGAGGAGTAAGCATCCCCTGTCGACCGGTAACACCCGCTAATTTACAATTTCTGTAGAGGACTTTCAGCTCTATATGACCAGATCTATATATTCAGTTTTTCTTACAGATGTAAGGTCATAAGGAAGATTTTTTAATATTGGTCAATGTTTGCTTCATCCTTAAGGCCCGGATTGTGCAGGAGTACTGAAATATATACTTTATACCCCCTTGTCCCAAAGATGCTTCATACCAAATATGAAAAAAAAGGCAGTTATCAGAAAGATTAGTTTGGTCAAGTGTTCACGCATGGCGCATTAATTAAGTTAGGTGACATAAAAATATTTATGGGGACATTAAGTCACATAGACTTTACTGTTTTAGAAACAGTACGAGTATGGAAATGAACCGGAACAACTCTATAATGTTTGGACAACATTTCTGTACATTGCAGCGGTTCATCACTTATCCATATATACAGATATGTCATGAAAAGGTTTCCGTATAGTATGCTCGTGTCAAAGTCAGCCATTGACTGTAAAAGTCAGCCCTTCTTGCAAAAGTCCACTAGCCACGCTGACTGAGTCCGGGAACACCTACCCTACGTACCTCAAACAGTGGCTGTATGATCAGCGAAATCCTTGATTTTTTCATGAATCTTTATGAAATGATACAATCATTTATGGACCAATCACAGTCACAATAACAGATTTTATAATGGCTGGTGCAGGTTAAATGTGTAGCGTTTGTTTACAAAGAATAACAGACAAAAAGCTTACATATAACTCTTTCAGAAGCAAGTCAAGTATATAGCTTTATATCAAATAAAATCCACCTTAACAACAGAGACTATGCTGCAAATTCTGTATCAATAAACTTGTAGTGTCAGTTTTTCCAAATTGGCAATCCTCAGATTATTCCGCTACGAGCCACGTGATGATCTCCGACTGGTTTTTTTTTCCATCAAAAACAAATTGAGGGATCTCCTCGACAGGTTGATATTTATAAAGTCAATGGCCTTCTTAAAGCTGACATGAATTAATAAATATAGTATAATTCTATATGTCCTCCATATTTCTTTGCTAATCCGCCATATTCATTGGATATTCTATTGTTATAATAATAAAAACGTATCAGGGTTCGCATGCTATATAAGGGGACGAGTTTTGCTACGCTTCACTTCACATCAGTGTCTTCGATTTACCTGTGTCGGTAGCTTCGACAGGTAACACGTACATCTCCGATACTAATTTATAGGACATCAAGAAGAAATGAAATCACATTTTGGAACACCACGCAGTGCTCAAAATTACAATAAACATATTGTACAGTAGTAAATCATTATAAAAGCTTTGGATAAATAAATATAGAATGCCTTTTCTTTATGTGAATGTGCGTACATTTGCAGTAAATATGTCAAAACTATACAAAAAACGCGCATAAAATATTTCATATATTATCTATTGATAAAATGGAATAAGCAAAGGGTATAAAATCTATACCATTCACTTACTTTAAGCAAAATGCAAATACATAAATGCTACTGTACTTATAAACATGACATGGTCATGTACAATGTATGCTCGCCATGAGAAAGCATCGAATGCGGACGACTATTTACCTGGGTCTACTCGTAATATCTATAAAAGGCCGAAGATGTACGTGTACACTTGCCGAAAATACCAAGTAGTAGTAAAACTCCCTTTATTTGCATAATCCATGAAACAAAATGATAAACTTCATTTGTATTCCAACAGTATATATATATACCATTGTACACACTGCGACACACTTAGCCCGTGCGATCAGCTATCTTCAATCAGGTTAAGTATCAAAGTATATTTACCCTGTTTTGTGCATGAATCCTTATACCGTATGATTTACTGGTCAGAGTATTGCAGATTTATAAATCAGGAAATCATTTAGGTACATAAATTGTTTATGCATATATAATTTGCATATACAACACTGTAGGAGTGTATGGGGATGAATGAGAGAGAGAGAGAGAGAACCGATGATCTTGTAATAATCGCGCTCTTATTAAGACAAATGGTATCGTTAATTCAATAAATGAGAACAGTAACTCAATATTGCTCTCATTAATTGATAATACAGATTTATTTGATTCATTTAAAGCACGCAATAATTAAAACTTAAACATATCTTTAAATAATGTTATTTTCAATTACTTCATTTTATGCTAATTTGGCACTCGATAGATCTTATATATCTATGCCATTTTGCGTTATTACATTCTGCGTTGAACTCAACGCTAAAAATCTAGGGGAGGGGATAAGAGTGTCTGTCCCCACCTCTAATAAAAATATCTTTTTTTGTAATGCAAACAAGAGGTACTGTGAGCAATGCTCACTAAGAATACCCCCCGCTTACCCCAATCTCCCAAAGGGTGTTGTTAATAGGTATAAATTACCTATTTCCCGAGTGTAAAAATATGGTATGTCTTTGTAGAAGAAAATGGAAGATATAGTCCAAACACAAATCCATGGTAAAAACCTATAATTTTGACCTTGAGATTAAAGGTCAAGGTCAGAAAGAGGTCATGAATGTACATGACACATAGTCATACCATAAGATATGGGTGTATCACCATGGGACTATGTCAAAACCCTATAATTAATTTTGACCTTGAGGTCAAAGTTCAAGGTCATATAGATGTCATGAAGGTACCCGACACATTGTCTCATGGTGATACACTCATGTGTCAAATATGGTATGCCTATGTCAAAGAACAAAGAAGTCATGGCCCTGACACAAATCCATTGTAAAAAACCTATAATTTTGACCTTGAGGTCAAGGTCATATAGGTACTTGACACATCGTCTCATGGTGATCCACCTGTGTGCCAAATATGGTATGCCTATGTCAAAGAACAAAGAAGTTATGACCCGGACACGACAGACGGACGGACAGACAGTGATTCCTATACCCCCCCCCCCGAACTTCGTTCAGGGGTATAATAAAAGATATCTTGGGTGACACCCCCCCCCCCCCCCCAATTGACCCCAGCTTGAAAGTTCTGATATAATAGTAGAAGACACACCACCACCAATTAAGAAAATGAAGATATTATGAGGCGCTCATAGTAGAGGACTCTAACCGCCCCATCCCACCCCCAACGATTGTTGTCCTGTTGTCCCACCCCACCCCCATGAAAAATGATGATACATATCTTGTTATTACATGTACATTTTGCTTTGCAACACATGCATGTATAATACTAATTGTAAGGTGTAGAATTGCACCCTTTACCAAGTTTTCCTTCATTTACACAGTGTAAGGAATGGTAAACCAAAATCACAAAACAAAATGCATAAAGACCAAGATATTTTCAAGCGTAGGAACTTCATTCACGAATGCATAAATACATGTATTGCAGGACTATAGCATATGTGTGTTTTAACGTTTCTGTAACATGCCATAATGATTATACTTTCAGGCTTGAGTGTAATTTATTCATAAATATTTTCATTTCGTAGATCTGGCGCAATGGATATATACTGAAAATAGGTTTTATTTGATATGATACAATGTCATTATTCTATAATGCATAAGTATGATTTGCAAAAGGCAAGAGTATAAACCTTTCCTTTTTTCATTATTAGTATCAATATCTATATGATCACGAAAAAACATATAATTTATATCCGGATTCATATACCGATTTAGATATCAATAAAAACAAAGCTGCATAGTTTGGGGGAGGGGGTTCTAATGAGTCTGATGAAATTAAAAGAAGGAACCCCACATTTGCATTCAAACTAGATGTACTTCATAATGAATTCATTTCTGCTCTGACTGAAAGCATGATTCTAAATTTGGGAACGAATCTTGCATACAAAATAATAGAGGAACACATAAATTCGAGCTCCTTTGGAATTCAATGAAATGCAGATATGCACCTTTCAACACGAATTGATATGTTGTTTCAGGCACGTATACAGAGGGTTGGGGTGGGCAGGGAGGCTGGTCTGCTCTCCCCACTTTTTTGACAATTTACTTTTTTCCGTTAATTTTAACATACAAAGTCAGTATTTTCTACATACACAGTTCAAACTAATATTTTTTTAAAAATTGTAATGAATTCAATTATAAGCATCAACTCCTGGAACTTTCCGATATATTGTCAATCACAAAGTTTTAAAAAGCTGGAAATTTTTAATGCTTGTAAGCTTATTGATCAATTTCCTTTCCTTCTGTGAAATGATATATTGCACATCAAGTAGGACGGTATCTCTCTCTCTCGTTCAATCAATGAATATGAACAAACAGAGACTGTAAATAATTATGTGGTTCCCAAAGAGACAATAAAACTATATTTTCATTCATACATTTCCTTTTATATGTGTATTTGTGTAATCAACTGTTTATTGTGGATTGCAAATGTAATACCCGCATATTCACACAGATGTATATTTTTGATCATTATTCCCATATTTGTATATCCAAGTTTGTATATGATCATCGATAAATTTTGAATTGTGCACGCAATATATCCAACCAGATGCTCAGTGTATATGATTAGATTCCCGATTTCCATAAACTGCAAAACCTCGACCAGACAAGCATTCAGGAAAAATTTTCAACTCTGACATCTCCCCTTATTGAAGACATGGGTGAAGTGTGTCGCAGTCTGCATAATGGAATGACAACATGTTGTACAGTTCTAACGAGATTTATCATTTTGTTTTGTGGATATATCAGAATAAAAAGAATCTAATATTTTCGGTAAGTGCACATCTCCGATACCTGTTGAATAGACATCCATATTTGATACGGTTTTTTTTTTTGGGCGAATATGCCATGTGCATTACATATTATGCATATGACATGCACCTGTATTTTGCAAGAATTGATATAAATAATATATTTTATGCTCTTTGCTTATTCCATTCTATCAGTATGTAATTGGCAAATGATTTATCCGCATTTATTTCATAAGAAACTGCAAATACTTGCATGCACTTGCAAGTATGCAAGAAAAGCTTTTTTTTGCATTTTTGTATAAATTATCTAAACTTTCAGAATGTTGGCATTGGTATACAATTAATATTTTGTAATTTTGAGCAAAGCATAATGTTTTGAAATGTGATTTTATTTGTTTCTCATTCCCTATATATTACTATCGGAGATGTGCACTGGTCGAGTCCACTTAGAAAAATCACTCAGGTGTGACAATCACATTTGGAGTATATACAGGTATGGCGGATAAGATGAGAAAGGTGTATGTATTTATTAATTCATGTCAGCTTTAATCATACATCCACAACTGATGTAGTGTGAACGGAGACAATAGACATGGTTAGCAACGATGGTTTCAGACATACATGTAGATCTCTCAATTTCATTAACTGGCAAAAACTTGTATAATTATGCTACATTACTTTTTCATGAAATTTGGTATAAATATTTGGTTTTATTGGAGGTATTGTGTCTGATTGGTTTTATTGGAGGTATTGTCTGATTGGTTTTATTGGAGGTATTGTCTGATTGGTTTTATTGGAGGTATTGTGTCATTGGTTTTATTGGAGGTATTGTGTCTGATTGGTTTTATTGGAGGTATTGTGTCATTGGTTTTATTGGAGGTATTGTGTGATTGGTTTTATTGGAGGTATTGTGTCTGATTGGTTTTATTGGAGGTATTGTCTGATTGGTTTTATTGGAGGTATTGTGTCTGATTGGTTTTATTGGAGGTATTGTCTGATTGGTTTTATTGGAGGTATTGTGTCTGGTTTTATTGGAGGTATTGTGTCTGATTGGTTTTATTGGAGGTATTGTCTGATTGGTTTTATTGGAGGTATTGTGTCTGATTGGTTTTATTGGAGGTATTGTGTCATTGGTTTTATTGGAGGTATTGTCTGATTGGTTTTATTGGAGGTATTGTGTCATTGGTTTTATTGGAGGTATTGTGTCTGATTGTCAAGGCCATTAACATGAATATCAGGATCCTCTTCTGCACTGTTTGAGTTTTAGCAAGAAAAGGCAAGGGGAATATATTTTGTTTTCAAATTTTCTTAAGATATTTTTGTTATGAAACTCAAGACAGCTTATCAAGAAAAATGCACAAGAACTTTTGTAAAAAGTTTTATCTTATGTAAAATTTACACCTGAAACCATCATTATCATCCACTGGAACATAATTTGTAAGTCATTATGATCTGTATCATGCTTATTTTTTATGTTGTTTTTATTTGATAATAAAAAGTTTTAAATTAAATGTAAACATTTTTATGAACATAGTCATAACTTCTATTGACAGGAAATAAATCTAATGGTAAAAGGGTGTCACAGGATGTACAGGAAATGTCAGGGGTGTACAGGGACATCTACAGGTGTACAGGGATATCTATAGGGTGTACAGGGATATCTACAGGGGCATCTACAGGGGTGTACAGGGATATCTACAGGGACATCTATAGGGGTGTACAGGGACATCTACAGGGGTGTACAGGACAGGGGTGTACAAGGACATCTACAGAATGTACAGGGACATCTACAGGGGTGTACAGGACAGGGGTGTACAGGGACATCTACAGAATGTACACGGACATCTATAGGGGAGTACAGAGACATCTACAGGGGTGCACAGGGACGTCTACAGGTGTACAGGGATATCTATAGGATGTACAGGGATATCTACAGGGGCATCTACAGGGGTGTACAGGGATATCTACAGGGACATCTATAGGGGTGTACAGGGACATCTACAGGGGTGTACAGGACAGGGGTGTACAAGGACATCTACAGAATGTACAGGGACATCTACAGGGGTGTACAGGACAGGGGTGTACAGGGACATCTACAGAATGTACACGGACATCTATAGGGGAGTACAGAGACATCTACAGGGGTGTACAGGACAGGGGTGTACAAGGACATCTACAGAATGTACACGGACATCTACAGGGGTGTACAGGGACATCTACAGGGGTGCACAGGAATGTCTACATGGGTGTACAGGGAAGTCTACAGGGGTGAGCACGGATGTCTATAGGGGTGTACAGGGACGTCTACAGAATGTACACAGACGTCTACAGAATGTACACAGACGTCTACAGGGTTGCACAAGGACGTCTACAGGGGTGCACAGGGACGTCTACAGGGGTGCACAGGGACATCTACAGAATGTAAACGGACATCTATAGGGGTGTACAGGGACATCTACAGGGGTGCACAGGGACGTCTACAGGGGTGCACAGGGACGTCTACAGAATGTAAATTGACATCTATAGGGGTGTACAGGGACATCTACAGTGGTGTACAGGGACGTCTATAGGGGTGCACAGGGACATCTACAGAATGTAAACGGACATCTATAGGGGTGTACAGGGACGTCTACAGAATGTAAATTGACATCTATAGGGGTGTACAGGGACATCTACAGGGGTGTAAAGGGACATCTACAGAATGTACACGGATATCTACAGGGGTGTACAGGGACATTTACAGGGAATGACCTGGGAAATGTCAGGGGTGTCCAGAGGCAAGTACTGGTGAAAGTCAAGAGGATGAGCTGGGGACATGGAATGCCAAGGGTAATCACAGGTATGTATTGTGATGTCTAGAGGCAGGGTCAAGAGGAAGTACAAGATGTTTATTGAAATGTTCGTTAAAGTCAGCACAGCAGAGTAGTTTCAATGATAGTTATATCAATACAATTGTTACATGTATATTAATTGAAGCATTTACATTAAAACAAGATGCCCACAGACCCTATCAATCACCTGAGCATTACTTAAAAGCATCACTAGCCACAAGGGCTATCAATTTAATTTTCCTGTTCTGCATATCTAAACTAAATTTAAATATTCAACAGCAGTATAAAACTAGATGTGTTATTAAAACACAAATGACCCAGAAAATGCTCATACTGATGAAAGACTTTACATAATAATGTTATATTAAGACTAAATGACAATTTTGGACCCGCTTTATAGTCAGAACCCTGGGGTTGTGAAATTCACAATTTAGGTACATTCCTTTCTGCTTTTTCTAAATATGCATTTAGTTTTCATACCATGTCAGCTGACTTAAAGAAGCCTTTCAAATGATAAACATAATCACTATCTAAATTTTAGCCCCATCCTGATACCAAAACCCCTACCCCTGGGACATGAAATTTATAATTTTGGTTAAGGGTTACCTGTTCCTTCTAAATATCCATTTACTTCCAATTTAGTATCAATAGCATTAAAGAAGATGGTATAATATGCAAGTCTAAAAATATGTTTTTAAATGTTTTTTAAAAGTGTTCAAATTCTGACAATGTTGGAGGGTATCAGGCAGGAGTTCCAGAGTGTAGCTGCTGCCACATCCAAGCGCCTGTTTCCATATGTGGAGGTTCGATATCTAGGTCTAACTAATGTCAGTGAATTTTCAGATCTTAGGGAACGATTTGGTTGGTAAACAGTGACCACTTCCAAGTATTTTGGTGCCATCTTATGAATCACATTATATGAGTAGAGGATAATTTTGTATTGGCTGCACCTGTCAATAGGAAGCCAATGTAAAGAAATCAGCACTGGAGTTAGGTGATCACCTCTCTTGATACGAGTGATGATTCGTGCTGCCATATCCTGTACCCGCTGCAGTTTTGCCAAGTCGGTTGTGTTAATACTGGAAAGAGGAGCATTGGCGTAGTCGAGCCGAGATGTCACGTGGGCACATACTAAGGTGTTGCACACATCTTCTGTGATGAGCAACCGTATTCGTCCGATGTTACGTAGTTGATGATAGCAAGCAAGAGACACAGATGAGATTTGCATTTGCATGCAAAGTCTATTATCAAACCATACACCTAGGATCTTCACAAACGGTGCTTCACTGATAATAGTGTCAGCAAAGTTCAGATCTAAGACACGCTAAAGAACCCTCAATGCTCAATGGCCGTAAGCGCCGAGCATAGGTCTAAATTTGAAGCCCTTCACCGATCTTGGTGACGTCTCCATATGAGTTAAAAATTCTCGGGAGGGACGTTAAACAAGGTGCAATCAATCAATCTAGATATTGAGCATGACAGTACATGACAGATGATGACCAATTGCAATAGGTCACTCGAGTGATTCAGGTGACCTAAAAACTTTTATTATAATAAATCAGCAAATGTCATAGATGTAAAACTAGTACAAGCAGTCGGGCATTATGGTAGAATGCTATAATGAAATTAATTTTTTTTGATCGATTACAATTTTTTGTCAGAAGTATGAGATTACTGAATTTTTAAGCGCAGTCTTAAGATATAATGCGATAAAAATCAATGTCCTGATATGTTTTAAAATCTGATAAAATCGTTTAAACTGAGAGATGTTACACCTTCTCAGATATAATGAAGTTCTGTATTACAATATTTTGCCGAATATAATACACACTTTTTTTCAAGATTCTTTTTTTTGCACCGTATTATATACCGCCATAGGCTTTCGACTCATTTTTCTTTCAGGTGAAATTTGACAGCAAGTTCATTCATACCCAATATATAGCCCATGTATAGATACGGTCTGCTTTTTCACATTGTTTACCAATGCGAAAATTGATCTTTAGAAAATTACTTCAGGAACATAAAATTGTTGAAAATTTAATGCTTGCAACCGGTAACTAATCAAATTATTATGAAACAGCCAATCAATACTCATTGGATCTTAAAATTCATCATCATGCAAAAGTGCCACGATATTATGAGCCAGTGATAGTGACCAGCACAGGTTTTTACGAAGTCATTGTTGTGTACATGAGCTTTGTCACTTGATTTTGTCAGGGTAGCCGTTGAAATCTTTCTCTCTGTGGCTTTCGAGCAGCATGCTGCACAATTTCCATAGGTCTGGGAATATGCAATTACTTCAAACTTTTCTTTTGCAGTAAACAACTGACATATTTTTACCTGTGAAATTTTGTAGGGTAAATTGTTTTTGAATACTTCATTTCACTACCGTCTTCAAAACATTGTTATTACAGACGGAGCACAATTTAAATAATTGGCTTCAATTATTATCATTTTCATAATTACCAAGGGGGTGATATATCGCACCTTAATTTGTACATCATTTTTTCTTTGTACATCATTTTTTGCAGCTTTGGTGGTGTGTTGATTACAATACTGAACGCTTGTTCAATATTTTGATTTTATTTTTATAACGTCAGCTATTTCATTAATTTGAAGTTTAAACAAAGAAAATAACGAATCTGTTAAAACTTTAATGCTAAAAATAGAAGGGACTGGTTCGTGATTTTTGAAAAAAATATTTTTCATTTTTCATGTTGAACATTAAAAATATAACTCATTTTAATGTTGACAGCCAAAATTTTAACCTTCTGAATGCAAGAATAAAAGCAATATTTTAGCCTTAAATCTGTGTTATGTAAACAAAGACTCGGGTCTTTTTATGTATACAAATAAACCAGTGAAAGATCAATTTTGTATTATAAAGCATCTTAATTTTGCATAGTCACTAATTATAACTTTTAGATGACACATTTTACCTAAAGAAAATAGCTTCTATGATAATGTGTATAATCTTCATTTCTATGTGAAATCTTTTAACACATTAGACAGTAGATTTTGAACATTAAAAGTGAAAAACAAAATTTATGGGGAAAGCCTGGATCAGTCCCTTTAAACATTTTGCAGCGCTGTATACAAATTTTTGTGCTTTGTTCAGAACTTATGTTATTTCCACAAATACTTCTAGTGAAATTAACCACGAAGAATAAAGTCAAGAATACTGCTTGCTCAGAATTTTGCTGTGTATTATACACACAAATTGCAATTTTCCCTCCATTTTCAGGCCCCAAAAGGGGGGTGCGTGTTAAATATCGATGCATATCATATTTTGCAAAATATGGTATTACAAACCATTTCAAACTGAACCACTATGGAAGCTGACCTGAGCTGTTTTCTGACAGTATAAACACTGGTTTCCCCAACTGCTACCAGTTCCCTGATTTTTTGCCTGACTCGGGGATCCAGCCTCTCCTTGGGTGTTTCTAGGTGAGGGTTTACAGTTGGAGGAGGTTCTGCTGTGTTGAGCTGAAGCTCTCCATGGAATTCGTGAGCTTTCTCTGTTGGTAACTGGACATAATATCTTAAAAATAGATGAAAAAATGAAGATAATGAACAGCGATCAATTTCATAACTCCTACAAAGAATACAAAATTAATAGTAGGGCAAACACCTATGGACACACCAGAGGTAGGATCAGGTGCTTAGAAGGAGAAGCATCCCCTGTCGACTGGTCAGACCTGCCGTGAGCCCTTTCTCTTAATCAAGTAAACAAAAATAATCTGTAGTCAAAATCAGTATGTATAGGACGGCCTAACAATGGCCTATATTTTTGCAGTTACTCCCCTTACACCGGAAGTTGGGGGGCGCGCTTACGATTGCGGTCCTAAGCTTCACATAAATAGTATTAACAAATAGTGTATTGTAAAGTTTACATTACCAAATTCTTTATTATGCTGAGTTTTAATAGGCTGTAATATATCTCTGACAAAAACAAGGTTTAATTTCTTAGATTTTCTAGAGAAAACTTTTTAAAATATGCACTTCGTTAAATTGTAGAGTTAGGGAAGGGGGAGGGGGTGTTGTAGGTGTATTTGATGTTTATTTCTGTTCAAATTATGCAATTAATATCGAGGATTTCAGTAGTAATCTGTTTTAAAATCAACAGACACCTAGAATTAAAAGCACAATGAAAGCATGTGATACAATCCGGCATGTAGCATTGTTTATATGGGATGGGGGGGGGGGGGGGGGGGGGGGGGGAGGAGTTGACTTCATGATATTGCCTGAAAATTCTTGACAAGTAAATTTTAGAAAAATCCAAAGCTCGAAAAGAAAGGCGGCAAGGGTAGATTTTTCCGTTCCATTCATCGGTTAAATTTTACATTTCCACTACCTACCATTCACGACAATGCTGGGTTTTTTTCAGGGGGGGGGGGGTGCATCCTATCTATAGATCTATCTCTGCACATAAAAATAACCAACTTTGTATGTAATAATAAGAGGGGGCAGACCCATTATTGCTATGAGCCTGATGATTGTTTTTGTGCTCTTTCAGTTGAGTAATTGAAGTACAATAAGAGGTGTAAGTTGATGTACACAAAATCTAACTTTCAACAGATTGAATCACATGCGAAAAAAAGTATTTTAACAAAAATATTACACTAGAGATACCAATTCGAGATAATTTAAAACATGCTTTGTGTATTTGCACCAGGCCTGGAGGTTATAAATCTTTTACCGTACTCATACTCAAACTCAGCCATGTCTGTTTTGAGTACAACTCTGAGTAAGCTCCGAAGTATACTTGAAAAATCTTGAGCATGTACTCCATTTGAGTGTGAGGATGACTTTATAAAAGTTTTATAACTTTCACTTTTGAGTATGAGTACGATTTTGGAGCACAGAGTTTTGAGTTTGAATATGAAAACGTGCTCAAAAATGTTTTATAACCCCCCAGACCTGGGTACATTTAGCAACAAGTATAGTTTTGTTCAGTGTGATATGATAAATTGATTATGTACATGTATGCGTTGGTTGTACATGTGTTTTTTAGGCATATCTTATTGCATGGTTTTTGTGTTTTGCTTGTCGAAAATATTGATAAAAATTAATAATGAAGAATTGCTGCTATACTAAGGACATCATGATTCTGATCTAAAGAAATCGAGGACTAGTTACTATTTACATACTTTGTTACATCATGACCATACATTGCTTGCGAGAAAACCACACAAGGGACACATACAAATGTAATCAACGACTAAAATATTTTGTTCAGTTATACTATTTTTAAGTCATTACACTTAATTCTTAGAAAAATTCCTTAGCTGGCAATTGATTGCAATCAAAAATTGTAAATTTTCTATTTATTTCTTATATGACACCGTCAACTGTGGACCGCAAAATGCTGCACGCCCTCTGTAATCAGGGGTAAATAACTCGCATAGCATTATGAAAAATGTAGGCCACTGGTATGAAACACATCAAGACACCATTCAACCAAATGACTGGTTGTATTTGTAAATGAGATCACTATAACTACCATAGAATTTGCGAAATGTTGACTTTAAACAAGACTGTTGAAACCCCTGTAATATCAACTTATTTGTCAGTAGCCTGCATCAATTTAAAAACTTAATCATACGCAGAACATACTCTTGTGTATTGAATCAGTTGAGAGACATAAACACCACATACAAGTGATAGTGGAATATTGCTACATAAATATGGAAAGTCAAAGATGGAGAAACTGAAGTCATCCTGTTGTCATTAAGGGCTATTCCAGAAATAAATACATGGGGGGGGGGGGGGGGGGGGGGTCAGGAGGCACCTTTTGTATATACCAAGCACCCATAAAAAAATATAAAAAATTACCCCATAACCCATCAAATTAATAAACTCATTTTACAATGACCCATCTAATAAAAAAAAAAACTAACCAGACCCACCACAAAAATATTTTTAAAAATGAAAACGGTACAAATCTCGTGAGGTTTTCGGGACAAACATTCTAGTCAATGACGCGGTAATGCCTGTGCGACATTGTATCACAGTAGTTCTGAAGAAACGATGTCACATCAACAATCAAAGGCATCTATGGCGGGAATGTTGGAAAGATTGGGAGTCCAAACGATGCTATTATCATGAAATGGGTATGGATATGTTTTTCCACGAATCATTCGTCTTCTTGGAGCCCACACCCGGAGGCCTCTATATCACCATCACACCGACTGATAAATATAACGCATCGGTACCCTCGTATAAATCAACTAAGGTTTGCCTATTTTTATTAGAAAACGGAATACCTATTGGTTTCAAAATATTCCCAAAATCGATGCACTGTAAACTGTAATAATCTACAGAACAGAGTTCGCCGCCATCACGTCCAAAGGGACCCTACTAAACGCACCTCTAATTTGAAGAGTGCCATAATGGAAAGTTATGCGCTGTAAAGAGCGACAACTCGAATAGTTCTATGTTACTTCCGATTTCCGATTTCGAAAGCACATTTTCAATTTTCCCTCCGAAGTTTTGTAACCAACACGACAAGAGCGACAATAAAAATATTCTGAAAACTCAACACCCACGTGGCACAAAATAAAACAATAGAAACTACCCACTACCCATAATAAATATTTTTTTAACAGTCCAACCACGGACCAATTAAAATATGAAAAAATACGACCACCCACACAAAAAAATATCATTTGCCGCCCGACCCCCCCATTTGATCATTTCTGGAACAGCCCTAAGTTGAATTGTTAGTTTGCCACCAACATCTATGTATATAAGTGTGAAGCAGATATGGAAAACTATGTGGTGTCTTTTATTTCAAATTCACAGGGATTTATCAAATTGACATGAACTAGAAAACTGACACAGTCAGCAAGGGCCCCGCTGAGGGTTATTAGAGGAAAGTGACATCTGTATCTAATATAGCAATGTTTGGGGCTGGTAGTATATATGTTAGAATTCATAATATATAAAGATACATTGGAATGCAAATTTATGAAAAAGGAATCATGAAGCATATCTATGAGAGACTGATGCAATTTAATTTTACTTCTGTTTGACACACACTCATCCACTCAAACACAACAGAGTGCAACTAAATCCCATTGTAATAGGGGATTCAAAATGGATAATCAATCTCATAACTCCTACATGTATAAGCAATACAAATAGATAGTTGGGCAAACACGGACCCCTGGACAGACCAGAGGTGGGGTCAGGTGCCTAGGAGGAGTAAGCATCCCCTGTTACTACATACTATTCGAAAAGGATTATGAATTTGACATATTGATGTCTTGGAAAAGGAAATTCTGACATCGGGGCTCTAAGCGTTTTCAAACACATTGTCATTTGATAAAAGTGTTCTACATTTTTAAAAATAGAGATTAATAGAGGGTGAAGCCCTCTCATGGCCTAAAGGGCCATGAGAGCGAAGCTCTCCCTATAGGTAACACGTATATACATGTTTAAAAGGAAAATATAGAAAACTAGTGAAAAATTAAACCATACCCATGGAACTTGAAAATTTGGTCCCAATGGCGTCGATTCGAATACTATCGCGTGGACATGTATTTCTCCATTTTGAATCTCGTATACCCATGTTCACGTCGTTCTGAGATGTTACATAAAATCCATAAAAGCATGTAAACCTTATTTTCTTAATCATATATAATGACTATTTGATTAACGCGAATTGTACAACGTACATTTCCTATGTTTGTGTATTTGCTAAACACTGACGCTGAATATGACGTCACAATGCACTGTTTACATCAGTTGCATAACGTTTCCCGCGTTCAATGAATAGGCGGATCAAAAATGTCTAACGTTAGAATACTTTGATTGAGCTCTGTCCTCACACGTTAGGTGTTAATATTTCGGGATATTTTTTCTCCTGTTATGGATCTAGATACTAATGCCAATATTTTTTGCTTCTCCCTCAAACACGGTCATGCCGTAAGACATATTAGAATATGTCTTTACATACATAGGTGAGAAAGTTTCCATTATTCCTAGCCGAGGCATACCAAGTATGCGCAAAAAATTCATAAGCAAATATCAAAATACTCATGTAGAAAATGTGGACCTTACCGTCAACAAGCGCAGTGAAACACGACATTTCGAGATTTTCACCAACGAAAGCTCGGTAACAGTAATGAATAAGGTACACTCATTTTGTATCTATTTTGTGACTTTCTTTATTGAAAGGAACAGTTCTCTAAGGTGTAACATGCAATTACTACATAATTCAATAACTTGAAGCAGTTTCACTTTGCAACCGGATATATGAAATTTTATTTCGTATTCCGATCCCGATTGAAAGTTGTTGACTGGGAATGACGTGTTAATTCAATATACATGTAACATCAAGCATTTTTTATATCACATAAAAAAAAACCAAATATATACACATACACAATGTTGTAAATTTTCTATATATCAATACAATGCATATCATAATTCAAATTGAATTATCTCCCTTAGACAGTGGTAAATAGATACGGTCATAATAAGAAAGATGATGACATTCAAACAGACAGACAAAGTGACATGACTCCAAAATCTATAGGTGTCTTCCTCTTATTGTAAAGTATTTCGGTACAAAATTTGAAAACTGTACAATGAAAACTGTTTGAGTTATCGTGTCACAAAGAAAGTGTTCATAATAACAAAGATAATGACACACATACAGGCAGACAGACAAAGTGATATGACCCCAAAATCTATAAGCTTCTTCCTCTTATTGTAAAGTATTTCTGTACAAAATTTGAAAACTGTACGATAAAAACTGTTTGAGTTATCGTGTCACAAAGAAAGTGTTGACGGACAGACGGATGGACAATGTGATTACTATGGGGCTTCCCGCATTTCATGCGGGGCCCTAATGCAAATGAGTATTGTTAATAAACAAAATGTCTTCTATATATCTAACTGTCAAGTTGAAGGCCACAGCAAGGAGATTTTTCTTTTATGTAGAAGCTTTCGAATAAATTTTGCCTTGTAAGAATATAAAAACAGATCAGCTAATAAAGGACCACAATTCATGCCCATGGAAATTCCAACAGACTGTTGGAAGACCTGAGCACCAAAGACTATGTAGATATTATCAATGATGAACTACTGCATCTTTTTAATATAACTTCAGTGTACTTGTGCGTGGAATCAGAGTGGTGTGTCACAATGTAATTTTTTAGAATCAGAGTGGTGTGTCACAATGTAATTTTTTAGAATCAGAGTGGTGTGTCACAATGTAATTATTTAGAATCAGAGTGGGTGTCACAATGTAATTATTTAGAATCAGAGTGGTGTGTCACAATGTAATTTTTTAGAATCAGAGTGGTGTGTCACAATGTAATTTTTTAGAATCAGAGTGGTGTGTCACAATGTAATTATTTAGAATCAGAGTGGTGTGTCACAATGTAATTTTTTAGAATCAGAGTGGTGTGTCACAATGTAATTTTTTAGAATCAGAGTGGTGTGTCACAATGTAATTATTTAGAATCAGAGTGGTGTGTCACAATGTAATTTTTTAGAATCAGAGTGGTGTGTCACAATGTAATTTTTTAGAATCAGAGTGGTGTGTCACAATGTAATTATTTAGAATCAGAGTGGTGTGTCACAATGTAATTTTTTAGAATCAGAGTGGTGTGTCACAATGTAATTTTTTAGAATCAGAGTGGTGTGTCACAATGTAATTTTTTAGAATCGGAGTGGTGTGTCACAATGTAATTATTTAGAATCAGAGTGGTGTGTCACAATGTAATTTTTTAGAATCAGAGTGGTGTGTCACAATGTAATTTTTTTAGAATCAGAGTGGTGTGTCACAATGTAATTTTTTAGAATCGGAGTGGTGTGTCACAATGTAATTATTTAGAATCAGAGTGGTGTGTCACAATGTAATTTTTTAGAATCGGAGTGGTGCGTCACAATGTAATTTTTTGAATGACTGCTCATTTCCTTTTTCCATTTTTGTTGAAGAAGCAACTGTCTATAATATCAAAAAGTATAGTCTTTAATTTATCATGAAGAATGGTCGTGTAAAGTGTTGAAAAGTATGTTTTGATGTTGTTGAATTGTAACTTTGGTAATACTATATTATGAAAAATGAAATAGTGTTATTTAGACATTATCCCAAATTAAATCAAACTTACAATTCCTTCCCTATATCATTTGCACCAAGGACCTTCAATTGATGAAATGCATTATCCATCGCAGCTTTTAGCGACTTCTTATCTTGATTAACATCAACTGCAAATTCTGGAAACTTCTTGACCTTTTTGATGTATATCCTGAAAGAATTCACAGCATTATTAGTGTGCCAGGTACAAAGCACTTTTGTATAGCAAAACATGCATTGTAATTTTACATTTGGGTAGCATTTGGTAACTCAATAAACAGTAATCTGCATTACCTGAAGATGCTTGCATTAAAATATGACTATAATCATGGCCCTGCTTGTCTTGAGAAGATTTAATCCTATATACAATGGAACCCCGTTATTATGTTTCTCATTTTTCTATAATGATGTAGCGTAATATTGGGGACAATGTAATGTTGCCAGCGAAATCCATTAAAAACATCATTTGGAAATAGTATATCTTCTGTTGATATTACCGTTTCTTTGTTTTAAAATACCATGACATTTTGTTTTATTTAAATGTCCATATAATCATGTTCTCATTCCTTTTCTTTGTTTCTAGTGTAGGATGCATTACATGTTTTGATATCTGCATTAGTTTCTGCCATTTTGTTCAACTTTCGCTTTCTTGTTTACATGCGTTCATAAAAATTTCTTTCAATAACTCATTCCTGTTCGTATTCAACATTCATAAATAAACTTATAAATAACAAAACATTGCCTGCTGCCCGATCCCATTCACTTATTTTGTGAATAAAATATTGTTTAATTTAATTAAACAGCCCCAATAAACATTTTTTATTGAATGACGAAACATATTCAAACTGCAAATTGAACTTTTCAGAACCTTGAGCTAACATTACTTATATTTTTCAAAGTATGAGTGGGGGCATGTTGCATTGTCCAAATTCAAATAGAAAATAATAACAACAAAAAATTGTGCTTTTGCCTGAACTTCAAAACCCTAAATCGTGTACATGTGTGTGGGGAAGGGTTAACTCAAACTGCCTCACACATATACATCCCCCCCCCCCACCCCCCCGAATGATTTGTGAAGTGGGTGGGTCACTATATGGATTGAATTCTTGAATTCATAACTTTCAAGCTTAAATATTATATGTATTGTACATTGTTCTCACACTCAATCACTGCTACTGTCAAAATAGGTGGGGGACCCAATATATCTTTAATATCATCATCAAAAATAGTTGGAGGGAAGGTGTGAACTCAAGCTTCCTGTGAGGCCGCGACTGAATTTCAAGCATTGAAGCACACGGACCTCATGTAATACAATCAAGTTTTTAGTTGTCCAAGTCAGTTTAGTATGGTTGAATACTTGACTGATTAATATTCATCTAAATTTTACAACACTTCAGTGTAGAATTAATCACTCACGTTTACAGTGATCGACTTCTAAAATTGTATACAATGTTGAACACGTTACATCTATAGTCAGAATTAATTCATAATATGAATTTCTGAGAAATAAAACATAAATAATTCTGTTCATCAAGGTGAAAGATGTGATAAAGCTTTGTAGCTGAATGCATCGTTTACTGACAGTTCACAAAAAAAATTGTACACAAGGAAAGTCAATGAAAAATGTTAATTTTCAAAAAGACCATACTTGTGGCTTCTTAATTAGAACAACCACTATTACTTCAGCAAAAATTTTGGGATTCAAAAATACCACAGAATGGTTCATTTACATAATTTAACATAAAATCCAGATTATATGTCATTTTCATATGATTTCATATAGACACTGTGTGTATTAGGGACTAACTTCTTAGATAAGACGGTCTTCTTGTGTATTCAAAATACACATACACCGTGCCACGCCGTGTCTACGGTGTAACACGGACCATTTTACACGGTGTTTTTCACTGTGCGATGGGGAATACTCGTGGCCTGTACTGTACATATCCCTATACATAACTTCAATCCCCTATTATAACCCCATCTTACCCTTGGGAATGATTTGAACGAACTTAAATCAGCACTATGCATTGATGCTTGCATACCAATATGACTAATCATGGCCCTATCATTTTTGAGAAGATTTTTAAAGAAATTTTTAAACAAGAGGCCCATGGGCCACATCACTCACCTGAGTCAGCTTTGCCCATATCTGAAGACTTTACATATATATATTGGCATGTAAAACCTTAGTCCCTATTGTGGCCCCAACCTACCCCTGGAGGCCATGATTTGAACAAACTTGAATCTGTACTATGTCAGGAAGCTTTCATGTAAATGTCAGCTCTTCTGGCCCAGTGGTTCTTAAGAAGAAGATTTTTAAAGAGTTTCTCTATTTATTCCCATGTAAAACTTTGATCCCCTATTGTGACCCCAACCTACCCCCGGGGGCCATGATTTGAACAAACTTGTATCT
>NC_079166.1:50158836-50168836 GCF_947568905.1 Ostrea edulis | reverse complement strand
CCGATGCGTTATATTTATCAGTCAGTGTGATGGTGATATAGATCTAAAGGCCTCCGGGCACGGGCTCCATTAGAAGACGAACGATTCGTGGAAAAACATATCCATACCCATTTCATGATAATAGCATCGCTTGGACCCCCAATCTTTCCAACATTTCCGCCATAGATGCCTTTGATTGTTGATGTAACATCGTTTCTTCAGAACTACGGTGATACAATGTCGCACAGGCATTACCGCATCATTGACTAATATGTTGACGGTGCTACCGTTTGAGCGAGGGCAGCTTCATATATGTACATATTTTGTATTGTTCATGCTTTGATCAGGTTCAATCTAAACAATATCTATTTACAAAATACTCATTACATGAATTTTCTCCCAGGGTTTTATATTAAAAATCATTAAAACATGTATACATGAATGTGATTTAAATATTTTTATGCTATATGTACATTTTATTTCTGCTGCCTTCACTGTGACTTAATTGCTTAAACTTTGATGAACGACCTGTTCTGAACTGTATGTTCTCAGCCTCTACTTCCTTTTTTCTACTCTCAATCTTTTCAAGTTACTAATTGTATGATAAAAATGCCCAAACCTTTCAAGTTTGTAAAACTATGTTTAAACAGCACTGTCTTTGAACACAAAATGCTTTTCAATATATCATGAAAATTTAAAATTAAATCGATAAATTCAACTATTTGGCATGTATATGCCCCCCCCCCCTCCCCCTGCAAACCTACAGAGTGTATCTAATTAGAAAAATGAAATTCATATGATAATCCCCTTGTAGCAATGGTGTGTTCCATAAGAGAAAATTAGAACAAGTTTTATAATATTGTACATAATCCTAGTTGTAACACAATGAAGAAATATTTCAGCATTCACATATAACCATTGAATAAGATTGCAACATCATTGATTTCAGCCCCTCTCCTAGAATGCTGTTGTTGTGAGGATACATTAAGATCAATTTACAAAACTAGAATTAAGGATTTTTCAGTCGTTAATTTATTTAGCAAGTGGCATGGGGTTGGTTATCATGAAGGAGGGGGGGGGGGTGGGTGGGGGGGTGGGGGGGTGGGGTGTCATCATGGTTTGCATTACCGGACATGTTAAAAGGAAATGAATTGAAGCACTTGTTATTCTTAGTCACGGGAAAAAAACCAAAGATTTTTAAAAAATGTTTTCAATCCGATCGATTTTTGTAATTTTTTAAATAGCACTAATTCAGTACCTGTGATCCCTCACATATTCTAAAAAAAATTAAGAAGTCAGTCTCTCTCTTTTTTTTTTTTTTTTTTGGTTAGAATAATAAATTCCTATTGAGAATTTAGTATTTTAATGTTCACATAATAATAATGTGCCGGTAGTATGACTTTTAACAAGTACGTATTTAGATCCGCCACTGTCTGCCTTATTATGACGTACATCAAAACGTAGACATGAAGTCACACATCATCTTAGCCTGCCTTTCATAAACATTGCACTCCGTTAAACATTTCGCCTAATGGTGCACTAAATTTTGGAGCTAGGAGGCCACAAGATTAGGATGATATTCTGCTTAAGTTCACAATTATATTCCAAGGTGTGACTTGGTGAGATCTCAGTCATTTTTGACAAGGGACTTCTGGGATTGGCATAAAAAAAATTTCCTTGTTAGAGGTTGAGATTTAGCTCGGATTATTTCCCGCACTCTAGTCATTAGAGCTTGCAGTATGAGCCAGCGTTCGCTACTAGAATGTTTGTCCCGAAAACATCGCGAGATTTGTACTGTTTTCATTTTTAAAAATATTTTTGTCGTGGGTCTGGTTAAGTTTTTTTTTTAATTAGATGGGTCATTGTAAAATGAGTTAAATTAATTTGATGGGTCATGGGCCAATTTTTTATATTTTTTTTATGGGTGCTTGGTATATACAAAAGGTGCCCCCCCCCCCCCCCCCCCCCCCCCATGTATTTATTTCTGGAATAGCCCTAAGTGTGAACGAGACATATTGGCAAGTACATGACGTGCTCCAGATAGTTCATTTGGAAAGTCCCCGAGTGATTTTAAAGAGCGCTTTTGATAGGTCGGTTAAATTATAGGTAGGCGGTCCCAAGTATTTGGCATTATATTATCTCGTGCCTAACAAGTGTAAGTTTCACTATTTGATTTCAGTGTAAGTTGCACCGTAGGTAGCGTGAGATTCAATATCGGTTTTGATTTGACAACGGAGATTTGAGATTACGTTAATAAAATGTCTTGTAAAGTTTATCTTATATATACTAGATATCTACATGTATAAAAGTGATGGGATATCTTATAAAGAAAACTATATAAGATGTCTTATGAAAGATGCAAGATATCTCGTAAACTTTAGAAGATATAACTTTTATCAGATACCTTATAAATTTTATCTTTTAAACAGGAATAACCATGTTATACTTATAATCCATCGCAGTATCAATAGGTATGGGAGGGGGAATACAGGGTGAAAAAGGCGAGCTCCGATATGTAAAGAAAAGGCAGGATAGATATCCCAGAATTCAAATAGTGCTGAATATTGAAAAGAAAAGAAAATGACGGGATCGAAAATGCTGCGGGAAAAGGCAGGATCCGCAGTTGCCATGAGCTATGGCTTGGTCAATCAAGTACATTTTATTAACTTAATTGATAAAATTTCAAGCTCCTATGGTATGTCCATGATTGCGATTACCCGTTGTACGAACGCGACACTCGCTTATATATATATAAAGCACTAAATAATCACAACTAGGTACTGAAAATTTTCACCCCAGCCCAGCGACGTACGGCACCCACTGCCTAGCAAGATTGTCAAACCATTGCGTAAGTCCACTCGGCCACAACGACTTCCCTATATATTGTAACCTGTTACTTGATTTTCTACTTTTAACATATTTGGATCAATAATAATTAGTGACATTGTATTGTGCATTACGATGTATTCCTTCAGAAGTGGTCTCGTATATTTTGACATGTCTCATGTTTACACGTGTTCCGATAGTTAAGCTATTCATTTACGAGTTTAGAGCAATCTAGAGTCATTTCATGTACTTGCGTGCATTCCCTTGAATAATTCCTGTTGTAATTACCAGTTTTAGTTTCACGAGGGGTAGTAGTAGTAACAAGAGGCCCATGGTCCACATCGCTCACCTGAGTCACCTTGGCCCATATCTGAAGACTTTCCATATATATTTGCATGTAAAACCTTGGTCCCTATTATGGCCCAAACTACCCTTTGCAAACTTGAATCTACACTATGTCAGAAAGCTTTCATGTAAATGTCAACTTCTTTGGCCCAATGGTTCTTTTAAAGCTTTTTTCTATATTTGTATGTAAAACTTTGACCCCCCCCCCCCCCACTTGTGGCCCCATCCTACACCCCGGGGACCATGATTTGAACAAACTTGAATCTGTACTATGTCAGAAAGTTTTCTTGTAAATATCAGCTTTTCTGACTCAGTGGTTATTGATGAAAAGATTTTAACTATATATTTGTGTGTAAAACTTTGATCCCCCTTGTGGCCCCATCCTACCCCCGGAGCCCATGATTTGAAGAAACTTGAATCTGCACTATGTCAGAAAGTTTTCATGTAAAAATCAGCTTTTCTGGCTCAGTGGTTCTTGAGAAGAAGATTTTTCCTATATATTTGTATGTAAAACTTTGATCCCCTATTGTGGCCCCATCCAACCCCCGGAGCCCATGATTTGAACAAACTTGAATCTGCATTATGTCAGGAAGCTTTCATGTAAATCTCAGCTTTTCTGGCTTAGTGGTTCTTGAGAAGAAGATTTTTAAAGTTTTTCCCTATATATTTGTGTGTAAAGTTTTTCCCTATATATTTATGTGTAAAACTTTGATCCCCCCTTGGGGCCCCATCTTATCCCCGGGGGCCATGATTTGAACAAACTTGAATCTGCACTATGTCAGAAAGTTTTCATGTAAAAATCAGCTTTTCTGGCTTAGTGGTTCTTGAGAAGAAGATTTTTAAAGTTTTTCCCTATATATTTGTGTGTAAAACTTTGATCCCCCCTTGGGGCCCCATCTTATCCCCGGGGGCCATGATTTGAACAAACTTGAATCTGCACTATGTCAGAAAGTTTTCATGTAAAAATCAGCTTTTCTGGCTTAGTGGTTCTTGAGAAGATTTTTAAAGATTTTTCCTATATATTTGTATGTAAAACTTTGATCAACTATTGTGGCTCCATCCAACCCCAGAGGCCCATGATTTGAACAAACTTGAATCTGTATTATGTCAGGAAGCTTTCATGTAAATCTCAGCTATTCTGGCTTAGTGGTTCTTGAGAAGAAGATTTTTAAAAGTTCCTATATATTTGTGTGTAAAACTTTGATCCCCACTTGTGGCCCCATCCTACCACCAGGGGCCATGATTTGAACAAACTTGAATCTGCAATATGTCAGGAAGCTTTCAGGTAAATTTCAGCTCTTCTGGCCCAGTGGTTCTTGAGAAGAAGATTTTTAAATGACCCCACCCTATTTTTGCATTTTTGTGATTATCTCCCATTTGAAAGGGACATGGCCCTTCATTTGAACAAACTTGAAAGCCCTTCACCCAAGGATGCTTTTGGCCAAGTTAGGTTGAAATTGGCCCAGTGGTTCTGGAGAAGAAGTCGAAAATGTGAAAAGTTTACGGACAGACAGACGGACGGACGGACGCCGGAATACGGGTGATCAGAAAAGCTCACTTGAGCTTTCAGCTCAGGTGAGCTAAAAACTACATATAAATACATCTAGCACTACAACTACACTAATCTACAAACGTATTTACAACGCAGACTATATGTTTTTGGTCTTTAGGCTTGCCAATCAATGTTAAAGGTGGAGCGAATTAGGACATGCCTTATTCGTCCAAAGAGCTGTCCTCTTATGCTCTGTTGATATTGACCACATTATGTAATTCTTTTCGTTTGTCCTGAAGAAGGGACGGGTCGTCCCGAAAATTTGACAATCTCGTTGTTCGTGTCGTTGGTCATTTTAGTGCTTTGTATATGTATATATATATATATATATATATATATAAAGGAAAACACGACTGAAGAAGACCGGTAACATGTCGAAATATTTCAACAAAGTATTTAGAGTTTTCTCTCTCTCTTTCTTTCTCTCTCTCTCTCAATAACTGACTCGGCCTAAATTGCAATAAAATCAGTAGCAAAGAAGTTTTCAACACTTCATTCATGTTCAGACCACACGAATTGACCCTCTCTATTCTATATTCTATATTTACATTTATTTGTAAAGATAGTCTAATAGACGATGTCAAATTTTAAAAAGACAAATATTTCATGACGAGTCCCTGTGTTCAGACGAAATATGCTTCTCTCTTGGATTTTCTTTGCAGTTTCTTGAAAGTCATTTCCCTAAAAATTTCTCGCAGCTCTACAAATTAAAGACACCTATGGTACATTGTCAGGGGTACAAATATTTCTTCTTAATAAATTTTGTCTGATTTCTCTATTAATATACACTTGATTTCTTTTTAATTTCATACTCGATAAACAAAAGTACATCCGGTGTGAGCTTCATTGGCGACATTTTCGGTGCAAGAGTTCCCATGACGTGGCCTTTGCGACGCCTAATTTCTTATGATTTTACCATAAAATAAACCCTCGGCATGTAATTTTAAAATCAACGTCATTGTTTTAGTTGGTATTGGTTTTCCCTTTTCGCAGTCTCTTCCACCGTACTAAAAGATTATGTAATGACACGCTAGTGTAAAGACACGTGTGACCATCTAAAATTATTTTTATTCCCGCCCCTTTAAATACTGGTCCAATCGCAGTGATTGTTTTTTCCTTGATGCGTCATCATTGACAGATTTGTTTTGAAACCAACTATCCGAGACCTCGAATGAACTTGAGAAGCTGAGTTGTTCACACTTACTGTAAATTCACAGTAACATTAAAACATCAAAAGATATGACTAATTTGGACTCATCCTAAAGTCAGAACCCTGGATTGTGAAATTCACCATTTTTTGTGCATCCTTTTCTGCTATTCCTAAGTATGCATTTAGGTTTTATACAGTATCAGCAAACTTGCACATGAATACTATATACTAAGTTTTGGCCCCACCCTGGGGTCAGAACCCTTACTCTGGGGATCATCAAATTTACAATTTTGGTAAAAGACTATCTGCTCTATCCATTTAGTTTCAATTTAGTATCAATAGTACTAAAGATGATGTTATTTAAGTGTTTTACACATAAACACTATATAACAAGTTTGGCCCCACCCTGGGGTCAGAGCCTCTACCCCGGGGATCATGAAATTTACAAGTTTGATAGTGGTCTTCCAGCTCTCAAACACCATGCATTTAGTTTTTCTTACATGTGTGCAGATCTTGAGAAGAACAGGGCCCCAGGGGTGCTGGAGTCCTGAAATTTACAATTTATGCCCCCCTTGTCCCAATGATGCTTTATACCAAGTTTGAAAAGAATTGGACTGGTAGTTATCAAGAAGAAGTTAAAAATGTTCAATTGTTAACGCACGACAACGGACGATAACCAATTGCAATAGGTCACCTGAGTTTACTAAAAATAGTAAAATGAAATTTGAAAATTTTCAACTCAAATCGTGTCCATCTAAGAATATTGACAATTTCCATAACTACTTGGGAATTCCTCATTTTTGGACTATTTTAGCCTTAAGACTACTGAAAAGCCTAGGAAATATCATGACTCTGAATATCCTTGGATATGCTAGGATATATCCTGCTTACTCAAGAACTGTCCCAAATTGAAAAAATAACCTACAGTACTTGGTTGGTTTTTCAGAAAATAATGCAACAAAGTTACCAAAATCTCTGGAGTGTGTTCACAATGTTGACATTGACAGCAAAAATGTAATTAGAATGCTCATCTAATATGACATCTCTGGGGTTCATAATGTTGACATCAACAAAGAAAAACTATGTTTTGCTCAAAATACAAGTCATGTCAAGAACAATCTGATTAAAACCAGATCCTGAGATCCGCTCACTTAGATCGCTACACTAGGATCTGACGTAACCCCATATAGGGTCACGTCTGCATGACCTTTCGTTAGGCCAATCAAATTGACCCTGTCGATTTATACCAACGATAATTTTTCTCCCATGAACCTTTGCGTCATTATTTACGTTAGAGATGCAATAAAAATGGTTGCGCGTTTGACAGACGACTGCACACCTGTCAAAACATGCGATTTAAACAACGTCTGTTATTCTCTGCAGGTTTTCTTTCATTCAAACGCTAAAAAATCCCAATGGAGTTCACTATTCAATGAAAATGGCTGCGATTGTTTGGTTTGAAAGAAAACATATCGCAGCTAGATGCGACGTCACAATGCACCGTTTACGTCGACTGGCGTTATATTCCTCGCGTTATTTAAGTAGACCATCTTGAAAACTCTTCAAATCGTACCCATCCCTATTCATACATAAATCGAAATTCACAATTTAATTTGGGTGTATAAATCATATCGTACGTTTTGTTGTTTGTATGAACGGAATAGATTAGGCATTATTGCAAAAGTTTAAAATTCTTTGTGCGAGAATATACAATTTTACAGTGTGGAATAAACTTCGTGGGAGAGAGATTATAGCAATTTGTTTACGAATTGCCAGGAACCGCCTAAATAGCCATCATTGTCTGTATGACGCAATCTGATTGGCTGATAGTTCTCATGAATATTCCAAGCAAAAGGTCATGCGGACATGACCCTATATGGGGTTACGTCAGATCCTAGTGTAGCGATCCAAGTGAGCGGATCTCAGGATCTGGTTTTAATCAGATTGTGTCAAGAAAGACATGTGAATTTTTAAGTTATATGCAATTTCTCCCAACAAAGAGTGTTCCTGAGAGAACAAAGGATCATTAAACCTAAAACAAGAGGCCCACAGGCCTTACCAGTCACCTGAGTTAAAATTATCACTAGCTCTAAGGCCTATGATACCTATAATAATTTTCCTTTTCTGCATATCTAAGATGAATTCTAATATTCAGCAGCAGTATAAAACAAGATGTCTTCTTACAGGGGTCGAAATTAACTTTTTCTACCACAGGTTAATTTTAGCCTGTGGGTAAAAAATCCACAGGCTAAAATGAAAACCTATAAGCTAAAATAAAAATAATGAAGTGCTCTTTTTTTCTTATGTTTTTTTTTAAATCAACGATTTTCCTCATCATTACTGAGCCTAGTGGGTCAACAGGCATCGTTCGGACAGGACACTAAGTTACGTAAGTCATAAGGTGCAATGTTTAGGTCTCTTGATTATCGCACCTCTAATCCACAACCTGTTTACTGCAGGTCTAGATCCAGTCTTTCAATTTCATGCCACATCAGGGTTGTCACCAATGATTTTTCAAAGCGAATCCCGGACGCATGGTTTTTATAAGCAGCACGATCACGAGCCCTATGAACTTTTTTGATAATCCTCTACGCGGTGAGCAGTGTACTCGTGTCATCACTACAACCTGACCTCAATATGACAATAAATTAATTTAGATAGGACATTCTCATGATTCTGGTAAAAATGACTACCGCAAGACTTGGTAAAACATAGACTCTGATTTTTTTTTTTTTTATATATATAGATAAATGAATAACAAAAACCTCATACTTGGAATTCAATTTAATCACCCCTATAGGTGAACAGGACTCGTGACACATGTCTATTTTTTTCATCATCATGCGATGTCCGACCTCTAAAATATTTGTCTGACTCCGAGTTTCTTAAAAAAATCATAAAAGAAAAATTCGGATAGAAACGGTTGTTGAAATCGGTTGTTCATGTATGCATTTATATGATTCAGAGTGCAAGTTTAAGAAAAGCAAATAGCATATCACCGTATACAAGAGGCCCAAGGGCCTAGAATCGCTCTTCTGATAAATTGTACAACCCCACCATTTCTATTCTTAGCCTCTTAGTATTCTAAATCTTTAGTTAAATCCTAAGAATTCAAAAAAAGTAGGTCAATGTGACCTACTTTTTGGTTTACACATTTTGAGAACCCAAGAAATATCAACTGACAAAGTTTGATGATTTTAAGCCAATTAGTATCTGAATATTGAAATATAGCTGTCAAATTCCAATCGTAGGTCATGGTGACCTACTTTATGGTCATCGAACTCCGAACATGCAAGACCCATCAACTGACAAAGTTTGATGACTGTAGGTCAAATAGTATCTGAATATATAAATATAGCCGTCAAATTCCAAAAGTAGGTCAAGGTGACCTACTTTTTCGTCAACACCCTTCAAACATGCAAGACCCAACAACTGACAATGTTTGATGACTGTAGGTCAAATAGTATCTGAATTATATAAATATAGCCGTCCAATTCCAAAAGTAGGTCAAGGTGACCTACTTTTTGGTCAACACCCTTTGAACATGCAAGACGCATCAACTGACAAAGTTTGATGACTGTAGGTCAAATAGTATCTGAAATATATAAATATAGGTGTCCAATTCCAAAAGTACCTACTTTTTGGTCGAAACCCTTCGAACATGCAAGACCCATCAACTGACAAAGTTTGATGACTGTAGGTCAAATAGTATCTGAATATATAAATATAGCCGTCAAATTCCAAAAGTAGGTCAAGGTGACCTACTTTTTGGTCGACACACTCCGTTGACTCAAGATGCATCAACTGTCAAAGTTTGATGATTGTAGGTCAAATAGTGTCTGAAATATAGTAATTTAGCTGTCAAATACCAAAAGTAGGTCACGATGACCTACTTTTTGGTCGACATAAACCGAAGACGAAGACGCATCAACTGACAAAGTTTGATGATCCTAGGTTTTACAGTGCCCAAAATATGCATCTAAAATTGAAAATGTGAAATTTGAATATCTGCAAAATTCAAAAAGTAGGTCACTGTGACCTACTTTTTTATAAATATGTTTCAAGGCCTCAAGATGCATCAACTTACAAGATTTGATGATTCTAAACCTCTCGGTATTTGAAATAACAACTTAAAATATATCTATAAA
>NC_079166.1:50111336-50153836 GCF_947568905.1 Ostrea edulis | reverse complement strand
ATATATTCGCATGTGAAACTTTGATCCCCATTGTGGCCCCAACCTACTCCAAGGGGCCATGATTTTTTCAAAATTGAATCTGGACTATGTCAGGAAGCTTTCATGTGAATGTAAACTTTTCTGGCCCAGTGATTTTTGAGAAAAAAATCTTCTCAAGAACCACTGGGCCAGAAAAGCTGAAATTTATATTATATCTTCCTGACATAGTGCAAATTCAAGTTTGTTATAATCATAACCCCATGGAGGTAGGATGGGGCCACAACATGGGATCAAAGTTTTATCTACAAATACAGTGAGGTTGCCTATATAGAATCATCTCCATTACCGAATCACATTAAAGTATTAGTTACATATTTTCCTGATTCGAAGTCCAATACATAGTATAAAGTATCCTGTCATAAAGAGTTATTCTTGCTAACATCAATTATCATTAAAAAATTATTTTCAACTTGTTCATTGTCATAATTTCACGTAAAACAACATCAAGCATTGTCGTGACGTAGATTAGAAACACCGTGTGAAGCAGACAACTTTCACTTTTCGATCAAATTTCGCCGGGAACGATACAATGCAGGTAAGTAAAATTGTTACAGATGTTTGGTAGAAATACTCATCTAAAACCTGTAAAAACATCATCTTGTTGGGAAATCAGATTATAATTATATTAGCTATAAAGTTGCAGGTCGCTAGGTTTCCTATATCGAATCACTGCTACTGGCAGTAGTGAAATATTTTGAGTGAAAGGGATCTTGTCAAAATTTATTTTTCAAATTTGATTTCCGTATATTTAGTTGAAATAAAAAAGAAACACAAGTGAAAACATGCCATCTCAATCATTTGCATCAATTCTCTTTCAACATTACATAATAATTTGGATTTTCAGATATGCCCCCCAAAAAACTGAAAACTAAAACTGGTGGAAATACACCTACTCAAAAATCAGCAGCAAACATTGCTAGGAAATATAAAGCATGTGGAAAGAGAATGTCCCAAAGAGAAGAGAGAGAGTCCGAAGAGCATTATATAATGTAAGTACAAATGAACAGTCAATCAAGAAAGTGGTGTAGGAATTCCTCTATTCATTTCTATACCAACCGGTCACATTGGACAATAGGTAAACGTCATCCTTCAGAATCACTCAGTATGATTTACGGAATAGAAGAAGCTTTGAATTCGTTAATTATAACAGTTGAATGCACACAGAATGTTTATCTCATGTAATTGATGTGAATGAAAACTTTGTGTGCCCAAAAAATTACAGGATTTAACTGAATGTTCATTTTTGTGATTTTATACTCCACTAGTGTACATCTGCACGTAAATAACAAGGAACTGACAACAACAATACATGTATATATTATAATGTGTAAATTGCCAAACTTTATACTGTAAGTGAGACTACCATAACATATAATGTGTTTTTCTGTAACAAATCTTCTATATAATATACACCCTTTCCTACTACTCTTTTACATTTTGAATTTACCTCAAGTTTTTTTCTTTTTTTTTTTTAGCCTGCTGTGGATGGTGAAATCCAGCAGTTTAGCTTCTACGAAAATTATCATTGACAAATGTGTTGTGAAAGGCTATCATGTGTTTAAAATTCGTCCCCCATATACCCCTCCTCCAACTCGATTAATTGTTGACCGAGAATATTCAAACATAAAAGACAGCAATGCTTGTTTGGTGTGGCTTCCACCATTGAATAATTTCCCCCCAAATATTCATAATGACATTACAGATGAAAAACGTCAGCTGAAAGTTAGTGACATAGCTGGGCTACCTATTGGACATGTACCAAAATGCCTATCTGCACATTTTCGTAACATTTTGGATAATGGCGGCGAAATATTTGCCGAGGTGACAGGACAGCCAGTAGCAAGTTTTCCTCCATGGCCCGAGCCAAATGAGGAAGGGGGCGGTGTTGTGCTTCCCTGCGAATACATACTTGAAAATGTGAATGCTTCAACTTTATTTGATAAATTGAAGACAATTTTGTCACAATTAAAAGAGGGGGATGCGATGAAATTGTATACTTTATAGATGATAAACAGCCTCTGAACTTGACTTATAGATATGTCAGTTTTTTTGTACAATGCAAGGTGAAGATAACGAACAATGATCAATCTCATAACTCCTATAAGCAATATGACGGAACATATATCGAGCGACAAGTATCCTCGGTGACAGACTGTCCACCAGCAGAGATACAAACTCGATGGTTAAATGCAAGGTGAAGATAACGAACAGTGATCAATCTCGTACATAAATTATCTATTTTATTTCTCGATATTATTCAGGGAGCTCACTAGTTTTGAGGACGGGGTCCTTTTAGAATGAGAAATTTATTGAATTATTTGTTTAGATTGAAGAATGTTTAATTAACATACAATCACCCAGGTTTTTGTTTTAATAGCAGACAACCTTTTCTGTGTTTTTGACAGTAGGTTATCATTTTAGAAATATCTGGCAACATTGTCTCGAAATTGAGAAATTTTGGGAATTGTTTGCAAATTTTCTCCAATGAAAGGGGTCCTTTTAAATGGGATTCAATTTAAAATGATTGACAGCTGGCCTATCCCAGTATAGGCTATATGTAAATTTGCATTTCTTGAATAAATGTTTAAGGTGAATTAGACTGACTTTAAAGTAATTTAATTTTACAAACACACACTGGGTAATTGTGATTTATTAAACCTATTATGGATATATGGTAATTTTTTTAAATTGTCATGTAGCCCGTTTTCGTTTTCAGCTGCATTACCCGATATTCTTTTTTAAATTTCCATATATTGACGGGTAAAATATTGAATAATTCATGTTAAGGTCACACAAAAGAATATTTGTGTCATCATTTCTTTCTTCGTGTTTATTACCACATAAAAATGCATGTTGACATTGTCCTTAACAAAAATGCTCAGTTGTAAATCATGTGATTCGGTAATGGAGAAAATGATCCGGTAAAGGCGACTACTGTGCTCATTAACAAACAACAATAATTCCTATTTATTAAGTGCTTATTGAGAAATGATATATACAATAGTTTAAGTTATATATGGTACCACTATTCATGTTATATAATAGATTTAACTCGAACTCGGATACGAACTATCGACGCTAAACCATGAAGTGATCCGTTATAGGCAACCTCTCTGTATATAATAGGGAAATTAAAAAAAAAATCTTCTTCTCAAGAACCACTGGACTAAGAAATATTACAAATTGACATGAAAGCTTCCTGACATAATGGCAGATTTTACATACTAATATATAGAAAAAATATTTTAAAATCTTCTTAGAACTATTGGGCTAAAGGAGTTTACATTTACATGAAAGCTTCCTGACATAGTGTAGATTCAAGTTTGTATGAATATGGTCCCTGGGGGTAGGATGGGGCTACAATAGGGGACCAAAGTTTTACATGCAATTATATAGGAAAAATCTTTTATAATCTTCTTCTCAAGAACCATTGGGACAGGAAAGTAGAAAATTACATGAATGCTTCCTGACATAGTGCTGATTCAAGTTTGTAAAAATCATGCCCCCTGGGGGTAGGATGGGACGACAATAGGGGATCAGAGTTTTACATACAAATATATTGGGTAAATCATTAAAATTCTTCTTCTGAAGAATCACTGGGCCAAATAAGTTTACATTTAAATGAAAGTTTCCAGACATAATGCAGATTCAAGTCTATATAAATCATGGCCCCCGGGATGAAGTTGGTGCTACAATAGGAATCAAAGTTTTACAAGCAACTATATAGAGAAAATCTTTAAATATGGGCCAAGGTGATTCAGACAAGTGATGTGACCCATGGGCCTCTTGTTCTGCTTATGATCAGTTTTTAGCTTACCTGAGCCAAAGTATTTACAATGTTAAATAAATCAAATTTCTTTGATATACTCTTTTTAGTTTAAAAAATGACAAAGTCCATAAGTAAGAAAAATTGTCCAATCAATATGAAAATAGCATCTTCACAAGTCAAGGGTTATTGATTTGTTACTTCACACTAACCCTTGACATCATTCACTATTCAAAACATGGGTTTGGGATAGAGAATGATGCATTAAGTTAAAATTAAATCATCCAATGAGATTCCTTGTTTTAAGATGCAAGTTTGGTGAGAGAAAATACAGAAAGTACACAATGGTCTTCATGGGGGTACTTTTCCACATCATGAACATTGCATGTTGATTTTATATCCAACGTATTCACATTTTTGTCCCTTAAATGTTGTAACTATTTATCAATCTATTTCAATTTTGAACAAGAGGTACTGTGAGCAATGCTCACTAAGAATACCCCCCGCTTACCCCAATCTCCCAAAGGGTGTTGTTAATAGGTATAAATTACCTTTTTCCTGAGTGTAAAAATATGGTATGCCTTTGTAGAAGAAAATGGAAGATATAGTCCGAACACAAATCCATGGTATAAACCTATAATTTTGACCTTGAGATCAAAGGTCAAGATCATAAAGAGGTCATGAATGTACATGACACATAGTCTCATGGTGATACACCCATGTCTTATGGTATGACTATGTCAAAATCCTATAATCAATTTTGACCTTGAGATCAAAGTTATAGAGGTCATGAAGGTACCCCACACATCGTCTCATGGTGATACACTCATGTGTCAAATATGGTATGCCTTTGTCAAAGAACAAAGAAGTTATGGCCTGGACACGAATCCATTGTAAAAACAAACTTTAATTTTTGACCTTGAGGTCAAGGGTCAAGGTCATATAGAGGTCATGAAGGTACTTCACACAATGTCTCATGGTAATCCACCTGTGTGCCAAATATGGTATGCCTATGTCAAAGAACAAAGAAGTTATGGTCCGGACACGAATCTGCAGACGGACGGACAGACAGAGTGATTCCTATATACCCCCTTGAACTTCGTTCGGGGGTATAATAACTTGTTCAATTTGTTGAAACACAATTGACAAACACACTTGGGCAATCCACCATTTTCATGCGGCTCATATTCAAAACTTCATTTAATTGTTTCTTTATAAGAAAAAATCAGTATATGCACCCAGGGGTGCATGAGCCGAGTTGCATGCAATACATTGTAAAGCCAGGAATGACGTGGTATATTTATAATTGTGAAGAACTAATTTCAGTTTTAAACTTTTCGAGTTACTGTCCAGAAACCATATTAGTCCGGTTTTCAATCTATATTCGGTCACTATGACCTTGACCTTTGTTCTCCAAAATCAATAGGGGCCTTGCTTTGCTGGTATCCAACAATATATCCAAGTTTCATTTGATTCAAATTAAAAATTTTCGAGTTATCCTCCAGAAACCAAAATCCTTTTGGAATTTTAAATCTATTTTCAGTCACTGTGACTTTGACCTATTTTCTCCAAAGTCAATAGGAGTCTTCCTTACCTGGTACATAACAAAATCTTCAAGTATCATTTGATTCAGATTTAAACTTTCTGAGTTATCATCCAGAAACCAAATATTTCTGAAATTTTCATTTTATATTCGGTCAGTGACCTTGACCTTTGACCTTTTTTCTCCAAAATCAATAGGGGTCTTCCTTACCTGGTACCCAACAATATATCAAAGTTTCATTTGATTAGATTGTAAACTTTTCGAGTTATCATCCGGAAACCAATTGTTGACGCCCAACCGCCCGCCCACATCACCAAACCAATAGCAGAGTTCAACTTCGTTGCAACTCTGCTAATAAATTTCCGAAAATCAATCGATGGTCACAAATTCTATACCATGTTGCTGATGCCGCGCCATGTGTGTTTAGTTTCATTTTTGACCGATTATAAAAGGCGTTGTCTGATTGGCTCCACGCTACAGACTGCAAACCAATCATATGCTCGGTCTCAAACCCATGTTTTGAAAGGAGACTGATGTCAAAGGGATAGTGCGAGGTAACGTATCAATAACCTTTGACTTGTGAAGATGCTTCATATGGTGAGTAATAAGTGTACAAATTTTCAGAAAATTCCATGCAGTTTCTTAGAACAAACCTGGACAAAATCATGTCTACAGACAGATGGACAGACAGACAGATGGACATGGTGATTCCAATTTACCCACCCCCTAACTTCGTTTGTGGTGGGTATAAAATAGGGTGGGGTCATTAAAAAAATCTTCTCAAGAACCACTGGGTCAGAAGAGCTAAGATTCATTTGACAGCTTCCTGACATAGTGCAGATTCAAGTTTGTTAAAACCATGGTCCCCTGGGGTAGGATGGTGCCACAATAGGGGATAAAAGATTTACATGCAAATATATACAGGGTTTGAAACTAACTTTTTATGTCACCAGTATAATTTCAACCAGTCAGCAGAAAAATTTAACAGTCCACTAGAGTTTTCTAAAAATAATCAAACATATTTCGTTAATGTTACTAAAATGAAATAATGGAATTTAACTCAATATGCCTCAGACATTATTGTAACACTTTCATGAGATTTATATTTACTAAACAGGAAAATTGCAATTTTCTGACGATGATATATGATTCTGTTTATGTACGTCTCACATCTTAAAAAGTGTGACGACCTATGTATTTTATTTGATAAGTTGTAAGTTTTAACTCTAATGAATGGATATAGATACACATTTTAAACTTGTATCAGATAAAACTGCGAGTATGGAGTTACCTTAAGTATATATTCCAAATGATGCTTTAGAAAATTAACCAGTCCCATCGGACTGACTAAAACAAATGTCAGTCAGCCTGCCAGACTTTTAACCAGTCACAGACTGACAGGCATATGTTAATTTCAAGCCCTAATATAGGGATAATCTTTAAAATTCTTCTCAAGAACCACTGGACCAGGAAAGTACAAATTTACATGAAAGCTTCCAGACATAGTGCAGATTTAAGTTTGTTTTAAAAGCATTGCCTCTGGGGGTAGGATGGGGCCACAATAGGAGATCAAAGTTTCACACAAAAATATATAGAAAAAATCTTTTACTCAAGAACTACTAGACCAGAAAAGTTTATATTTACATGAAACCTTCCTGACATAGTGCAGATTCAATTTTGTTAAAACCATTGCCCCAGGGGTAGAGTGGGATCAAAGTTTTACATACAAATATATAGGGGAAATATTTAAAATATTCTCAAGAACCACTGGGCCAAAAGAGTTTACATTTACATGAAAGCTTCCTGATATAATGCTGATTAAAGTTTGTTAAAACCATTGCCCCGGGGGTAGGGTGGGAATACTATAGGGTATCAAAATTTTACATACAAATATATGGGGGAAATATTCAAAAAATTCTCAAGAACCACTGGGCCAAAAAAATTATCATTTACATGAAGGCTTCCTGATATAATGCAGATTTAAGTTTCCCCCGGGGGTAGGGTGGGGCCACTATAAGGGATCAAAGTTTTACATACCATTATACATGTATAGGGAAAATATTTAAAAATCTTTTCTCAAGAACCACTGGGCCAGAAAAGTTTATATTTACACATTATGTACTTGAAAACTTCCTGATATAGTACAGATTCAAGTTTGTAAAATCTTGGCCCCCCAGGGGTAGGGTGGGATCACTATAGAGGTGTAGTAATTGAGGCTGTACGGACCATGGATATCGGCCTGGATAGCTCAGTGGTTAGAGCACCTGACTAGTAATGCAGGGGTCCCAGGTTCAATTTCCGGTCCAGCCAAAGATTTTCTCCTCTCTCCTATATATACTACATTTATACATATATATATATATATATATACACTACAGAGGATCAAAATTTTACATACTAAAATATAGAGAAAATCTTTAAAAATCTTCTTCTCAAGAACCAATGGGACAGAGATAAAAGTTTCCTGACATAGTGCAGATTCAAGTTTGTAAACATCACGGCCCCCAGGGGTAGGATGGGACTACAATACGGGATCCTCCAAGGCACCTGATCCCACCTCTGGTATATCCAGGATTCTGTGTTTGCCCAATTCTTTATTTGGTATTCCTTATAGGAGTAATGAGATTGTTCACTGTTCCATTTTCTTCACCTTTTCACTCCAATGGACAACATCAGTCCCCTAACCCTTATTATACTCAAGACTCCCAAAAGTTCTGAAACTGTGTTTTCTACATACAGGATATAGTACCTAGTTTATCCTCCTCCTTGGGTTCAATTTCAAATGTCTGATCAGAGTTCACAGCAATGATGGTAGCCATGTCAGGATGCACCACCTGCCAGATTTGTCCTTCCCTTGCAAGGTCAGTGGTCCCATTGACAGCGATTATCTGGATGCCATCAGTAGTTGTAAGGAACTGACCACTTTGAAGTGAAAGCCCTGCTGGAGAGGACAACAAACCTTGTATGGTGGGATTTGCAAGACTAGGAGACACTGAAAAAGTAGGGGGCATTGTTTAAATCTTAATAATAAACTTAATGTTACTAAAATAAACAACTGACAATGTCATTTAAAGGGACTGATTCACGATTTTCTCCAAAATTTTCTTTTTCACTGTCTAATGTGTTTAAAAGATTTCACATAAAAATGAAGATTATACACATTATCATAGAAACTCATTTTAGAGAGTTTATTATTTGTTTTGTGAACAAAGATTGTGGTATGTTATTGTTTAAGAAATTTTCAAAAGAAATGGATATTGATCCAAGTTTATTATATCTTTCACATTTCAAGCATTGTTGGGGTAATTGTGTCATCTAAAAGTTAAAATTTGTGACTATGCTAAACTAAGATGCTTTGTATGCATAAAAAGAGTCTTTGTTTACATAACACAGATTTAAGGCTAAAATATTGCTTTTATTCTTGCATTCAGAAGGTCAAAATTTTGGCTGTCAACATTAAATGAGTTATATTTTTAATGTTTACCATCAAAAATGAAAAATATTTTTATCAAAAATCGTGAACCAGTCCCTTTAAGCTCCTGTAAAAAACTAATGGACTACTTTGAATGCTGTAAGAGTTGGGTACTGCAAAAATAAAAAGTACTGAGGTATACCATGGTATTTGCTAAATACTATTCTACGTACCACATAGGGCTGTCATGGTCCAGACATTTTTCAGTTTGGTTTGGGAAACAAAACCTTGGTTTTCAGTTTTTTTCAGTTCGGTTTTATTTTGAGTGATAAATCAAAATAATTTAATGATTTCGAAAATAATGTGGACCCTGAAATATCTATTTTTCAGTACAAACACAAACATCAATTTCTAATGCATTTTATTTAACAAAACAACACTCAACAGGTGACGCAAACTCTCATGAGCTTTTATGATCTAGCTGTAGGTGAGGTACTGCAAATTTTGACCTATGCATGGCGCTTACGGTCATAGCAGTAATTCTTTTAACGTGGTTATGCCTGCTGTAACACAGAACCTCCGTTTTTAAAGTCATAACCAAAAGACCTGCGACTCTCACAACTTAATGCCGGGCGTTTGGCAAAGGAGCAATCACCACCTATGTTTATGTCTGAGGTTTGAGTGGGGCGCGAACTCACAACCTCCTGGTCACGATGCAAACGCTCTAACACAGAGCTACTGCGATCCTTTAACATGCACAGTTTGCAGACTGATTGCTTTGTAAACACTTCGGACTCTCCCTTTCTTAGAAAATTAAGCATTCCCACCCTTGCGATTTCTTTCCACATGTCGCCATGTTTGTTTTACATGTACTATTACCAATTTTACATGGAAATTTATTGGTTAGAATAGCATTGATAAAATTTGATTGAACCAATCAAAGAACGTGTAGCAAACAAAATGGGATATGGAGAAACGTAAACAAAACAAAACCGAATTCCAGAAAATATTTTTCCGAACCGTAAGCATTTTACCAGGATTAACAGACTTTTCGGATCACCGTGACAGCACTAGTACCACAGTATACCGTTATAATCTTTTTAGCATATAATAAAGTTATTTGCTTATTAATTGCGAATTGTACTTAATATAAGTATTTATAGTTGTATAATTTGCACAATGCAGTACTTTATCAATCCTTCCATCCGATTCCCTTTTTTAAAATCTTTTTTCCAAATAGAAGATTTTGACCTTTTATGAAAAAGTGAAAATGACAGAAATCAACTTCATAAATCCTAATATGGTGAGTGTTACCGTAATAGGGCGAACAGAAACGTTGTATTTTCCCATTTGAACGGTGAGCGAACAGCGATTATCCCATGTCTCTATCAGACCTCAGTCTGGTTCTGAAGTTCTATGTTCAAGGTCAGACATCAAAGTCACTGGAGTCACTTGACTTGATACTAGTCTGTAGGTCTTATCATTCTCTTATCAAATCTCATTGATTGAATATTGTTTAACGTCCCTCTCGAGAATATTTAACTCATATGGAGACGACACCACTGCCAGTGAAGGGCTGCAAAATTTAGGCCTATGCTCGGCGCTTATGGCCATTGAGCAGGGAGGGATCTTTATCATGCCACACCTGCTGGGACATGAGACCTCGGTTTTTGCGGTCTCATCCGAAGGACCGCCCCATTTAGTCACCTCTTACGACAAGCAAGGGGTATTGAGGACCTATTCTAACCCGGATCCCCACAAGATTATCAAATCTGAAGATCCCATGTCACTATCAGTCCCGGTTCTACAGTTATACACTCAAGGGTCAAAAGTATTTCAGCACTGCTAATTTTCACTATACTTTTTTCATTACAACTTTCATGTTTTAAGAACTTCACCAAAATTTTATAATTAATGTTATCATTATGAAACTTATATATGGTCAGAGATCAAGGTCTCTGGAGTCCCTTGACCTTAATACTAGTAAGTTTGTAGGCCCTGTCATTCTCTTCTCATTTCTGAACACCTGAGTACTCTTAATCATATATGTCAAGTTACATCTGTAGAATTTTAGAATTAATTTTCCCCCATAGTTCTATATTAGACCCCATCACCATTTGATCCTCCCAAAATGTACTTTAACTCCCTTCAATTTGAAAACAAAAACATTTCTGCTTAACAAGATACATTGGCCTATCATACCCTTGAGTATCTAATACTTTCAATGAAAGGTTACGGAGAATGGCTGCAACCATCTTTAGGTAAGAGAAAGCAGAAGAACAAGAAGCAAAAGCATAAGAATCAAGCAAAACCAATGTTTGGGATCCTTAAAAATACTCTACTGGAGGTAGCAGATAGTCCTGGGTCTGTCTCCACCATTGATTCATCACTCAAATCATCCTTCAAAGTAGGATCTATTGTGATGATGTCATCGGTATCTGTGCTGGGTACCAAGGTAGTTGTGCTGATGACTTCAGAGACTGAAGTTACCATGTCTGTGCAATCCACCATAATGTGTCCTATCAAAATGCATTTCAAGAAAATATAAACTAGGACAAACAGTTTCAGTGACCTAAAACATGCCTCCCCTTCATAAAGCCCAGAATTATTATTATTATTTTTTTATTTTGAGGGACAACTTAAGTAGCGATTTTCCTCCCAAGAAGTATGAAAAACTGTTTAATGTTATATAATACTTTAATACATCATGCATGGAAATACTGTCACAAGAGTTGTTTTTGAAATTATTTTTTAAAATATACAACTTGGCACTTGTAAATGATGCGACATTTCACTCATATTTTAATCCACTTTTCCCCCTGACAATCAATACCCGTATGCACCTCTTAAATATTAATTTTTGTAAAACATTATCCTACGCATTCTTTGATAATTCTTATTTATTAATAAGACATGTGATATTGAATAATCAGGCTTTCTCATTTTTACATTTTATGTCAAATTGAAAAGCTGTACAATTTTATAGATACAAGTATATATATACACCATACACAAGCTGAACAATCGTTTTTCTTTACATTTGCTCTACTACCTAACTACATGTGTACATGTACGCAATTATAACATAAATTGTTTTATTTTGATTTCACAGCTAAGAACGTTACAAATGTCAAAAAAATATATATAATTGAATTTCTTTTTAAAAATCTTCCTACGGGACCAATAGTTTTTCCAAGTGACATGCTTTTCTGCTTTGTTCCGTAATAACAAGCTAGGCAAAACAATCAATGCCATTACATAATAGATAATGCAAGTGAAGTTACACAGACGTGACCTACTTCAAATACGCAATTTCCGAGTTGCCTAATAGTTCTTTCCCTTTGTAGAATTCTTATGCACAGCGAGACACAAAACCACACTTTCGTCCACACACGGTGGGTACAAATGCTTATCGCTACCTTCACATATTGCCTAAAGGATGATAATCAGACATCATACAACCACCCAAACTGCTGGAGCACACAAATTTGAGTAAGTTCATAATTATTTGATAATAAAATAGCTCAAACAAAATTCGATAATCACCATCTTTCTTTGATTAAAGTATCACTCGTGCAGAAGAAAAAATAAAAAATAAATTAATATCTAATTTAATGGTCTAATTCAAACAAATATCATTCTTCATATGGTCAGTTTAATGTATACCAACGGCTGATATAAACAAAATTTATGCTTTCAGAACTATTATTGTTATTTACATAGCTAGTCTACAATATATGTATACATCTTGTACCCACGGCCACCCAAGCATTCAACAGAATTCTGAACGTACCTTCGTCACAGAAGAGCTGATATCTCGGAACTTGCGTATTGGTCAATACAACATCAAATGACCCTGATACATTTTGTGTTTATTTTTTTTTGTTTCGTTTACTTTTTACTAAATGAATAATCGAAGGGAAAGTTAATTATTTTTGATAAATGACGATAACGTTATCGAAAATTTTCTTGAACTGTCAACAACTTAGCAGGATCAGCGTTTCTTCCCAGAATGCTCTTAGAGTTAGATGTCAACATAAACAAAACACACATGTAGTACTAGCTATCGGATGAATACCTACATTGCATATATAATAGTGTAACCCGATTTTTGCTTTTGTTCAAAATAACTCAATGTTGATAAACTCAGGGTTTTCCCTTCATTAGAAAACATCTATTTTCGGAAGAAATTATTACACTCCTCATAAACTCTTTTTTTAGAGCTCATGGATAAAAGTAAACAAATCAAAATTCGATAATTTTCTACCTCATTTTCAAAATTAACTGGGGCAAATCCTATTATAATATCAGATCTCGGTATAATGAAGTTGTCTATCATTATCCATTAAGTTGGAAGAGTCGTAATATTCAAGAAATTTTGTAAAATGAAAATCGTAGTAAATCGGCTGGTCAGCCATTTTAATTAGACGATGACTATATGAGGCTGACTATGTCAACTCATAAAAAAATAATTAATTTATTGGAATAAAATTTTCATAATCAAGTGCTTAGGATTTGTCAACAATCAACTGATTTTTTATTATAATCGATGATTGGAACACCACTAAATATTATATAATGTATATTCTATTTTTCGAATGAGTACTTAACATACTAGATTTTCAAAGAATTTTAGTATATGATTTTTAAAAATAAAAAAAAGATAATACTACAGCTGCAAAAATTTTAGTATTAGGGGTGGGGGTACTTAGATTTGAAATGCTGTTACTTTTTCAAAATTAAAACGTTTTTGAATGCAAATCAATATTAAATATCATACATTTCACACACACACACATATATATATATATATATATATATATATGAACGATAAAATTGTCATATATATCACTAGTATCGAAATTGTTGTTGATTAAACTTTGAAACTGTGGTTACAATTTTTAAATTAAAAAAAATCTAAATCACGATAATTAGGCCTAATACCAAAAAGGACTTCAAAATTATTTTTATTAACAAATAATGTTCATTTGTTTGTGACCCACATCAACTAGGTTCCGCCCTTCATAACAGTTATGTCGTAAAACATATAGGCCTAGTTTCATCATGAACTTGTATGTCATTTCCAACATCTTGAATTGGGTGCAATCATTCTTCGATCATCAGTTTCTAAGTTTGTTTTTGTTATTTAGCGGGGAAAGCAAAAAGAGGCGAAGGGTTTCAAAACGAGTCACCAACCTCGCATTCGTACGACCTCGTCTCAAAATGGCGAATGTATAATATATCCTACGCGTGCGCATTTTTAATTTCGGAATTAGTCTCGATCATCTAGACGTTTTGTGTGTAAGATATAATACTGCAAATAAAAAATGCAAATAAACAACACTTCGTCACAAAGGGATAATATTCAATGGATTGATGTTGTGAATAAAACAGCTTATTATTTTGATAGCAACAAATGGTACGTAAAAGTGATAAATAATCGCTATATATAAAATTTAATCAAAGTACTGAAAGTACTGTGACGCGGTGACATATTGTATATGTTCTACTTAATTCCTATTAGTTCCTATGCTGCTAAGGAAGAATTGATGCCATGAAGGTGAAAAAAGAAAAACGACAGGAACACTGTTGTGTATTATAATATATATACGGTGTGACCTTTGGACCGAGCAATTTAAAGCATGAAATGTTCTTAAATAAGCGTGTCCTAAGTGATAATCATAATTCTGTTAATTATGCGTATAATTAATTCATTCTAAAATATGTATTATTTATGCTAAACATCCAGTATCAAAGGGGGAATATATGAGGATAATTACAGGATCCGCCTATTCCTTTAACGCGGGGAATATATAGCACCGGCCGACGTAAACCGTGCATTGTGACATGTAGCCTCGACTTTTTCTTCGTCTTTCAAATCAAACAATTGTAAACAACAACAATACATCCCGTTTGCAATTCAAAAGACAGTTAAAACTGAAACAAAAATTAACTAACAAATTCAAAGTGGTGAAAAGGTAATCGTAAATATATCGTATATTTTCATTTAAAGAAACTCATAAACTCGTTCATCTATTTGGTCGCTTTACTGTTTTCCTATATAATACCGAGCGAAGCTTCGGCCCGTCCGCGAAGCAAGGCTCTAAAGGTAACACGTATGTAAAAGAAAAAATTCAAATTCAGCAAAAGAAAAAGAAATAATCTCTATATACGTTCACTGAAATTTTCGTGATCCATATGGGCGCCGCCATTTATTTTTTCATTACCTGCTTCAACATTTATTCGTGTTTTATTTTGAATGCCAATAATAGAAGACTCTGACGTGCAATTCGTAATTTAAACACCCAATTTGTTAAAAATGAATAGTATAATTATCATTATAACAGGTTTTAGCAAATAATTACATATAACACCGTAATACGACTAAATAGATGAACGAGTTCATGAGTTTCTTTGAATAAGAATATACGATAAAATTACGGTTACTTTTTTACCATTTTGAATTTATTGGTTAATTTTGTTTAGTTTTATAACGGCCTTTTTCATTGCATACGGAATGTATTATTGTTGTTTATAATTGTTTGCTTTGAAAAAGAGAAAAAAGTCGAGGCTAAATGTGACGTCACAATGCACAGTTGACGTCGCCTTGCGTTTTATTTCCCGCGTTTAATGAATAGGCGGATCCTGTAAAACTGTTTTCCCCATATAAACCCCTTGAATATTGAGATCTTACTGGGTTTTTAGCGCAAGTAAAATTTCATTAAAAATATATTTTTTTTAAATGAATCATAATCTACCGTACTTAACGGAATTATGATTACCACTTGGGACACTCCAATGACCATTGCATGCTTCGCTCGGTCCAACGGTCACACCGTATACATATTATATGATGATTATTTTTTTTTTAACTGTACTAATAATAAACATACCATTCATTCTTAACAAACTGAGTGTTTGAATTACAAATTACACGTCAGTCTAATTGTATTTTTGCCATTCAAAATTAAAACACGAATAACTGTAGAAACAACTATAATGAACAAAACAATATGGCGGCGCCCATACGGATCACGAAATTTTCAGTGAACGTATGTAGAGATTGTATCTATTTATTTGCTGATTTTCTTCTTCTTTTTTTTTAACATACGTGTTACCTTTAGAGCCCTGCTTTGCGGACGGGCCTTCGGTAATATGATTACGGTGTGACCGTTGGGGCGAGCGCAGCATATCTGAATACATTTTCAAAAAATCTATGTTGAAAACAAGGAAAACTGATCTGGTTCACTGTCAATACGTAGGATTACTGTCTTGCTCTTCTCGCCAATGTAGGAACCAGTTTAGCGGGAAATGCAACGAGCGTGTTGTGACGTAGCCTGGTAGTTGTGACGTGATTGTTTACATTTCTTTAGACAATATTTTAAAAAGAAAAAGAAAGGGGGAAGAATATGATTGTCATCCTTTCCTTTCAAATAAGAAAGGTTTGTAATACTTCAAAGATTTTTTATTATTATTATTTTACGAATCGAACCATCCGCCATTTTGTACGAGGGACTTCTGGGATTGGCGTCAAAAAAAAAATTCTTGTTAGAGGTTGAGATTTAGCTCGGATTATTTCCCGCGCTCTAGTCATTAGAGCTCGCAGTACGAGCCAGCGCTCCGCGCTGGCTAGCTGCGTTCGCTATAATGTATATTTTATTTTTCGAGTCAGTAATTAACAGACTGGATTTTCAAAGAAGAAGAAAGAAAAAGACAGGAACACTATCGTGTATCCTCACCGGTTATGACGTGTTTGAATAGGTGAAAATGGCGAAAAATGTAGGTCAGTGCATGGTATGTGTGTCTTTCCATGTTGACATTACGGTAAATATGATTTTAAAACATTCGGAGTTTTTAATCAATTACTTGAATATGCATTTCAATGATATCGACGCGTATTCACTTCGTTATAAAATGTATGTAAATTACTCGTTGACGCAATTGTTTAATGATACACATGTCATTCTGATCCGTTTACCAAGTTTTCACTTGTGATTATCAAATCAATATTTTATGTATATAAAATATGAAAGGACTAAATATAAGGAAAAACACTAAACAAATAGAATATATAAGAAATAATATGCTTCCCGTACATTAAAATGTTTGAAAACGCGTATCACTGTATGTACCTGTCACCAAAACTGATACGGTGTGGATAATTACAATACTCCACGATCCGGTTTGGATTCAAAATCAACTTTTTGATGTTGCAGGTTGGATATTCTACAGTTTCAAATATCTTTTTCTCATAGATCAGTTTGCATGCTGCTAATTATACACATAATTTGGAGGGGTGCCTTCCATGATGTTGATACTTAGAACACTGCTGAATTTCTACTGCGTAGATTATGTGAACATGCAACGGAATATATTAACCAATGAACGTGAGTGGTAGGGGGCAAATTTTCGTGAACACATCTAAGCTAGTCTACACACATTTCAGAAATTATCATTCTCTGCATATACTGATACACGGATATTTCAAAAAAGATAAATAGTGTATTTCAACTTTGACCCAATAGGTCGGACGATTGTTTTCTTTCCATATATAAGCATACCTCCCAGGGGTTTGCCGCTTCGGTGGGTATTTAACATTAGGGATGATTGGTAGGGGGTATTTAGATATTTCAATAACCTGACGAGACCATGTGAAATAAACAATGTTTAATTCATGTGTTTTGATTTATATTTCATGCAATTGTAGATATAGCACAGATCGTGCATTGATACATTTTTTAAATACGGGATATTGGAACTAAAAAAATTGGAACTCTTCAGAAAAGAAGTTACGCAAATTATGCTTCACTTAGGCAACTCTGGTATATAAATCAGTGATGGCTAAAAATGGTTCATTTTCGATACAATAACATCTGCCTGATTTGAAGATTCAGAATGTTGTAAGCGAATATCCTTCTCAAGCCTAGTACCAAAAACGTGAGTTATGATATCAAATTTCTGATGCTTGGTAGGTCTATCGGAAGGCAACACGAAACTAATTCTCCTCAACCGTACAAATGTGTATATAGATATTTACTCGGTTTGTTAAATATTCTTAAGGCTATGTAACAACCGATCGTTATGCAATGATATCGTAAATCAGATTGGGGGGTGGGGTGGGGGCTTTCTCGACATGTGACGTACTTTTCCCGTTATTAGCACCTACAAAGTACGTTATATGAATATATATATATATATATATATATATATATATATATATATATATATACATGCAAAAATCCAAGGTTGAACCGATGAATTGAACTCGTGCAATACACCGGTTTCGAGATAGGTCCGTGTTATTTCCCTTTGGAGAACTCTCCTACACAATGAGGCGCGAAACAATTTGTTTACACGCTGGAGTGGGACAAATATTTCTCACTGCATAAATGAATATACTCAGTAAGTTTCCCATACGCTGTTTGATCAGCCGAATTTGACTGATACACAAACGAAGTAAATTAATATCTCTTACGACGTGACCGTTTTTGAGGACGAAGCAAAAAGTATTGGCATCTAAAGAATCTATATCCATAACAGGAACAAAAAATATCCCGAACCTATAACGCTCTATCAAAACATTCTCCCAACTTTAATAGACATTTGATCCGCCTGTTTTTGAATGCAGGAAACATAACGCAATTGATGTAAACAGTGCATTGTGACGTCATATTCAGCATCGGTGTTTAGCAAATTCACAAACATAGGAGACATGGTACAATCGCATTAATGGAGGGGTGATTATATATATGATTTAGAAAATAAAATTTACATGCTTTTAGTTTTACGGATTTTATATAACATCTCAGAACGACGTGAACTTGGGTACACGAGATTCAATATGGAGAAATACATGTTCACGTGCTCGTATTCGAATCGACGGCATTTGGACCAAAATTTTCAAGTTCCATTGGTATGGTTTAATTTTTCATTAGTTTTCTATATTTTCCCTTTAAACATGCATAAACGTGTTACCTATAGGCACAGGGGCTAAGCCCGTTTTGGGCCCAAACTCTGTGATACCATAAATATAGAAAGGGGTCTAACTCTGACACAGATAAACAAGAGGCCCATGGGCCACATCGCTCACCTGAGTCACCTTGGTCCATATCAGAAGACTTTCTATATATATTTGCATGTAAAAACCGTAGTCCTTATTATGGCCCCAACCTACCCCTGGAGGCCATAGTTTTTGCAAACTTGAATCCACACTATGTCAGAAAGCTTTCATGTAAATGTGAACTTCTTTGGCCCAATGGTTCACGAGAAGAATATATTTGAAGATTTTTCCTATATATTTGTATGTAAAACTTTGATCCCCCCTTGTGGCCCCATCCTACCCCCAGGGGCCATGATTTGAACAAACTTGAATCTGCACTATATCAGAAAGCTTTCATGTAAATATCAGCTTTTCTCTCTCAGTGGTTTTTGAGAAGAAGATTTTTTTTTAAAAATTCCTATATATTTGTATGTAAAACTTTGATCCCCTATTGTGGCCCCATCCTACAACAGGTGGCCATGATTTGAACAAACTTAACTCTGTTCTATGTTAGGAAGCTGTTCATGTGAATATCAGCTTTTCTGACTCAGTGGTTCTTGAGAAGAAGATTCTTAAAGAATGTCCCTATATATTTGTATGTAAAACTTTGATCCCCCATTGTAGCCCCATCCAACCCCTAGGGGCCATGATTTGAACAAACTTGAATCTGCACTATGTCAGAAAGCTTTCATGTAAATATCAGCTTTTCTGGCTTAGTGGTTCTTGAGAAGAATATTTTTAAAGATTTTTCCTATATATTTGTATGTAAAACTTTGATCCCCTATTGTGGCCCCATCCGACCCCCGGGGGCCAGGATTTTAACAATTTAGAATCTGTACTATATCAGGAAGCTTTCATATAAATCTCAGCTTTTCTGGCTAAGTGGTTCTTGAGAAGAAGATTTTTAAAAAAATTTCCTATATATTTGTATGTAAAACTTTGATCCCCTATTGTGGCCCCATCCAACCCCCAGGGGCCATGATTTGAACAAACGTAAATCTGCACTATGTCAGAAAGCTTTCATGTAAATATCAGCTTTTCTGGCTTAGTGGTTCTTGAGAAGAAGATTTTTAAAGATTTTTCCTATAATATTTGTATGTAAAACTTTGATCCCCTATTGTAGCCTCATCCGACCCCCGGGGGCCAGGATTTTAACAATTTAGAATCTGTACTATATCAGGAAGCTTTCATATAAATCTCAGCTTTTCTGGCTAAGTGGTTCTTGAGAAGAAGATTTTTAAAGATTTTTCCTATATATTTGTATATAAAACTTTGATCCCCTATTGTGGCCCCATCCAACCCCCAGGGGCCATGATTTGAACAAACGTAAATCTGCACTATGTCAGAAAGCTTTCATGTAAATATCAGCTTTTCTGACTTAGTGGTTCTTGAGAAGAAGATTTTTAAAGATTTTTCCTATAATATTTGTATGTAAAACTTTGATCCCCTATTGTGGCCCCATCCGACCCCCGGGGGCCAGGATTTTAATAATTGAGAATCTGCACTATATCAGGAAGCTCTCATATAAATCTCAGCTTTTTTGGCTAAGTGGTTCTTGAGAAGAAGATTTTAAAAGATTTTTCCTATATATTTGTATGTAAAACTTTGATCCCCTATTGTGGCCCCATCCGACCCCCCGGGGGCCAGGATTTTAACAATTGAGAATCTGCACTATATCAGGAAGCTTTCATATAAATCTCAGATTTTCTGGCTCAGTGGTTCTTGAGAAGAAGATTTTTAAAGATTTTTCCTATATATTTGTATGTAAAACTTTGATCCCATATTGTGGCCCCATCCGACCCCCGGGGGCCAGGATTTTAACAATTTAGAATCTGCACTATATCAGGAAGCTCTCGTATAAATCTCAGCTTTTCTGGCTCAGTGGTTCTTGAGAAGAAGATTTTTAAAGATTTTTCCTATATATTTGTATGTAAAACTTTGATCCCCTATTGTGGCCCCATCCGACCCCCCGGGGGCCATGATTTTAACAATTTAGAATCTGCACTACCTAGTAAAGCTTATCTATAAATTTCATCTTTTCTAGCCCAGTGGTTCTTGAGAAGAAGATTTTTTAATGACCCTACCCTATTTTTACCTTTTCTTGATTATCTCTCCTTGGAAGGTGGCCTGGCCCTTTATTTTAACAATTGAGAATTCCCTTTACCTAAGAATGCTTTGTGCCAACTTTGGTTGAAATTGGCCCAGTGGTTTTTGAGAAGAAGTTAAAAATGTTAAAAGTTTACAGACGGACGAACAGACGGACGGACGCCGGAATACGGATGATCAGAAAAGCTCACTTGAGCTTTTAGCTCAGGTGAGCTAAAAACTAACCACTCGCTTCAAATGTCTAAAATATGTTAAAGTAGGTAAGCTATGCGTAATTTGTCGTTTTCCTTGCATAGATTAATGTTTTAACTGCTTGCATGCCAAATTTCAAGTCACAGGTTCTTAAAATAACAAAGATATACGTCATCGTTCTCTCGATTTCACTTGTTTATTTTTACTAGGACATTTACCGGTCCAGGTCACCGAGTCGTTTCTCGCATATGACAGCAGCGAAATTCAGACTAGTATGGAAGATTTCGGACCTGTCAATTAAAATTTCACATCAATTATACGCTACTTACTTTCTCATACTTTAATGACGTTCTTCGTGTAGACGTTACACGACTTATTTTTTCTCAGCAGCATCAACTGTCGACAAGACCTGCCATTTTAATGAATACACTAAATACCCGAAATGTCTAAAACTTTAAAGAAGGGGGAAATGGGTAATAATAATTTAAATGAAATAGAATAAACAAACACAAAAATTTAAAAAAGCCAAGAAATAATGTTCAATTTCCCTCTCTAAGTGCAATATCACAAGAATAATGTTTTGATCAGTTTTAAGGTATTTGAGATTTGAAGTCTATCGGGTATTTAGTGCGTTCATTAAAACGGCAGCTCTTGTCAACAGTTGATGCTGCTGAGGTATAGACTAGCTGTGGCTTTTTGAAATAATGTATTATAAAACTCTCAATGGAACAGAGTAAAGTTTTGTGCGGATATGTTGTGGACTTAATTGTCTGTTGACGTAAGGTAAAAGTGGATCAAACGTGACATTATTTATATTTGGTCTTTCATATAAACGATGTCCATGACTACGTTTCCGCCTTTGAATATTGGGGAAAAGTCCCATCACATTCACGTTATTTCCTTGTAGATTAGACCAATTTCCCACATCATATACATGATCATTGCATCCATATGGAAATGCAGTACCTAGAGTCCTGATCCAGTGATCTTCTCGTTGTTTACGAAAAGGGGTGCTATATGTTGGACTATTTGTGTGATGGTTATTTTTTTCCAAAATCCTTACCTTCAGGGGCAAGATGGTGTGGTCCGATGAAATAAAATGTTTGTAAAGAAGTTGGTTACCACCATTATTTATTTGAAATCTGTGCCCGATAATCTTTAGAAACCCTTAGTTTCTCCCACATAAATTAAGCCACATAGGTTACACTTAATGGCGTAGACAACGTTAGAAGATTAAGTACAGGTCAAATTATCAAAAGTTTTGGTACAGAACCTCTGTCCGGTGAGATTATTACTAAATTAATTTCTAGTGATCAGTATATCACAAGTTTTACAATTTTGAGATCGAGCACACGAGATCTGAAAAGGAATCATCAAAAATATCTCTTAAAGGATCGTGACAATCTTTGATGTGGGTAAATGAATTTTGATTTTTATACCAAAGCTGATTATTATTTGACTGTACATACGACAAATCTTTTATATCTCGAAGGATAATCCGAGGGACACCAACCAAACTATTGGAGCCTGGGCCCCTTATAGATTCCACAGAGTGACACCTTTTTATACTGGGTGAAGTGTCAGTGTTGTGTCGTTACTGTTTATATTCATGAAAGAAGTAACCTCGGGGACAGACTGTCCACCAGCAGACATACATGCTCGATGGTTAAATGAAAGGTAAAGATAACGAACAGTGATCAATCTCATAACTCCTATAAGCAATACAAAATAGAGAGTTGGGCGAATACGGATCCCTGAGTATACCAAGGTGGGATCAGGTTCCTAGGAGGAGTAAGCATCCCCTGTCGACCGGTCACACCCGCCGTGAGCCCTATATCTTGATCAGGGAAACGGAGTTATTCGTAGTCAAAATCAGTGTGCCAAGAACGGTATGAAACACGCCAGACAGCATTTCACCCAATGTTAAGTTGTATTGGCACACTAGATTGTATGTCCATTCAATCTTTAAAGTCCTTTTTGAATTTCAGATCGTTAACACCATGTCGAATATCACTTTCATATCATATATATACATGTATGTACATGTAGTAGACGGATTAGGATATATTCTTTGTAATCAGTAACATTATATACAAGTCGAAAATCACGAACAGAAATTCGTAAAACGAACGTAAAGTCAGTCCAAGTATATACACGGTGAGTTGGCATAATAAAACAGTTAAGAAAATAATTTTGTGAATTCTTTTGGGTTTTGGAAATTGACAAGAAGTCCTGTTTCTAAACACATAAAATATGATTTCATTGGTAAAATCCAGGAGCCTCGCGTCAGCCCCCAGACCCCTTGCAATACTTTGCGTACATTTAATTTTCTTAAATTCATTAAAAATACCGATCACATATGCAGCATATATATGTGCAACCCATGTAGGTAGAACAATAACTCTTGGGTTGGTTTGTTGGTATTTGTATATTTAAGTCTAAATCTAAACCAGTCTATAGCCAATGTAATAAATCTGATGGATATATAAGGTATTATAGGGTTATTGAACTTATATAGGTGAGTATTGGCACTCGTTGGCTGTCAAAATGCACTCGCAAGCTCGTGCAATTTTACAGCCAACTCGTGTCAGTAAAATTGCACGAGCTTCCGAGTGCATTTTGACAGCCAACGAGTGCCAATATTCACCTATATAAGTTCAATAACCCTTTTATTATATAGCTAAAGTATTTAGTTGTTAAATTATATCCCTTTTCACTCAAACTACTCCAAAATAGACGAGAATTCATCAATATTGGCATCTAAGGCGAAGGTTTAGCTGTGCAATAACAGCATGCATTTCTTAACTGTTCAATATTTAACCCGTCATTAATGCATGAAGCCACAGGGGCTAAGCCCGTTTTGGTCCCGAACCCAGTGATACCATATCTATATTTATGGTATCACAGGGTTCGGGCCCAAAACGGGCTTAGCCCCTGTGCATGAAGCAAACTGATTTTGTAAATGGGGACATCATAATTTATGTACAGTAAAATATCAAATACCGGCTCTGTCAGATTCGGAGGACCGTCGTCTGCCATTTTGGCTTGTTTACGTCGTTACGGTAACGTCATTATTATACCTCAGTATGAGAATGCCATGCAACGCGTAATCTGATTGGTCTAGACGGTCACGTGCAAGGGAGGACAAAACTTCATATCTCCCTCTCAACATCATATTTACCACTTGGGCAGCCTCGTGCATTTTTCATAAATTTAACGTAAAGGTAGACGAAGTGTATTGTGACGTCACAATAACTTATAAGTTCGAGTCATTGTACTTTCAGAGTTCGTAAGGCACAACATATGCGGGTCTCTGATACACAGTTAAATCGCCTGGTTTTGGTTTATACAAAAACATGCAAGTAAATCAACATTCATGGAGAATGGAAATACGAAAACTGGTTATCATATCACTATATTTCGGTTTTTTTTGGGTTTTTTTTTTGTTGTTTTTTTTATCTTTTATACGTTGACGGCGCGGTGTTACCGTTAGGGCAATCTCAGCTACATACAATGTATAGATGAGCGGACTCCAATTTCAAACGCACTTTTGTAGTTTTGCTTTGTTTCGGTATAATAAACAATTTATTGCATGAATGTTCGGGAGATATGAAGATTTATTCACCCAAGCAAAACCATATTCCCCTCGGGCGTTGCCCTCGGGGAATATGATTTTTCTTGGGTGAATAAATCTTCATATCTCCCTTACTATCATGCAATAAATGTATAATATTGAACGCTCATACTCGGAATGTTTCGGGCGCATACAATTTACGCAATGCAAAGTTAGCGTTCAATAAATTCTCAGGATATTGAACGCTAACATTCTCTAGATTTTACGCAGATTTTATAATATACTATTTATTAGCTATATAATAATACTCTATATTGCTTACACCTTGACGGTCGTGCAGAGAATGACTGGATATTATAGGGTACTGACTAAAACCCGGTCTCGGTCCCGGTCTTCGGTCTCGGTCCCGTGACTAAAACCCGGTCTTCGGTCCCGGTCCCAGATACTTTTATTCGATAAAAACAGAATATATCAGGATATCTGAGCCCCATTTCTCAATAACTTAGGTATGACATCTCATGCCTGCATTCTGATAGTAAATTGATCCTATTATTTTCTTCTTTCGCAAAATAATATGTGAAAACTCCGGGATCGGTGGGACCGAGAAATAAAAACAATGCTAAAAGCCGGTCCCGGTCTCGACATTTCCCCTCAATAACCGATTTAATCTACCTTTTCACAAAAAGATAAGGTCGTGATACTCAATGGCATCACTTTGTATACATATATTTCTGATTTATTGTGTGTGTAGGATTTTTATTCCAATATTCTTTATATTTATGTCAGAATCGCACTCAACTACATGTACGTGACATTTTGTCTCAAATGATCGTGTTACACTACCTTTTGATAAGAAGATAAGGATGTAGAAGGGAAATAATATATATGTACTTATCCTGGTGTATTTGTTTGTAAGTTACAGATAGTTCATTTTTTTATTTATTTTATTTCTTCTATTCCTGTCAAGATCAGTTTTCAAAGATTCATGTTTTGTATTCCTAACCCGATCTCTTTATATGGGTATATATTATACATATATTTGTATATAACCAATTAGTAATAACTATAAAATATTTCTTCCTTTCTTATTTGATACTTGGTAGTCCTTTTTTCAGTTGTGGTTCTTTTAGATACAATGCTTTAAAACAATTTCACCTAATATATTTATAGTATCTATAAAAGTGTGTCATACATCTAGAGCACCTGCTCACCAAAAATGTCAGATTCTGTATACTTATACAGAAGATACCCTCTGACTTTAGATGCTCTTCAAATAATCTATGGTATGTTTTTACTGTAATATTATGTGGTAACTATATTTATTGTGAATAGTTATATACGTATATGTACAAACAAACATGTATTAATTATGCTGCACAAAAATCTTATATTTCAACGTGCATAAATTTGACATAAACTGACAAATTTACAAACAATGAAATCTACATTTATAAATATGCAAGACATACATATAAATTCATTTAAGAAATAAATTTCAGTTTTGAAAATACCAATAGGACTACTGTTAGCGCTTCATGAAAAGTATGCCTGCGTGAAGCATTTCATACCCTCATGTATTTTTACTAACCATTCAAAAGTTATGGCTAAGGTTAAAGATTTTCAAAAGTAGGTCAAATATGAAAGGCGAAGAATTGCATGTAAAGAAAGGTCTTGTCACAAGGAGTACACATGTGAAATATGAAAACTCTATCAACATGCATTCAAAATTAAAGTTATGCCCAAGGTTCAAGTTTTTGTTGACAAACAAACGGACGGACCAAAAACTATGTAAATGCACCCCGAATATCCGATTACGGGGGTATAACATCTGCTTTTCAAAAGCATCATTCTTGTATTCAGAATCTTTCTGGAAAGGGGCGGGTGAGGGGGTTGTTGACATTAATTTTGTTTCGCTTATCATCAACAATTATTCATCATGTTTCAATAATTATAATAAAATTTAAGGACAATATTTGTTGGTTTTTTTCCATTTCACTTACGAACATAATTTTTTTAAGTACTTCATACATCGTACATTCTGGACTCATATTTCGTTGCACGTGCACTCTACTTTGTATTATTCTAATATTTACATAGAGGCTTTTCTTCCCTGATTAAAACAACTAATATAAGTGACATCATAATTTTACAAATTAATGCGATTCTCTCGATACACTCGTAAATGAGAGAGAGAGAGAGAGAGAGAGAGAGAGAGAGAGAGAGCAGTAACCCGCTATACATGTACATATACATGTACAGAGACCCGGTTCGGAATACACCAACATTGAATTTGAAAATTTTATCAATCGTGTGGTCAGGTGTTTGGCCTAAATGAAAAAAAAAAAGAATTCATTTTGTAAAAACTACATCCAACAGTAAATTACAAACAAATACACCAGGATAATTATAGGTTATAGACTTTGTATGGGAAAATATGACGACCGAGTTTTTTGGCGCGTAGACGGACCGAGCTTGCGAGGTCCGTCCGCGACAAAAAACGAGGTCGTCATATTTCCCATACAAAGTCTATAACCTTTTTATTATATACTTTCAATTTCATTTAGAAACTAACAATAATTTTATCTTTAACAATAACTTTATCATTTTAACTGAGTAAAAGATGAAAAACACGAACAATTTGAAAATTAACGGCGTAGAAATTTGATTGTGACGTAATGTTTGCGGGCCGGAATGTTTCCGGGCATATATCGTGTGATATATGCCCGCAAACTTTTAAAGAAAAAAGAAGAGATGAAATTGAAAGTATATAATAAGTACATATATATTATTTCTCTTCTACACCCTTACCTTTTTATGAAAATGTAATGTAACGCGTTCATTTGGGAGGAAAAATAATCACGTAGTTGAGCTCGATTTTGACATACAAAGGAAAATTGGAATAAAACACAAACATACAATAAATCAGAAACATACATGTGCATACAAAGGAATGTCATTGAAAAAGTAGATTAAAGCGGCTAATTAGGAAAAATAAAAAATAAAAATATCGAGACCGGGACCGACTTTTAGCACTGTTTTTACTTCTCGGTCCCACCAGTCCCGGAGTTTTCACATATTATTTTACGAAAGACGACAATAATATTATCAATCAACTATCAGAATGCAGGCATGATATGTCATATCTAAATTAACGAGAAATTGGGGCTAAAATATTCTGATGTATTCTGTTTTTATCGAATAAAAGTATCTGGGACCGGGACCGAAGACCGGGTTTTAGTCACGGGACCGAGACCGAAGACCGGGTTTTAGTCAGTACCATATTATAGAATAGCATGCGTGTGTGAGTTAGTGAATACATTTCTACCTCTACCCCCTCTCTCTCTCTTACATCTCTCTCTCAATCACGTGACATATAAACCAGAAACTACGATAGACACTACCAAACAAAATAAGATCCTGGTCACATATGTATTCAGTGAAAATCATGCATTGCTTCCAGTTAATAAAAAATATCAAGATTCTTTTGCAAACGGAGAAAGTACGAGATCGATTCATATTCCTAAAGTGAATGACCTGCCCACTTTGTTTATCATTATTCATAAAGGAGTACTATGAAGAAAACTGCTTGTTATGGGGTTTAAAAATCAATTGATATTTCGATATTCATCGTGACGAAAAACAAAGGGAACTATTAAAACTATTTAGAAACCATCGTTTAATTGTGGCCGCTTTATATAAAGTTTTAACTTTTGTACAGTAGTATTGCTTTTATTGTCCACGGAAATGTTTACTAAATGTATATATAACAGCTTTTTGTCTTTATATCTCTGTATACCATTGTATAATGGTGATGAGATCCAATAAATTGAAATGATGTAGTTATATTCTGAGAATACGCAGGTCAAGCACTTCTCGTATATGGGTAGATTTTGGCAGAGTAGTTACCCTTGTACGGGGACATTCATGTTGCCCCGACAAATAGATTAATATGGTAACTCAATTGTGAAAATACTGATGTACTTGTAACCCTTTGCGATTTGATTAAAGAAGCAATATGAAATGTATGAATCACGTGAAAGTTCAAAGCATGTGTTTATACATGTGCACCTATTGTCGTAAACATGACATGTTGATTTAGTACCAATGTACCACTCCGTGGTATCTTTAGCATTACAGTGGAGTATTAATCATATGTACTTACACTACCTTTAATTATTATAATGATTACATGTATTGTTATAACCTTTTTTTCCTTTGTGCATTTCTGACTGTTTTTCATAAGGATACTTGATCCCTTTGTGTTATAACAGGCACGTTGAAACAAGAGGCTGAGTGGGTTGGGGGCCTGGTCTGTTCTCCATTTACAATTTACTATTCTCGTTATATTATCATACAAATCCCATACGTAAAGTTCGATTGATTTGCTAATTACACACACACACACCCCTTTTCTTTTTTTAAGTACTAGTGAAAGGCAGTTGATGTTTGAAGTTATGTCGTGTCCTTAAAAAATTGTATGTTTGCTGTAACGCGACTCAGTTTTTTCAGTGTGGGTAGGTAGGTAGGTTTTTTTTTAAAAACCACTTACTATATTTGATTTGTAAATGAGCAAAATTGCGATGAACACTAAGACAATATATTAATGATTTCAAAACTAATAACTTTACCTCAAGAACTGAATTGGAGTCGAGTCTTCAATGCAGAATGTAAATAGATTGCGATAAACAGGTACTGGTATATTAGTAGTAGTAGTTTATTTATTTATAGTGACATGTGTATATTCACAAACATTATGTTAACAGACAATGTAAAAATAAATCAAACACCCGGCCCATCGAGCCTATATGCCACTTTAAACACAAAACTTAAATGCAGTACAAAAAGGAAAAGAAAAAAAAGAAGCACAGCGTTAAGAAATAAAGGAAAAACAAACATGAAAACATACATACATGTTGTAAGTAAATACCTGCAGTACATCAATGTGTTTTATGAGATAATGGGAAAAGTATAAAACCATATGTATGTAGACGTTGATACATATACACATAAAAATTAAGAATGTAAATCATTCTTAATTTTTGAAAATAACTGACTGTCTACGCATTAATGAGGAATACAAATACTTTGCAACCTGTGGAGGATAATTTGAAATTAGCATGCACAATACATCCATACCTGACCTTAATAACATTTGGTTAAATCCAGTGTTTTCAAAAAGTTTTGATCGATACTCGTAGTACAGAGGACAGTGCAATAGAAAATGAATTTCGTCTTCTACACTATTTTCGGAACAAAGGGTACAAATTCGTTCTTCAACAGATTCTCCATGATATCTACCAGTCTCTATTCGTAATGGTAAAATTCCACATCTAAATTGCGCCAAAACTGAACGTAAATATTTAGGCATATCAAGAACTACATAATTTTCCCTACCAAAAGTCGTTTTGAAAGATACATAAGTACGCAATTTGGGGATATTGAAAATTCCATTGCCCCAAAGGTTAATTGAATAATAAAAGTGTATTTTTGATTGAACCATATTTATATCTATCATAAGCTTTGACTCAAAATAATAGTCTAACTCTCGTGCCATTATGACGTTACTCAAGCTAGCTTTCGGCCGAAGGTAATACACACAGGGGCTAAGCCCGTTTTGGGCCCGAACTCTGTGATACCATAAATTTATGGTATCACAGAGTTCGGGCCCAAAACGGGCTTAGCCCCTGTGGTAATACACATAGACAAATTAAGAGATAATGAACTGTATAGTTTTGGAGGGTAACGAGTTGATAAAGCGATTGGCTCACATGATATTTGTACGCATAAATGCATTCACCAGCATTTATGCCGATTACCATGTGATCTAATCCTTTTAATATAAATTCATAACCCATAAGAGTTATTCCTTATTTGTATCGTATCATACGTCATGTTTATTGTGTGTGTATTGTGGTTTATCGACATAACATGTCACCCTTAGTAATTATACTAAATCTCACTTTGAGTGTGCCTACTGTTACGCACTAAGTACACAAGACACGGACAACATTCAGACTTCATAAATATATAGGTATATATATATAGGCAATATACTGTGGAATCAATATTGTTCGTGGATTTCTTGGGTCACTCTTACCCACGAATTTACGTGTCCTTGAATATATTTTTTTAAACCAAGTAGAGTTATCTTTCCTAGTAACATCCTATCGCTTACCCACGAAATTACGTCCCCACGAATCAGCAAAATTTTGCTTACCCACAAACATTGGCCCCCACGAATTAAAACGATTCCACAGTAGAAATGGGTTGCTATTAATACTAGTGTAATTACTTCAGTCTTGTCAGTCTTCAACAGTTACTGAAATAAAGTTACCTATATATCATTAGGCTCTTTTTATGTACCTGGTGGCTGCATTAAAATGTCGAACGCATTTCTGCTAGGTCTTATTGGGACTTCTGGTAACCCAAGTCCCTTACAGTGGCGTATCATTTTTAGTTTTTGTCAAAGTCTGTTAAAACACGCATGGTATATAGATCCAGTGTGTGGGTTGGCAGCAACTGATGACCTCCGAGGTCAATACACATCATAAATAACGAACAGGAATTACTGTCAGGAATTGACATAATCTACTGATACGACAGGTTTATAAAGTTTATTCAATGGTATTCAATTTGTTCTTTTATTTTTCAATTTAATTACCGTCAGTTACGGTATGTATTGCTTTAAATTGACGCTCACAGCAAACGTGACCATGGACTTGTCCGCCATGTTGGAATTTTTTTTTCCCGATTCTTGATCTCGATAAAAAAAACTTTCGGAGTAGCCATAAAAAAATTGAATCGCGGTGTTTTGAGTGGGTCGGTCGCGATACAGCAAACATACAATTTTTTAAGGATGGCATAAAGAGATAACCGCGCACACAAGATATTTTCGCGTATACTAATCAGGACACTTAGAGGTACAATGTAGTAAACACACTTGGTCTATTATAATATTTTTTTTACCATTTATATTTTTCTGATAACTGAGTAAAATATAGACATTCCATAATAAGATAGAACTCGTCTCATCTCACTGTGAGCACATAGCGTAAAATACGCAAGTTTCGAGAGTATCAGCTCTTCTGTGATGGAGGTACGTTCAGTGTTCTATTGAACATTTGGGTGGGTACAAGATGTATACATACACTATAGACTAGTTATGTAAATAAGGATAAAAGTTATGAAAGCGTAGATTTTGTTTATACCAGCCATTAGCATACATTCAACTGATCATATGAAGAAGAATATTTGTTTGAACTAGGTCATTACATTAAATATGAATTTATTTCTTCTTTTCTCGTCTGCTAGAGTGATACTTTAATCAAAGAAAGATGGTGATCATCGATTATTGTTTGAGCTATTTTATTATCAAATACTCAAACTTACTAAATTTGTGTGTCCCAGCAGTTTGGGTGGTTGCACGTTGTCTGATAATCATCCTTTAGGCAATATCTGAAGGCAGCGATAAGCATTTGTACCCACCGCGTGTGGACGAAAGTATGTTTTGTGTCTCACTGTGCGAAAGAGTTCCACAAAGGGAAAGAACTATTGGGCAACTCGGAAATTGCGTATTCCCTGGGGCCTTATGACATTCCTATAACGACCAACTTTGATATCTCACCTTTGATTAGAAATTCTACACTTAGTTAGTATGATTGCAAACCAAATCCACCAGTTCACCATAGATAAAAAGCTGCCTTTTATAGAAGATTGTGACACTGTCATAGAAAAGATGTTCTGCGTATGTACATCAAATATCCTATGGTGTGTAATATTGTACATTGAATTAAAGGGACTGGTTCACGATTTTTGATAAAAATATTTTTCATTTTTGATGTTAAACATTAGAAATATAACTCATTTAATGTTGACAGCCAAAATTTTGACCTTCTGAATGCAAGAATGAAAGCAATATTTTAGCCTTAAATATGTGTTATGTAAACAAAGACTCGAGTCTTTTTATGTAAACAAACAAACAAGTGAAATATTGATTTTGTAATATAATGCATCTTAATTTTGCATAGTCACAAATTTTAACTTTTAGATGACACATTTCACCTCAAAAATGCTTGAAATATGAAAGATATAATAATACTTTGATCGATATCCATTTCTTTTGAAAATTTCGTAAACAATAGCACACTGCAATCTTTGTTTACAAAACAAATAATAAACTCTCTAAAATGAGTTTCTGTGATGATGTATAACCTTAACTTTCATGTGAAATCTTTCAAACACATTAGACAGTAGATTTTGTTCATTAAAAGGGAAAAACAAAATTTTGGGTAAAATCGTGAATCAGTCCCTTTAAGAATATTATGGTCGATATGTCCCAGATGCAACGCATTCCTAACCTTGACAATTCTTCCTTAATGCTCAAAATCCAGCTATTATTTCGTGAAATCATATCCTCATAACAGGCTTTCAAAAAACAATTATCAGTTGTACTTAACTTCAATCAGTAATTAAAAATTCTTAATGAATAATGGGACTAAAGTGTGCTATGATTGAACTACAAAGATCTATCATATAAATTTAGTATTTTCAACTAATTAGAAGTTGTATACAGGGAGTAGAGGTGAGAGAGTTTAGTTATGTATCCTACTCCTGAGTATATACGTACTAATGTAACCTAATTATACATTCAGTGGAAAAAGAGGAGGAGTATTTTCTTGTTTTTCGCATAAAAAAACCCAGACTTTCGGAGGGAAGTCTCACTATATAGCCAGTCCTCCAGGGAAAGTCTCACTATATAGCCACAGGTGCTTGTGGACAGGACTTCCGGTACCCCCCTTCTTGTATTTTTAAATGTTCAATTCCTTGGGTATTTCGGACGTATTTTTGACAAATTATGTAACTTCAGAGTTTATATGTTTCAATGGAATACACAAATCTCGCATAGAAACCGTTTTTAAAAATGTCATATCACCGATCATAATATATGAACAAGTGTACTAGTGTTTATTAATTGATTTAAATTAATAAATCTACACAAATTTGTATATAGATTTCAAATTAAACATTATCTGAATAACCACTACATTGAGATGTGTTTTATGCTCATCCAAGTAGAACAGGCAGTACCTGTTCTGATTTATTGTTTTCTCTAGGACATTTGACGAACATCTCGACCGCCTTAAGCAAGTTTTTGATAGGTTTAGGACATTTAGTCTGAAGCTCTCCCCTAAGAAGTGTTCTTTCTTCATGAAAAAGGTAAAGTATATAGGTCACATTGTTTCTGAAGATGGGGTACAGGCGGACCCAGACAAGGTAGACAAAGTCTTAAACTGGCCTACTCCTAAAACTCCTGAAGATGTACGACAGTTTTTAGGCTTCGCAGGATACTACAGGAAATTTATCCAGGATTTTTCAAAGATTGCACGACCATTGATAGATATCATGGCAACTGGAAAGAAACCCAGAGGAAAAAAGAAACTGCCTCCATTGACATGGCATTGGGGACCATCTCAAGACAAAGCATTCACTATATTGAAAGGTAAATTAACCTCATCGCCAGTGCTTGCCTATCCTGATTTCAGCAGTCCATTTGAGTTACACACTGATGCATGTCAAAGTGGACTCGGAGCGATATTGTACCAAGAACAGGATGGGATTAAACGCGTTATTGCATATGCCAGCAGGGGACTTAGTAAATCTGAAAGAAATTATCCTACTCATAAACTGGAATTTTTAGCTTTAAAATGGGCAATTACGGAAAAGTTTTCAGATTACCTTACAGGACAGACATTTTCAGTGTTTACAGACAACAACCCCCTCACATATGTTTTAACTACAGCAAAATTAGATGCAACTGGCCACAGATGGATTGCCGCTCTGTCTTCATACAACTTCAGTATTACATATAAGCCAGGTAAATTGAACACCGATGCAGATATATTGTCTAGATTACCAGCGAAGACCGAGACCATGGATACTGAAGCTGTCAGAGCGATAGTCAATGCTGATGATAAGCCACCATATATCAAGACACTACCAGTTTTGCCTGCTGTGTGTCAGCAGTTACATCTACCTTCAAATATTGAGGACATTCGGCACATTGACATTCAGCAAATTCAGGCTGAGGATGCTACCATTTCGGCTATAATAGGTTATGTCAAAGCTGGAAAGAAACCTCCAAGGAACTCTGCAAGTTGCGAGGTTGAGGCAGTTCTTCATCAAAACTTTAAGAAGCTGAAGATGAAAGATGACATACTTATTAGAGAGACACAGAATGCAGATGGTACCTGTCATCAACAATATGTTGTGCCACATACATTTAGTCCTGTGATCCTACACTATTTGCACAACGATATGGGTCATCCAGGCAGAGACAAAACTATAGCTTTAGTCCGAAGTAGATTTTACTGGCCAAGGATGCACACAGATGTATTGAAGTGGGTTGACGAGTGTGAGAGATGCATCAAGTTCAAGACACCTAACAACCAGAAAGCATCATTAGTAAACATCACAACTACTCAACCTTTAGAGTTAGTTTGTATGGACTACATGACGTTAGAACCATCCAAAGGAAACATACAGAACATATTAGTCCTGACAGACCATTTTACCAAATATGCAGTAGCAGTACCAACGAAGAATCAAACAGCAAGGACTACAGCTGAGGCAATTTTTAACAACTTCATCGTCCATTATGGTCTGCCGCAGAAACTTCATTCAGATCAAGGAGCGAACTTCTGTAGTAATTTGATTAAAGAATTATGCCAAATTACTGGGATATCCAAATCCAGAACTACACCATATCATCCCATGGGCAACGGAATAACAGAACGCTTTAACAGAACCATTCTTTCTATGTTAGGCACTTTGGATCCAGAACAGAAACATAATTGGAAAAAACATGTCTCTCCATTAGTACATGCGTACAACTGTACTATACATGATTCGACAGGATTCTCTCCATATTATTTGATGTTTGGGCGAGAACCAAATCTTCCTGTAGATCTCATTTTTGGAATCGAGCGAAATTGCCAATTTAAATTGACTTTTTCATACATTGAAACCCTACAGGAAAATCTCAGAAATGCATATCATCAAGCTGAAACAGCAATTAAGAATTCTCAAACGAAACAGAAGTTGCATTATGACACCAAGATAAGAGGAGTAATCTTAAATGAAGGAGATCGAGTTTTAGTTAAGGTTGTCAGTTTTGATGGGAAACACAAAATTCAGGATAAATGGGAGGAAAATCCCTACATCATCATTAGTCAGCCAAATGTTTCGATTCCGGTTTATAAGGTGAGACGAGAAGATGGCCAAGGCAGAATCAGAATTCTACATAGGAATTTATTATTGCCCATTGGTTCCAAGTTATCTTCACCTGTTCCAGCACCTAGATTTAGAACCAAGAGAAGTGAAAAGTCTCAAGATAGAGAAAAGAGATCTGCCATCCAGGATCAGTTGGAAGGATCTGATGATGATGCAGACAGCATGTATGTTACAGTGGAATGCCCTGTACCATTTAGTGATGCACAGTCTGAGGATGTTGAAGATAGTACTCACACTATTACTGGTGACGATCGGAGTGGTGTTGAGTACCTGGAGGACGGATCAGGGGAGGACGCTCCCAATCAGAGTACTCAGGAACTACCTGATGATCTTGATTCCAGCAGTTCTCATATGGATGATTTACATGAACCTGTAGCTGAGGTTCCTGATGAACATGATGATGATGATGATAATGATAACCAAGATGATGGTAATGAGACCGATTTGCCTAGAAGGTCGACAAGAATCAGAAAGAAGCCACAATGGATGGAACATTATGCCTGTAGTCTACAAATGTCTCAGCAACCCGAATGGAAGGATAAGGCAATGTGTTTTAAAGAAATGGCTTCTCAGTTGAGAATGATGGACAAAGAAATGTCAAAAGCTCTTTTAAAAATGTTTACTGAAAAATTCTGAGTTTTTATTTTTAATAAATTATCATGCATTTTTTTCAGTATTTCAACACTACATGACAGAGGGTAAGTCTTCCTTTAAATGACGTGGAAGTCATTTTAAAAGGAGGGGAAGTGTGTAATAGTGTTTATTAATTGATTTAAATTAATAAATCTACACAAATTTGTATATAGATTTCAAATTAAACATTATCTGAATAACCACTACATTGAGATGTGTTTTATGCTCATCCAAGTAGAACAGGCAGTACCTGTTCTGATTTATTGAATTTTGCCTTAGGTCATTATAATTAAACTTTTGTAAATAGGTTTGAAAGTGTTCGAAGTTCCTATTGGTTTTAGTGTTGTTAGCTGGTGTTTTATTGGTCAGTTCTTTTTCCCTCCAAAAGTTCTTGGTGGTGTTCAGTCATTCCTTGTCTAGTTGGTTTATAGAGAAGTTGGTGAAAATATATGACAGATATTTGACTGTTGACTGATCATTTCTTTAACAAGGTAAGCTTATTTTCTAACTTTAATATTATTTCTAATTTGCAGTAAACGTAATAATTTGGTAGATTTAATTCCATAGCACTTGCACAGTGAGAAAGATATTTTGTGAGGCATAAATCAGTTAGCTTGAAATAAGTTAAATTTATGTGTTTCACAGATTTGGTATACTGTATTTTTAAATACATGCTTGATATTTTTATGATGCAAGTTTATTTATGTAAACTTCATAATTTACAGTCAATCTCCATGGACATTTTTGTTAAATGAGGGATTATTGCCACATCACTTATTCCCATAGAATGGTATGATGGTGTTCATGATATATTCTATGATTATAATGAATAATGTCTGTATAGTCATTATAGAAAATCATAAATATATAGTATCAGTGTTTTTAAGCTTTTATAATATCATATGGTAACATATATTTCAAAGAAGTAATTTGTGTAAATAAGTAATACTTTGATGTATATGATTGTAAATATAATTATTTGTTTGATATGTTTCAGAGTGTCATACACATACATATACATGTATATCTAAAGCTTAGATTCTGGCAATAAAATGGAGGTGATCGACATCTAAGAACCCATACAGGACTTTGTTGTTTAATTGGACAGAAACCCTGTTACACAAGGTGTGCAACTCAGCCCACCGATCATCATATATTATGATCGGTGATATGACATTTTTAAAAACGGTTTCTATGCGAGATTTGTGTATTCCATTGAAATATATAAACTCTGAAGTTACGTAATACGTCCGAAATACCCAAGGAATTGAACATTTAAAAATACAAGAAGAGGGGTACCGGAAGTCCTGTCCACAAGCACCTGTGTATATAGCCAGTCCTCCGGGAGGAAGTCTCACTATATAGCGAGTCTTCTGAGGGAAGTCTCACTATATAGTCAGTCTTCCGGAAGGAAGTCTCACTATATAGCGAGTCTTCTGGGGGAAGTCTCACTATATAGCCAGTCCTCCGGGAGGAAGTCTCACTATATAACCTGTCTTCCGGGGGAATTTTCACTATATAGCCAGTCTTCCGGGGGAAGTCTCATTTTATAGCCAATCTTCCGGGGGAAGTCTCACTATATAACCTGTTTTGCGGGGGAAGTCTCGCTATGTAGCCAGTCTTACGGGGGAAGTCTCACAATAAAGTATCCTTATATAACACCGTAATAAAAAAAAAAAAAGTCCAAGAACTGTCAAATCACTGAAAAAGCTCAACGTCTATAACTCTTTCAAAAATAGGTCAACAAAGCCCAAATTCAAATATATCTGTAATCCACTGATGACATTGATCAATCTCATAAATCCTATAAAGAATGCAAAACTAAGAGTGAGGCAAACACAGACTGTTTTAGTTCAAGTCAATACAACTGTTTTGGAAATGGTGTTTGAAGGCTTTTCAAATGTAAAAATTTACATAAGTTTGTATTGTTATACCATGTACGACTTTAAATAAATATTCTTTGATTCGATTTGATTTGATCTGCATCCAGGCCCTTGAAACCAAATGAAATGAAATTTCTTCACATCTTATTCAGGAAAGCAATGCAGTACATATATATTATATCTTATTTTTGTTTTATTTGTACCTAATGTTATTCTAACATCCCTGGGTTTTCAAATATCTGTCAGCGGGGACATTAATCGGAAAACGTTCACTCCCAGACGCTTGATTTTTATCGGTGGTTCGCATTGACACAGCTATAGTTAAAAAAAATTCTACGATTTTATAAATGGTATAATCAATTTTATACAATTTACTAAATCGTAGAAAATATTTTTTTTCTTCAAAAATTGGACTAAATCGTGGAAACAACGTTTACACGACTTTTAAAATCCTAATACGATTTAACAATCCGTAGAAACGACTTTGTAAATTGTTTCTATTATTTGTTAAATTGTAGAAACGATTTATTTTTGCCTTTCTGTGTTAGAATGGCACAAATATGCTGTCGTAAATGACTATTTGAGGAATTCGGAAATATCGCATATTGACACATGACTTATTTCACGAACAAATTAATGTAAAGAATGAAAACACGGAAGTTAGGACGGATGATATATTGAGCTTGACCAAAACAGTGCTTTTAGCAAAAGTTTTAAACGATGTCTGCGGCTCTTGTCAGTAACATTCACTTTGAAAACTGGTCTTCGAATCAGGTTACAGATTGGTTAAGAGGTAGGGGCAAAACATATCAATTTTTATTCTCTCCGGAAAAAATGATTATATGATACGAGTCAAGTGACGGATGATATCCTTATCGCTTATGTGCAGTTACATCAGTTACCGCTAAATCACAGGGGCCTCCCAGTCCCATCCTTATCGCTTATGTGCAGTTACATCAGTTACCGCTAAATCACGCCTCCCAGTCCCATCCTTATCGCTTATGTGCAGTTACATCAGTTACCGCTAAATCACAGGGGCCTCCCAGTCCCATCCTTATCGCTTATGTGCAGTTACATCAGTTACCGCTAAATCACAGGGGCCTCCCAGTCCCATCCGTTTTGTTCTCAATCTATATATAAATATCTAACTAGATACATAGATTGAAAACAAAGTGGGTAAGAAGCCCCTGTGATGGCATGACTGTTCCGACCCACAAGTGCTTGGCTTTGGGTCATAATATATGAATACACATCTAACCTTATGCATATGTTAATATTATAAGGTTTGATATGTATTTATATATTATGATCTGACTCCAATAAAGATTTGGGCGACTTTGGTTCATACTCTCAGTGAGATTCGTCGAAGTTGGATATTTGGACTGACTGACACCTCAAACCAGTGTCACAAAGTGATTTGGGAAATCTTGCCTGAACTTTGGCCACTTAATGTTAATTGCAATACAGAATATCGAAACCATTATTTCGTCTCCAATTCCGTCGTGGTTTTGATATTTAGTATGCCCAACGAGATAACGTTTTCTGCGTTCACTTGGGCAACATTCAGTAGACAAGCACTTGGTTCTTAATAATTATTATCAGATATAGTGAGTTCAGGCACAGTTAAGTGTCGATTTTGAAAGTTGAGGGGTGGGGAGCAAACGGAAGAAAAAAGGTGCCATTATATAGGAAAAATTTTCAGCAAGAAAAGCAATTCTGCCCAAACCCAAAAATCGTAAACTCAAAGGGATGGGGGTGTATTCTTCAGTACAATACTGCATTTCTACTAACTCTCATCGCCATTATAACAAGTGACCAGCTAATGAATCGATCTTTGCATGTACTATATAACAAACATTATATTTGATAATAACGCGATAAGTACGTCACTTGTCAAGAAAACGGAAGGGGGGGGGGTGGGGGGGTTAGAAGTGAGGGGGAGGGGGGCTACATGTTGAGCACTGCATGTACGTATCTGGGGATCGATGCATAAATTGTGATTATTTATATCATTTTATAGCGGTTGGTTGTTTTAATGACTCAAGAAAATAAATCTCATTAAGTAAATATCCACATATGTACATAGAGGAAATAAACTTTTTATATCTTCGCTTTTAAACATCAGAAATTTAATCCAATAACTCATGTTTTTGATACTAGGGCAGGGTTTGACACTAAGGCACGTCCGACCGACCGAATCTACTAAATGTCGATTTAGTAGTCCGACTGGTCGTGTTAAAAAATAAACAAGAAACTTTACTTTAAACCGTAAGATATGTTATTCTTAACTAAAAGAAAATAACTGTAAGAGTTTGCAAGCAAACAATGGAATAATCTCTATTTTTAGTTCTTATAAATAAGTTGCGGTCGGAAGTAATGTTTTACGACATCTACTCGATGTTAATTTTAAACAGTTTATTTGAATTGACTATAATAAAGTGTTTATCAAGTTAATATATTACGTCGTAAACAGCTATTTATCGGTGTTGACATATGTGCGGGAATGTCTCTATATTTAAATACGACTTCTCGTCCTCAAGAAAAGATATCCCAGGAGAAAAAAGAAAAGGTTAGAAAGAAACAAAGCAGGGCTTATGAAATCTGAATTAAATATAAAGCCGGGTAGAATTTAAAGAAACAGAAAACGTGTTTGAAAATCAAATTGAATGACGAGATTTAAGATATTTTTGAGACAATTAAATACGTTTTGGTTCAAACTTAGCGTTTGTCATTTAAATGAAGTATTTAAATATGGAGAAACTATCAGTATTTTTCTGGAAAGTTGGTCAGCGCTAGTGGATATAAAGTCAGGTCTAGTAAAAATCATTTGAAGTAGCTCGACTGGTCTAGTGCTCAAAAAAGTAAATGTCAAACCCTGTAGGGCATTCACTTACAACATTCAGCAAAATAATTTACAAACCAGGTAGACATTTTTGTATCAGAAATGAGTCGTCTTTAGCCCTCACTATTTTGTATACAAGAGTTGCCCAAGTGATGCTTAATTTACATAACTTCTTTTTCTGAAGAGTTTCAAAATTTTCTAGTTCCGATATCCTGTATTAAAATGGGTTAAACTGAATTTCTTGTTCGCTTCAACTTTTCACCTTAGACATCCTATTAGCTCCCTATCACAATGAAACATGCAAAGATCGATGTTGGATAAAAATCTAAATTCAAATAGTTAGGGGGATGGAGGGTAAAAACTCCTGTAAATTAGTTTCTGTCATTCGACATCGATTACACTTTGAATGGGGGGTGGGGGTGGAAGAGAAGACAAACGTCGACTGTTTAATAGTTTTAATATACACTCTCATTTGTGAATAAACAATACAGAGTGTTATTATTTATACTTGTTTTTACTTGTTCATCAATTAGTTTCAACATTCATCATATTTAGTTTTGAAGGGGGCTTTTTTAACCATTCAATGATGTCACATGTAGGTACAGGACCCTGTGCCAAAAAGAGTAAATTAAGCCCTGAAATAGATCATGAGATGGTAAAATTTGTATGTTGCATTAATTCATTTTGAATATTGTTCTTTACTTCTTGACTGACAAGAAATTGTAGTTGTCGATAATTTTTAGGATCTATGTCACTATTTTTATTCAAGAGTAATGTTTAATAAACATGTTTACATGGTCACCTGAGTCACTCATTGATATTAGTCTATGTCTGCTGTCATCCATTTTGCATTGTGTGTTAACAATTGAACATTTTTAACTTCTTGATAACTACCCCTCCAATTATTTTCAAATTTGGCATGTAGCATCATTCGGACAAGGGTGACATAAATTGTAAAAATCAGGACTTCTGCACTGCAGTGGCCTTAGGGGCAGGACAAAAACTGCCAAAAATTGACCAACTTTTCAAAATCTTCTCTTACAATTGCACATCTGTAAGAAAAACTCAATGCATAGTCATGTAAAGCAGAAAGGCCTCTACCAAAATTTTAAATTTTATAAATCCCTGGGGTGAAACTTGTCTCTAGGGCAGGACAGAACTTGGCTTATTGGTGTTTTTGTG